>NC_072004.2:12712580-13014677 GCF_028885655.2 Pongo abelii | reverse complement strand
ACACACACGCATACACACACGCATACACAGACACACACACATCACACACACAGACACACCCCCCCCACACATACACAACACGTACACACAGACACACATAACACATATACACAGGCACACACACACACATTGAGGCCCCTGAGAACATATCTCTGAGCTCCAGTTTAAGTGAAGAAACTCTGGTCCTTTTGGGATCATCTGGCACCATTAGCGCCATAACAAGGAATGCAAACGTGGACACTGACTCGAGGGGCATTCCTAGTTATTTAAGGGTCCCCCTCAGCCCTGCAGTGATTGTGTGCATGATTTTAGAATACCTTCAGCGGAAAGTGCTAAACTGAAGAATTCTAGAATTCTCAAATCCCTGAGAATAAATCAACAAACTCGCAGGGATCTGAGATCCCGCCTCCTGGCTCAGCCTTCCCCAGGGCCGGCGCTTCTGCGCCCTCTAGTGACCACGGGCGCGCATCGCACTCCTCTAGGACCTGATTCTGCGCCACCTCCTGTGACCAGGGAGAACTGGAGGCAGGGCTGCAGGATGAAAGGATGAAAGGATAAAAGGAAACCTCCAAGGCCCTTCATGTTGTGACTTTCGCCGACTGCCAGCCTCCTCGCCGACCCTCCTTCATCTTACTTCATCCTGAATGTATCCTACAGTAATAGCAACTGTTTGAGGCGAAATAGTGGCTTGGAAGGAACGTGAACTCAGGAACTAAGCAGCTGGGGTGTGCATGCTAGTTGCATTACTTAATTTTGTAATCTTGTGCAAGTTAAGCCCTTTCAGCCTCAGTTTCTCATCTGTACAATGAGAAGAGTAATAGACTACACCTCACAAGAGCGCTGGGAGGAGCAGGTGATCTGGACACATGTGTGGAAAGTGCGCCTATGATGAAGCGAACCCTCAGTGAACTGCTGTGTATCCTATCGCTTCTTGGCACACTCCTACCTTTCCCGTCTCCATGCTGCCCGCTCTGGATGGAATACCCTTCCTCATCTTGCCATCCTGGAAATCTCTCAATTTTTTCAAAATCCTAATCGTGCCATATGTTCTGTGAGAAGCCTTCTCTGACACCATTCTTTTTTTTTTTTTTTAGACGGAGTCGCGCTCTGTCGCTCAGGCTGGAGTGCAGTGGTGTGATCCCAGCTCACTGCAACCTCCACCTCCCGAGTTCAAGCAATTCTCCTGCCTCAGCCTCCCCAGTAGCTGGGATTACAGGCGCCCCCCACCACGCCTAACTTTTGTATTTTTAGTAGAGACGGGGTTTCACCACGTTGGCCAGGCTGGTCAAAACTCACCTGTTGAAGCCGTAACCCCAAGTACCTCAGTATGTGACTACACTGGGAGATAGGGTCTTTAAAGGAGGTGATTAATTAAATGAGGCTGTTAGGGTAGATCCTAATCCAAGCTCACCGGTGTCCCTGTAAGAAGAGGAGATTAGGACACACGAGACACACCAGGGCATGTGAGCACAGAGGAAAGAAAACATTAAGGTACTGCAAGAGGAAGGCCATTTGCAAGCCAAGGAGAGAGGCCTCAGAAGAGACCAGCCCTGCCCACACTTTGATCTTAGACTTTCAACCTCCAGAACTGAGAAAATTGAAGTCTTGGGGAAGCCACTCAGTCTGTGGTATTTTGGGATGGCAACCTGGGGCAACTCGGGCTGGGCAGATGCTCCATGCCCTCAGCAAAGACTCACTGAGCTCCACGAATTCCCGGGCACCATACTTGGCCCTGAGGATCTAAAGGTAATAAAGCTTGGGTGGCATTAATTATGGCTGAGCTGCAGCCGCTCCATAAGAAAGGAAAGCTACTTTCCTTTCTTCTTCCTTTCTGGTTCCCGGCATACAGTTATGTATCACTTAATGGCAAGGATACGTTCTGGGAAATGCCTTGTTAGGGAATTTTGTCATTGGGCAAACATCATAGAGGGCACAAACACAAACCTACATGGTACAGCCTACTGCACACCTGTGCTGTATGGTACAACCTACTGCGCCTAGGCTACAAACCAGTGCTACATGTGACTGTACTAAATACTGCAGGCAATTGTAACACAATGGTAAGTATTTGTGTGTCTAAATCTATCTAAACATGGAAAAGATAACAGTGCAAATGTGGTATAAAAAATTAGCTCCTGAGCTGGGCGCGGTGGCTCACACCTGTAATCCCAGCACTTTGGGAGGCCGAGGTGAGTGGATCTCTTGAGGTCTGGAGTTCGAGGCTAGCCTGACCAACATGGAGAAACCCCATCTCTACTAAAAATACAAAAAAAACCAGCCAGGTGTGGTGGTGCATGCCTGTAATCCCAGCTACTCGGGAGGCTGAGACAGGAGAATTGCTTGAACCCAGGAGGCAGAGGTTGTGGTGAGCCGAGATCGTGCCATTGCACTCCAGCCTGGGCAAAAAGAGTGAAACTCCGTCTCAAAAAAAAAAGAAAAAAAATTAGCACTTGAATAAGGCACTTACCATGAATGGAACTTGAAGGATTGTAAGTTGCCTGGGGTGCATCAGTGAGTGAATGTGAAGATCTAGGACATTGCTGTACATGACTGTAGACTTTTTTTTTTTTTGAGACTGAGTCTCTGTTGCCCAGGCTGGAATGCAATGGCACCATCTTGGCTCACTGCAACCTCCGCCTCCTGGGTTCAAGTGATTCTCCTGCCTTAGCCTCCGGAGCAGCTGGGGTTACAGGTGTCCACCACCATGCCTAGCTAATTTTTGTATTTTTAGTAGAGACGGGTTTTCGCCATGTTGGCTAGGCTGGTCTCGAACTCCTGACCTCAAGTGATCCACCTGCCTGGGCCTCCCAAAGTGCTGGGATTACAGGCGTGAGCCATCATGCCCAGCCCAAAGTAACTTTTGTTTCAAAAACCAATTCTCCCTCTGATGCATTGTGGCCATCAAGTTTGGAGTTGCTGGGTTTCTAGGGCTCTAAACCAGAAACACCTCAGACCCAATGAAGACAAAAGCATCCCTGTCCTGATTCTATTATAACGTTTTCCTGTGTGCCCTGGGGCCCCATCCCCGTGCCCAAGACACCAACTTTCTGAGCTTTCTGAGAGCAAGACCTTGTTCATCTTTCTGTACACCAAGGTCTTAGTATAGTATCTAGAACCCTAGAAGAGTGTCTAGAAACTCGTGTGTGTGTGTGTGAGTGTACTGAATGAATCAATGAATGAATGTCTGTGTGGAGAAGGCCAGACGGTATTTCGGACAGGGTGCCAAAGTATGTGTCCCTTGGTCAGATCACCAGATCTTGGGGATCCCAGGAACTGCCCCAGCTTTGTAGGTACAAAAGTCTGATTTATGAATACACCCAAGATATGTCCACAGATATGAGTGGACAAGCTTATGGCAACCATACTTACAAGCATGTACAGCAGAAAGTCAAGTTATAAATTATACCTTTGTAACTACGGGCATATGAAAATATACTGCTCCCAGCATTCATTGGCCAGATTATTCTGCCTGGCAGCCATCTCGTCCTAGGATAATCAGAGGGTTCCAAGAAAGCCTGGACTTTTCCATGTCAAGGGCTCTTTTGCAATGTGACTTTGATACTTCTCCCCTCAAGAGGTAGAATATAATTTTCCTCCCTTTGAATCTAGGTGGGTGCTGTCTGTGTCTTGCTTTGACTTCTGGGCCTAATTCTTCAGAAGCACTGCAATTTCATTTCATCCTTTTGGAGGCTGACCACCATTCAAAGAAACTCAGCCTGACTACTGAATGTGGACAGTCTACATGGATGGAGAGGCAATGGGAAATGAACCAAAGCACCCCCAGCAGGGCCAGTACCCAGGATCCACACCTGTGAGTGGGGCCATGTTAGAGGTTCCACTCCCATTGAGCCACCCAGCAGCCACTGCAAGGAGCAGACACAGGCTATTCTTACTAAACACAACTGTGACCAACAAAAGGACTGAAAGTGATTTCAAGCCATAAACTGCCCACATACAAAATGGATAACAAAAAGAGACTCAAAGCAAGAGGAAGTGGCTGTATTATATTGTTAATATCACTGACTTCTGAAAGTCTGTCGCCTTGATTTCCACTTTCTCTGCTGTCCCGATGGTCAGGCTGCCTCTACTCCAGCAAGTCCAGAGACACTTTTCTGTTTCAGACTCTCTGAACTATCCTTTTGGAGGTACCAGTCAAACCAATCCCCTTCAGAAAACACATTCATTGTTGTCTTGGTTGAATTTTAGGCCCTGCTTAGTTGTAAACTGAAAACCTCATTTAAGCTACTGGCTTGTTTCTAATTTCCTAGTATTTATTGTCTGCCACAAGCCAGACTCTGTCCTAGGAGTTAATGATATAGCAGAGGACCAGATAGACAAATCCCAGGCTCATGAAATTTACATTCCAGTATAACCTCAGATTGAAGAAGTACTAGCTATTGTCTTCATATACCAGGAATAAAAATATGACCCAGAGCATAAGTGCAGAAAGTACACTGGGCCCTAGAAACAACCTAAATAGCATCCAGCCCTCAGGATTTTATATAAGTTGATGACCAAAAGTGATTCCTCCTGTAATTTTGAGATAAGTAGTTTGAGATTACCCAACAGATAGATATGCACATGGGGCACCGATAAAATAGAGGAACCAATGTATTTTTGTTTGTGAAATTTGATATATTTTTTAAAAGGATCAAAGCAGTCATCACAGGAAAAAGTCAGTATTTTATTACACTACACTTTTTAAAAGCAGTTTTAATGAATTATTTTTTTTTTTTTTTTGTAGAGAGCGTCTCACTGTCAGCCAGGCTGGAGTAAAGTGGTATGATCATAGCTCACTGCAGCCTCAAACCCCTGGGTTCATGTGATCCTCCTGTCTCAGCCTCCAGAGTAGCTGGGACAACAGGTGCGTGCCACCACGTCCGGCTAATTTTTATTTATTTTTTTTTAAATTTTTTAGTCTTTTTTGGTAGAGATGAGGTCTCGCTTTGTTGCCCGAGCTGGTTTGTTTGTTTGTTTTTGAGATGGAATCTCCCTCTGTCGCCCAGGCTGGAGTGCAATGGCGCGATCTTGGCTCACTGCAACCTCTGTCTCTGGGGTTCAAGTGATTCTCCTGCCTCAGCCTCCCCAGTAGCTGGGATTACAGGCACATGCAACCACTCCCGGCTAATTTTTGTGTTTTAGTAGAGACGGGGTTTCATCATGTTGGCCAGGCTGTTCTCGAACTCCTGACCTCAGGTGATCCACCTGCCTCGGCCTCCCGAAGTGCTGGGATTACAGGCATAAGCCACCATGCCTGGCCACAGAGCAGGTTTTGAACTACTAGCCTGAAGCTATTCTCCCGCCTTGGCCTCCCAAAGTGCTGGGATTACAGATATGAGCCACGGTGCCCAGCCTTTAAGCAGCTTTTAAAAACTATCATTTTTATTTAGAATACTCATGGAGATGGTGGTATGATAATCTTTTCAGTTTGTAAAGCTCTCTGTGTAAAGTAGATCTGAAGTGTTTTCCTGACCCTCACTGGGATGGTTATTTCAAGTACAAAACGTTTTCACACAATGGGTGATAATCTTCCATAAAAAATTTCATATTTGAATGAAAACAGCTCAAGAAATACACTAATGAGCAAAAATATATGGGGAAAGAGGAACGTGTAGTTTTGACTTAACTGAAGAAACCAAGAGGAAACTGGTCTCCACATGAAAATGTGATCCTGGAAAGTCAGGTGTCAAGATTTTCGAGTAGGAATCTATATGACTTGAATCTCCCCTACTTCCTGAATAAAAGTGACATCTTTCAGTATTTATAAAAAAAAAAAATATATGTCAGTGGAGCTTCCAGGTAAATTATCTTTAAAAAATCATATTTGAGTGGAGCTTCCAGGTAAATCATCTTCCTCTTTTAAGGGAGCTCCCTGTATTTCTAGCGGCTTTAACTGAAATCCCTTTCAGTGAGAAATCCTCATTAGCTACATAAGAGGAGACTGGGTGTTTTTTTCAAAAAGCTGGTATTGGGACATCTACCTCTGTGATGTCCCTGGTCAGCTATATTGTCTAGGAGTTGAAACATTTTGTATTAATTTTCTATCATTTACTGGGTGCCTCTTCTGTGACAGTGCCACTCAAAGGGCTATTGATATATTATCAGGTGACTGAATTCTATATTCTGAAGTAGGAGATACTGTTATTGCTATTACTCACATTTTACAGATAAGAAAGCTGAGGCTCTGACAGGTCAAGATCACGCAGCTAACAAATGAGCCAAGACTCTCTTGCTTTAGAGCTTGTCCTCTATTCTTGCTTTTCTTTCCAAAAAACACTACAATTTTTGTTTTGTTTTTTTTTGAGACAGGGTCTCGATCTGTCACCCAGGCTGGAGTGCAGTGGCGCGATTTCGACTCACCGCAACCTCCGCCTCCGGGCTTAAGCGATTCTCCTGCCTCAGCCTCCCGAGTAGCTGGGACTACAAGCTCGGGACACCACGTAAAAATGATCAAGCTCTAACATGTATGCATACGAATTACAATGGAAATAAAATTAGCAAAGGGCTTATGCTAATGCTCAATACAATTGATTTCCTCACATTTAATCCTCACAACCACTACAACTACCTCTAACTCAAGCTCTGAGGGACCGACGTGCCCTGAGGACACAGCTCTTATCTGGTGGGAACAGGAGCGTTTTAGCGAAACTCCAAACTCCTAGAACCCGCCTTCCCCAGAAAGGCTTTTCCTGGCACTGTGCTTCTGGAAGTCCCGCCCCAGGAGAAAAACAGCTTCCGGAAAAAATTGCGGCCGGGAAACCGGAACAGAACAAGGGGCGGAGCCGCTTTAGACGCTCTAGTATTCCTCTACTCTATGGCCGCTGCCAATTGACAAGTCCCGAGCGGTAAAGCTCCTTTCTATTGGATGAGCAGCTTCGCGTAGGCGGGCAGCTCGGTGCACGGCGCGCTGATTGGCTGGATCCGCCATGCGGAGCGGCTAGGTGGTGCACGGGAAACGCGGGCGTAGGTGACCGGCGGCTTTCTCAGTTTTGGTGGAGACGGGCGCATGTGGGCGCTTTGCTCGCTGCTGCGGTCCGCGGCCGGACGCGCCATGTCGCAGGGACGCACCATATCGCAGGGACCCGCCCGCCGCGAGCGGCCGGCCAAGGACCCGCTGCGGCACCTGCGCACGCGAGAGAAGCGCGGACCGTCGGGGTCCTCCTGCGGCCCGAACACTGTGTACCTGCAGGTGGTGGCAGCGGGTAGCCGGGACTCGGGCGCCGCGCTCTACGTCTTCTCCGAGTTCAACCGGTCAGTCAACGAGCCACGCCCCGTCCCGCCGGGCCCTCAGTGCGGCGCAGCCTCTGAGCGTCGGGGCACCTCCCAGGGCTTCGGCTTCCCTACTTCACACATGTGGTTCACTGTTGCGGGGGTTCATGGAGTTATGGTGGGTGGGAAATCCGAGATTCTTTGCATCCATGTGATTTCTGGGGATCTGTGAAGAACTTCAGACGTGGGTCTGAGCGTTCTTATCCCAACCCTTGGGCCCCGGCCTGGCTGTCAGCACTTTCGGACCTCCACCCTCTTCCGTGCACCCCAAGGCCAGTGTGTCGTTGTTAGCGTGTGGGGTGGACAGATCTGGTGTGTAGCCGGTGGTGGGGAAAGGACTCATTTTGTCCTAGCACCCACACGCACACACAGGCCCCCACTCCTCTCTACCTCTGCTAAGGAGGGCTCAAAACCCACCAGCAGAAATGTGGCTCGGTAGTCCAACATGCAACATGGACTTTTAATTTTTTTTCTTTTTCTTTTTTTTTCCAGAGTCTACAATAAAGCATCTAATTGGTGTCAGAGAGTTTACAGAATAAAACCTTCTGAATGTCTTGTGTAATCTTTGTCTTGTAGGTATCTCTTCAACTGTGGAGAAGGCGTTCAGAGACTCATGCAGGAGCACAAGTGAGTCAGTCTCTTGCTTTCGGAGGGGGAGTTGATTACGGGGCTTGAAAGCCGAAATGAGAGGCTAGTTGTTTTTTATAGCAAAAGTGGTCCTTGTTGTGTTCATGTTATCCTGTTTAAATGTTTTCTCATTCTTAGGTTGAAGGTTGCTCGCCTGGACAACATATTCCTGACACGAATGCACTGGTCTAATGTTGGGGGCTTAAGTGGTGAGTATATTCTTTGCAGTGTCAGAGGCTGGTGGGAAGTCTCCGGGATTTTAACCGGCTTTACCATTTTTCCAAGTCTGGGGTGGGCAGCTAGACTTTTTTTTTTTTTTTTTTTTGGTCAGTGGCGTGATCTTGGCTCACTGCAACCTTTGCCTCCCGGGCTCAGGTGATCCCCTCACCTCAGCCTCCCAAATAGCTGGGACCACAGGTGTGCCCCACCACTGGCTAATTTTTTTGTATTTTTTGTAGCGACGGGGTTTCGCTGTGTTGCCCAGGCTGGTCTCAGACTCCTGCGATCCTCCTGCCTCGGCCTTCCAGAGTGCTGGGATTACAGGCATGAGCCACCGCACCTGACCTGGAATTCTTTTTATACTAGCCCAGTCAGCAGCAGCACAGAGCATTAAAAGCTGTGACTCAGAAGAACAGATTTTAATATGGATATCACCTCTTAAGTGTTACCATCCACTTAGTTTCTTGGGTTGCGGGGACAGAGATTTGTGGCAGTAAACTGGAGAGTCTAGCGGTGGTGATTACAGTTAATATGTTTACCACAGACGCCATTGGCACATTGGCAGCCACACACATACCCACTGTCCAGATTACCCTGTCATTTATGTCTGTCAGCCAGAAGGTCAGGATTGTGTTGCAGCCAGATTGTGTGGGCTTGGTGGCATGGACAGGAAGGAGTGAAGTGTTAGACCAGTCTCCCTTCTCAGGGCTGAGACTAGGGTGAGGCACTTAGGGTGCCAGCCCTTCACTTGCATGATTCCTTAAATTTTGCACACTGGGTGCCTTGCTGCTTCACCCTAGTAACAGCTCAGCCCATTCTAGAGGCATTTAACGGATATTTGGTGTCCGTTACACCTCTAGCTGGCATCACTTCTGCTCTGTACATCTTCCCTGGTTATACTTCCAAAGCTGGAAGGTGGAGATGTAGATAAATAGTTGGATTAGTACAGGGTGCTCCTCCTGTTAGTGACGACCAGGTCAAATTGATGAGAGATCTGATTTTATGCATCCTTTTTAGGAATGATTCTTACTTTAAAGGAAACCGGGCTTCCCAAATGTGTACTTTCTGGACCTCCGCAACTGGTGAGTCTTTCCTGACACATCTTTCAAAAGCAAACTTTCCTTTTGTAATATCAGTAACAAGAATTTTCCTTTTTGCAAATCAGTCTTCTGCCCTCCAGAGATACCTGGTCGTTGAAACGCTTCCCCTTTCAAGTTAAAAAGACTTGAGTTCTGATTAACTCTGTGACCTTGAGCAAGTTACTTTACCTTTCTGAGCTTTAGTTTATTCGTCTATAAGATTACTGTCATGTTTCATAGAGTTGTTAAAGATTAAATGATGTAGCAGCACATATAAAGCACTAGATCCCTTTATTAGATGTATGTTTGGCACCAAGTAAGCACACAAGAAAGGGCAGCTTTTGTTTTTATTCAATAAATTTCTGACATCTTCTTACCTTTCAGTCCAGCTTATTACACTCTTGAGAAGTCGTGTGTGTGTTGGTGAACATAACAGTTCATTTTCCAGTTCTTAAGAAGAAAGTCACCAAGACCTGTTAAGTCTTTCCCCAAAATAACGTTTGAAATCCATCCATTTGTCTCTTATTGAGGCCTTCCTTATTTCTGTTTTCTACACCTGTAAACTACAATAGCCTCCCATATTCATTCTCGCCTTCCTGTAATCCATCTGCACACAGCAGCCAGAGAGGTCACTTGAAGACAGAAAAGTAGTGTGTCAGTTGTCTCCCTAAAGCCCTTCATGGGCTCCCCATTGCAATACAATCCGAAACACCTTGATACGGCCTACAAGTCCTGTAGGCCCCGGCCGCTACCCACACTTCCATCTGTACCCATCGCTGAACTGCAGCTGCATGGGCTGACTCATGTCCCTCTAACTCTCTGGCCACTTCAGGACTTTCGCCCTTCCGCAGGTTCCCTCTGCCTCTTCTAATTGCTGCCTATATTGTTACTGAACCTTCAGGGCTCAGCTAAGAGGATCATTTACTCCAGAACTGTCTCTTCTTCTCTAGACAAGTTGGATCCCAGCCCTCTGTATTTTTCATTTTCCTTGCAGAGCACTTAGCATAATGCCACTAAGCTGTTTCTGTTATCATGTTTCGTTTTGTCTCCTCCACTGGCCTGATTAGAGCAAGGCCTCCATCTCTTTTTCCTGCTGTATCCTTGGCATCTGATATAATGGATACTCAGTAAATATTTGTAATAAATGATGTTCAAAATATTCACTAAGCTTTGTTTTATGTTGATACCTATTGGTAACCTTTTAAATACTTGAATAGTTGCTGTGTTCTACATTTGTTCAACCATAACTGCTCATTTCTTTGTTTTTCATTAGGAAAAATACCTCGAAGCAATCAAAATATTTTCTGGTCCATTGAAAGGAATAGAAATGGGTACGTCTTTGTCTGTGACTCATCCTCTGCTATTTCTAACTTATATATGCCCTGACCTCTCAAATTAGAATCCATTGAAAACATCAACATTAAACCTCAAAATCAAATGCTTCATCACCACGAGATTTTTTTTTTTTAGATGGAGTCTTGCTCTCTTTCCAGGCTGGAGTGCAGTGGCGTGATCTCAGCTCACTGCAACCTCCACCTCCTGGGTTCAAGCCATTCTCCCACCTCAGCCTCCCGAGTAGCTAGGACTACAGGCGCACGCCACCACGCTCAGCTAATTTTTTGTGTTTTTAGGAGAGACGGGGTTTCACCATGTTGGCCAGGATGGTCTCGATCTCTTGACCTTGTGATCTGCCCGCCTCAGCCTCCCAAAATGAGCTACCATGCGGCTGGAGATGGGTTTTCTAAATAGTGACATTTTCTGTGTTCCCACCTCATGCTGTAAAAATAGGGGCCAGGTCGGCCGGAGTGATTGAACAGCCCATGCATGCCTGTGTGCATGCTGTGTAGTATTCTCCATCCAGACAGCAGGGCTCCTGCCTCAGTTCCAGAGGTGCTTCTCGTCGTTGAGTTGCTTTGAGTTGGGGGCGGGGGTGACAAGGGGCTCCTAAAGGTTTTGTGGCCAACTTTGTACGTTGAAACGCAGCTCCAGCTGTGAAGGGGGTTTACGGCCTCTTGATGGTAAGAGGCCTCGCTGAGGATGCTAGTAGGGCTCTTGTCCTGGCACTGGTGTGCATCTGTGGCTTGTTAATACTCCTCTTTTATAGAAACACTAATACTTTGTTTCAAAATATACATCAGCTCTTCTGGTTGAGATGATGGGTTCCCTGGCTTCACTATTCTGTTTGTTAACTTGGGTCTCTGAAAGTTGAGTACTAGTTTCTTGTTTTTCAATTTTTAACGGATAGTCACCAAAGATTATAATGTCTTTTCATCTGGTTGTAGTAAATATAAATGGCTGACCAAAATACACTTTTATTTATTTCCTAAAAATGGTAATCTCCTTAGAAAGTCTGGTTTTCGTGTCAGATTCCCACCATAATTCTGAGACAATTCAGTTGTTTGTGGTTGGTGATCCTGAAGTTACTCTTCCCACACATCTTCACTAATACAATCACTTTGCTGTTGTGTGGTTTTCTTGTAGCTGTGCGGCCCCACTCTGCCCCAGAATACAAGGATGAAACCATGACAGTTTACCAGATCCCCATACACAGTGAGTATGAAAGCCAGGTTTCCCAGGAGGAGGGTGTACGTCCTGAGTAAAGAAAACATGGGTGAAAACAGAAACTGAACACTTGCTGTGGGCACCCTGTTTTGTGTTCTGAGCATGATTAGAAAATTTAGTTGAGGAATGAAGATATGGCTCCTGCCCTGGCTTGTAAACTTACCGACGTCTAACTCATGCCTAATGATAGTGATTATGCTTTGGAATATTAGATAATCAAGCACTGTTGGTAAATAGATTGCATTCAAGTTTGCACATTCATTGCTTGGAGGTTTTTTCCCACAGGCGTGATACCCTCTTTTTGATCAGAGGATCATGAAGAGGTTTGCACAGATAGATTTTTAAAAATCAATAATGATTACAGCAACCTAAAAGAAGTGTTGTTAGGGGGTTAGAAGCTCCTGCAGATTCCCAAGTATCAGGGCCAGATGATGTGGTCTTAGCTTAGGAAAAGAGTCAGTCTTGTCCTTGAGCTTGGCTAAAGACATTCATGTCTTGTTTTACTTACATGTGAAGAGAGTACCAAGCAGTAGGGGTATTTCGTTGTTAGTACTAACTAATGTGATGCTTACCAAGTAGTGCTGATGGGTGATAGACCAGAGCACCCAGCAAAGGCCAGAGAAGTCCAGAACCTGGTGAGGAGATGAGACTTAGGCCGACTGAAGGCAGAAGGCAGCAGGGAGGGGAGGAATGTGCCGGGGCAGTGGCACAAGTGCTCCTAGGCCAGTGCCATGATGGGCTGATCGGTACTCCCATTGCCTGTCTTGCTCCTCCTGCTCAGATGCCTTCTCTCACCTGACCCCTGCTGTAGCCACCCCCAGCCTGAGTTGCATCCCCCTGTTTGTGGTCCATTTCCAGCACCCTGTTCTTCGCTCCATGGCACGTGACAGTTAACTTTCACGTGTGATTTGCGTGATCGATGTTAACATGCTCAGTTTTGCTGATCACTGTTTTTTCAGTGTCCAGCGGCCCTCAGTGAGTGAACTTATGTTCATTGTCATTGCAGCTGTGCGTTAGCTTCTTAGAGCAGCGAATATTTTTCCCTTGATCTTGAGCCTTAACTAAATGTAAAATGAGGTTCCTTCTGGAGGTAGGTATCCTTTGGGCCTATGTGTGTTAGCGGGAGTGATGATAATAAATACGCATGTCTACAACCCACATGCTGTTTAGATAACACATTGTTGAGTTGGTACTATGGCCGAGGCTGTGAGCTAAGCAGAAACATAAAGATTAATAGGACATAAGTGCAGCCCAGAAACCAGGTAGGAAGTTAACTAACTAGTTATTTCCTACCGTATAGTAAAAGGTGTGCTGATTTAATTGGCGTTCTGGCATTCCCACGTATGAACGTCTGGGCCTTGGCTGTCAGCTCACCTTGTGCAGTGTGTAATTTGGTGGTGTCCGTACTGACCAGGTGAACAGAAGAGGGGAAAGCACCAACCATGGCAGAGTCCAGAAAGGCCTCTCGGCAGGCTCAGTCCAGAGCGATCTTCAGACTCCGAGTCGAATGAAAATGAGCCGCACCTTCCACATGGTAATAGTATAAACAAAACAGAGGAGCAGAAAGGCTTGCGTTTTCTTAATTCTCTGCCTCGTAATGCTTGTAGGGAGTCATTATTGTAAGAAAGCCACGTGTGTAAACAGATACTTCTTCCTGGGCTTATTATGACTTGGCCGGTGGGGAGAATGAGAAGGGTTGTTGTAAAGGTGGCAGCCTGGAACTTTAATAACGACCAGTCCACAGTTTTGGCCACCCAGGATCTGGGTAGGCCCAAAACTGTGTTCTTTTTTCCCAGAGGAGAACAGGGCCTGACAAACGGATTCATTTTGTATTTTTCATTTGTGTTTTTCATTAATGTAACATTTATGCAAATTTTCCATTAATGTGGAAACTATAACTGCTAAGCCAATGAGACAGTCAAATCAGTGAGAAGATCTGCACGTCTTCTTCCAGAATGAGAGCCCACTGGGAAACGGAGTTAAAAGTCCAAGATTAGATGTAGCTCAGGAGTTGGGTTGCTTCAGGAGTTTGTTGTCCTTAACAGAAGGCCAGTGTTGGCAAAGCTTGGCAGCTCCTCTTTCTGTCCTGAGGTCTTGTCTAGTGACTGAGAACAGGCTGACCCCTATGTGCTGTCTTTGTTTGGATGGCACTGGGTAAAGACTGACACCAGCATTTTCTCTGCAGGCCTTTGAACTTTTGCGTTATTTCATATATTATATGTGTTATAAAGCACATTACAATGTATTTTTCTCTCTCTTCTCCAGTCCTAGGTGAAATGTGTCATTAAAAAAAAATTTCACTTGCCATTCTAAAGTTTTTCTGGTGAGAGTTTTGTGTTTTTCATTTACCCAAACACATCTCCACATAAGTGGGGGAAAAAAAAGTCTTCTTGAGTATATTAGTGTCTTCAGCCTGTGTATTGGGACAGTAGCGTCCATTTAATTTTTATGTGAAGTGAAATTAGGTATCAGGTCATAATCAGTCTGTAATGTCTTGACAACTTTCACATTTACCTTGTGATAATCAAATGTGTTTTTCCTCAGGTGTTAGCCAGAGAAGAGGGGCCAGGGACTCTTCCCTGGTCGTAGCTTTCATCTGTAAGGTAAGGGAGCCTTTCTGGAGGGCTGTACGTGACTGGGGTCTTGGTCAGCGACCTCTGGTTTGCACTTTTTCATTAATTTGAGGGTAGGCACTCCTGTTACCTGAGACAAAAAGAGATAGCAGATTTTCAGAAAAACTGATGGAAGGCCGGGTGCAGTGGCTCACGCCTGTAATCCCAGCACTTTGGGAGTCCAAGGCAGGTGGATCACGAGGTCAGGAGTTCGAGACCAGCCTGACCAACATGGTGAAACCCTTTCTCTACTAAAAATACAAAAATTAGCTGGGTGTGGTAGCGCGTGCCTGTAATCCCGGCTACTTGAGAGGCCAAGGCAAGAGAATCGCTTGAACACAGGAGGCGGAGGTTGCAGTGAGTTGAGATTGCACCATTCCACTCCAGCCTGGGTGACAGAGCAAGACGCTCTCTCAAAGAAAAAAAAAAATTTGATAGAAATGACACTGGCAATGAGCCTGCAACGAGTATTACTATTAACCTTTCATAATTGTCATCACTTGTAGGTTTCAGAATTTAGATGCTCTGTTTCTCAAGATAACCCCATACTTTTATTTCCTTTTAAATTTTTTTCCAGTGCCCTGTCAGCCTCCGTACATTTTTTTTTTTTTTTTTTTTGAGACCGAGTCTGTCTCCATCGCCCAGGCTGGAGTGTGCAGTGGCACGATCTCGGCTCACTGCAGCCTTCACCTCCCAGGTTCAAGTGATTCTCCTGCCTCAGCCTCCTGAGTAGCTAGGATTATAGGGGCGCGCCATCACACTCAGCTAATTTTTGTCTTTTTAGTAGAGACGGGGTTTCACCATGTTGGCCAGGCTGGTCTCACTCCTGACCTCAGGTGATCCACCCACCTTGGCCACCCAAAGTGCTGGGATTACAGGCGTGAAGCACCGTGCCTGGTCCATATTCTTTTATAAAATTTGCCAATGATTGGTCCTTTTAGAATTCAGAAATTATTGAAGGCAGCTGTGTTTGTTTTCCTTCAATTCCATCAGGTCTTTATTCAAAGTCTTTTAACTCTGTTTTACTTTATTTCATTCCCCTGCAATAGCTAAGGTCTAACATCAGATTAATTGGAATATTAGCTAGCATTCACAAAGGCCTAGATCTGTAACTCTGAAATTGGTCAAATTCCATTAAAAATTTTTGTTACAATAAGCTGTTTGTAAGATCTGACTAGTGGCTTATTTTTAATAGAATTTTGCATTAAAATTTTATCAATGCAATTTGCAACAAATTTGTCTAAATATGTGAAAAGATTTCATTGCCTTTTTGTGGGCTTAGATTATTTTTTAATGTTGATTTTGAAATATATTTGGAATTTTTATCTAAATTCCGAAACCTACAAGTGAAAATAATAATGAAAGTAAGTAGTAATATTAGTGGCAAGATCATTGCCAGTATCATTTCTATCGATTTATTTGAATAATGTGATTTTCATAAAAGTTAAGTACTATTGTTAACAGGCTTATTACTTGTATGTTTCTGAGTTTTAGACAGCAAAATCATTTTTTAAAGTTTTAAAAATATTTTATTTTTGATAATCTATATTTATACTGTCTGATTTTTCAACTGTTTTATATGGTAATCTTTAAATCATATTCCTGCTTTCCTGAATAGGTAACAGTGAGCATGATGAAAAGTGACAAGCTCACTTTTACACACTCAGGCAGTTGCCCTATTATCAGACAGCCGTTCCTGGGGGCTGCCTGCTGCCTGCCCCGGCTTTTCCATCTCCTTCCTTGCTGTCTTCTGTGGCTCCTTCTGAGGGCTGCTGTCACTGGATTAGCCTGTAACCCCTTTCCCCTCTTCTAATTAATTTGCTGCTCTCAGGTGGGTTTTGGAAAGCAATAAAGCTGAGCTAGGTCAAGTTCCAGGAGTCTCTTCGCATGAGGACCTGAGAAACTCATCTGATGGAAGACCTTGGCTTTGGGCAGCTGGTGCACTGTTGGGGTGTTATCAGCTGCGTTCTGGCTCTCATCAGTCTTCCAAATACTCTGCATTCCTCAGAGAGGAACATATCTCCATGGGTTGAGTTCAGCTCCCAGGGAGATGGGTTTCCCTGCCTTAAGTCTGCAAGTACCTTTTTTTTTCTTTCTTTTTTTTTTTTCTTTTTTTGAGACGGAGTCTCGCTCTGTCACCAGGCTGGAGTGCAGTGGTGCAATCTTGGCTCACTGCAACCTCTGCCTCCCAGGGTCAAGCAGTTCTCCTGCCTCAGCCTCCCGAGTAGCTGGGACTACAGGAGTGCACCACCATGCCCAGCTAATTTTTGTATTTTTTCAGTAGAGACGGGGTTTCACCGTGTTGGCCAGGTTGGTCTGGATCTCTTGACCTCCTGATCCGCCTGCCTTGGCCTCCCAAAGTGCTGGGATTATAGGCGTGAGCCATCATGCCCAGCCTTTTTGTTTGTTTGTTTGTTTTGTTTTTTCTGAGATGGAGTCTCGCTCTGTTGCCCAGGCTGGAGTGCAGTGGTGCTATCTCAACTCACTGCAACCTCTGCCTCCTAGGTTCAAGTGATTCCCTGCCTCAGCCTCCCGTGTAGCTGGGATCACAGGTGCCTGCCACCATGCCCGGCTAATTTTTGTGTTGTTAGTAGACACAGGGTTTCGCCATGTTGGCTAGGCTAGTCTCGAACTCCTGACCTCAACTGATCTGCCTTCCTCAGCCTCCTAAAGTGCTGGGGTTACAGGAGTGAACCACCACGCCCAGCCTTCAATTACCTTTTATTTATTTTATTTTTTTATTTTTTTTGAGATGGAGTCTTTCTGTGTTGCCCAGGCTGGAGTGCTGTGGCACAATCTTGGCACACTGCAACCTCCTCCTCCCAGGCTCAAGTGAGTCTCATGCCTCAGCCTCCCGAGTAGCTGGGACTTCAGGTGCCCGCCACCACACTCGGCTAATTTTTGTATTTTTAGTAGAGACGGGGTTTCACCATGTTGGCCAGGCTGGTCTTGAATTTCTGACCTCAAGTGATCCTCCTGCTTCAGCCTCCCAAAGTGCTGGGATTACAGGCGTGAGCCACCGCCCCCAACAGCAAGTACCTTTTAAACATTAGAGACATTTAGTTGCCATCCTCAAACCCGTTTGGGTGTGTGGAGAGAATGTTGGGTCGTGACATGCTTGTTAGTTATCTAAAGATGTCAGCCATCGATCATCACTGTGTGATGTGCACACTGAAGCTGTAATCCTTCATCTAGGATGATATTTTTTAAGATGCAAAATTCTACAACTCTGAGAATAAGGATTTCAGATCCAAATTTGAGACTCAGGCCTACGAGTAACTTTTTAACTTCAGAGAGTTGAAAGAAGATGCACATAGTTGATGAAGATTTAAAGGAGAAAATGAAAATCAAATGTCGTTTAGCACTCAAAGGCCTACATGTCATTTCTGACATTTTTCTGTTTGTGTGAAAATTTTTTTTCCTATAAAATGATTATGAAGTTTTCTGATAGAATTATTGTTTGCCTTTCTAATGTAATAGCATATTAGGGGTTTTTTTTTTTCTTTTTCTTTTTTTGAGACAGAGTGTCACTCTGTCGCCCAGGCTGGAGCACAGTGGCGTGATCTCGGCTCACTGCAAGCTCCGCCTCCTGGGTTCCTGCCTCAGCCTCCCGAGTAGCTGGGACTACAGGCGCACGTCACCACACCCAGCTAATTTTTTGTGTTTTTAGTAGAGATGGGGTTTCACCGTCTTAGCCAGGATGGTCTTGATCTCCTGACCTCATGATCTACCCGCCTCGGCTTCCCAAAGTGCTGGGATTACAGGTGTGAGCCGCTGTGCCTGGCCTATTAGGGATTTTTTATTATAATTTATCTCCAAGATAAAAGCAATGACATTATATTGCCAAATAATTGAAAAATACAAGAGAAATAAAAATCATCCATGCTTTCGTTAGCCTATCACTGTCATTGAAATATTATGTTACATGGCAGTTTGCTTGCTGGTTGCTGTGTTAGGCAACGCTCTGGTGACATTCCTTTAGCTATTAATTGAGGAATGTAGAATGACAGAACAGTGTTTCTCCTCAATGATACTTGAAGGATATTTATTAACTTTCATATTGAATTACATTTTATTGAATTTATAATGAGTTAATGCTGGGAAATAAAACACTGATTTAAGTCATTTTGGCTTTTAGTACTAAAGCATTTGACAATAAATGACTTCTTCAGCATGTGGTATACCTTCTGAAAGCAATACGCATTTTAATGAATTGTAAGGAAACATTATTTTATTTTTTTATTTTTTTTTTGAGACGGACTTTCGCTTTTGTTGCCTAGGCTGGAGTGCAATGGCACGATCTCGGCTCACTGCAACCTCCACCTCCCAGGTTCAAGCGATTCTCCTGCCTCAGCCTCCTGAGTTGCTGGGATTACAGGCACGCACCACCACACCTGGCCAATTTTGTATTTTTAGTAGAGACGGGGTTTCTCCATGTTGGTCAGGCTGGTCTCGAACTCCTGACCTCAGGTGATCCACCCGCCTCAGCCTCCAAAAGTACTGGAATTACAGGCGTGAGCCACCGTGCCTGGCCAACGTTATTATTATTTTTTTTAATCTAGAAAAATACACTTCTAAGAAAATTGATTAAAACCAAAAACTTCTTCATTAGCCACTGAAATCACATTTATGTTCTCTTTGTTGCAGCTTCACTTAAAGAGAGGAAACTTCTTGGTGCTCAAAGCAAAGGAGATGGGCCTCCCAGTGTGAGTGTGGGGAGTGAGGCTTCTGGGGACTCACTGGGTACACCTGTCCACTTAAGGAAATCACATTTCACGGAGGCCTTGCCTCTTCATTTCAGTGGGACAGCTGCCATCGCTCCCATCATTGCTGCTGTCAAGGACGGGAAAAGCATCACTCATGAAGGAAGAGAGGTGAGATGCCTGGTTTTCTTGATGATTCAGCAGTTACAGGTAGGGTCTGGAATGCTGGGCAGAGTCTGTCTTCTTCAGGCCCTACAGACACCACTTTTGAAGGACGTAGAACAGTTTGGACATCACTCAGCTAAGTGATAAAATGGCCTCTTTTATCTGTGTTTGTCCCGTGTGTCAACACGGCTGCATTCGAGCATTTTTGTAGATGGTCCATTTAGGATCTGGTCATCCTCCTCTTTAAAGGGTGCATGCTTTACTTGGTACTTGAGCTCAGGACAGTGTCTAACAACAGACCCCATGTGGATGGGCCTGGGGTTTATGGTCCAGAGGAATGCCACTGTATTCTTTGTCAAGATATTTCCTCTGACTTCTAAGGACATTAGGACCAATGGCCACAGACTGAAGAAAACCTTAATGCCAAGCCTCCTTTCCTGGCCAGTGTAGGCCTGAAGTGCCTCAACCTGACAGTTACCTATTTAGGTATCCACAAAGAGACCAGAAGGGTGTTGATGGTGGTGTGTAAAGTTGGTTTTGTGGTTTACCTCTCGGCTCGCTGGATAGGCTATGTCATGTTAGCAGTTGCCTTGAAGGCAGTTAAGTTTAGTGGCTGAGCTGTGACCCCAGTGGGCGGGCTTGTTTGATTTTGCAGATTTTGGCTGAAGAGCTGTGTACTCCTCCAGATCCTGGTGCTGCTTTTGTGGTGGTGGAATGTCCAGATGAAGGCTTCATTCAACCCATCTGTGAGAATGCCACCTTTCAGAGGTAATGAGGAGGTCTCTAGGGTGGGAGAAGTGAGAGCTGAAACCCAGCCCAGCATCGACATGGGCATCTTGTGGCTTGGCAAGAGCTGTGTTTCTGGGAAGGCCCGCTGTCTGGGTTTACAGTTCAGAGGCCAGGACTCCTACCTTAAGTCGCTGTTGGTAGTTGGTGGGCTCCGGTGTACACAGCCTCAAAGTGAAATTAGAAAGGATTGAAAACTAGAAACCACTGAGGACTAGAAATTCAACTAGAACTCTTACAGCTCTTATACCAGAAGAAATTCCAGAACTTTTTTGAATTCTAACTAATGCCCCAGATTATCATTTAGATTATTTTGAACTGAATTAATTTTCTTCCATTACCTGCATTGAAACAAATGAGGTGGGTCAGAGTGTGTGAGACTGTCGTGGTCAAGAGTCCGTGTTATGGGATGGACTCACAGCTGGGGAATGTCTTTTGGGCCACTGCCACTCTGTTTTTGTCCTCTATCAAAGTTAACCAGTTTTGCAGTTCAGCTTTCATCCCAGGTGGAATCATCTTTGACCCACCTATCTCAGTTTGAATCTTTTCCCCCACTCTTAAAGGTTTACCTGTATTTTTCCTGTTCCTAGTTTGTATCTATCTGTATTTTTTCACTTGCTTTTTTCTACTTACCACAACAAATCCTTTTGGGCTGCTGTACGCCTTCCAAGTCAGAGCGTTAGGAGTTGTTTCATGGTCCGCTTTATTCTCTGTGGGTGAATTTGGATGCATTGGTAGCCCCGGCTTTGTATTTTAATCAAGTTTTGGGCAGCAAAGCCTCTTCAATGAATGAGGTGTTATTTGAGAGCCATGTGTGGATGTGTGATGATGCTGGGATAGATAAAAATAGCTACTGTGTATATTTCTTTTTAAAGGGAACTGGAGGGAAACATATCAGCATGTTAGTAAGTGGTCTGTTGTCCAGGTGGTGGAATTTCAGACGATTTTCATTTTTCGTGCCTGTGTCTCAGGTCCTCTGGAAGACAGACACCAGGGTGGCATTGGAGGTGCAGGAGGTTTATTCGAGGAAATGCCCGTGAGAGAGGAAGGAGAGAGGGAGCAGGAGGAGGCAGGGAGAGCCTGGGTCTGGCTTTGCAGGTTGGACCCGTATGAGTGGAGAGGGTAGGAAGGAAGTGCAGTGCTGAGAAAGGATCCGCCAGGCTGACTGGAAGGCCCAGAGCAGAGCTTGCCAGATAGAGGAACCCCATGTCCATTGGAAATGGCCCAGCACTGGGGTCTGCTGTGAGAGCATGGCCTGGGTGTGGAGGCTGTCAGCTCAACTGCGGTGCTCGCAGAGGGCCGCACGATACCCCTCCCTGGCTGCATGGTCCCTGTCTTTGTGTGTGCTGAGTCTGTATCACTTTGTAAAGCCCCACTCTTCTGCCCAGGTACCAAGGAAAGGCAGATGCCCCCGTGGCCTTGGTGGTTCACATGGCCCCAGAATCTGTGCTGGTGGACAGCAGGTACCAGCAGTGGATGGAGAGGTATGGAGCCCAGCCCAGCGGCACTTGGGGTAACTCTTCTGGGCAGTGGTGGATTCCCCTTTCCTCCCCTCTTGCTCTTCCCAGCGCTACCTGCCCTTCTGCACCTGCCTAAACTTTCTGTGGGATTCCTGCCTTCCCAGAATTCTAGGAGTCCCAGATCTGTGCTACACTTGTGAAGAAAATGCACCGCTAGGTGGCGCAGTGTCCACACGATTCCATTTATTTTACACCCTCCACACTCTTCAGGGTGTCTGAACAAATACTGCCGTTTGGTTGAGGATTCCATAAGTGAATCCCAAAGAAGAGATTGCAGCTATAAAATGATAGCTTCCATTTACTGAATGCCCACTTTGTGGGAGGCAGTGTGTGAAATACCCTTTTCATTTCCTCTAGGGTCGTCACCAGCAGCCCTGGGAGGTAGATGTTTAGTCACTGGAAGGAGAGGGAGCTTTACTTTTTCCTCGGGGCATCGCTGACCAGGGCCAGGTGGAGGAGTATGAGTTGAGCTCGGGTGCGGGGTGACCTTGGGCTGCTTTTTGGCCCCTGCCTGTGTCTCCCCACATAGCCCCTTTACCTGCCCCTCGCTCCATGGCCTGCTCTCCTGCTGTCTCTTTCATTCCTCAGGGTTTGAGTTCCCTATTTGTAAGCCCTGGACATCTTTTTCTTGTTTTTCCTCTCTCTCTTCCCAGCACACCTGAAAGGCAGCTGAGCTAGGGAACACCGGGCTTTGAGACAGCAGGAGTGGGACCATGTTTGGCCATGTAGTAACACTGCTTGGGGCAAGTCACTGAACTGTTTGAACACCTCATCCTCATTACTACTCCTGAGCTCAGCACCACTCCTCAGGGGGAGCTGCCTCCTAACAGATGCTGCAGATGCCGGATCTGTTTCTTCACAGGTTTGGGCCTGACACCCAGCACTTGGTCCTGAATGAGAACTGTGCCTCAGTTCACAACCTTCGCAGCCACAAGATTCAAACCCAGCTCAACCTCATCCACCCGGACATCTTCCCCCTGCTCACCAGTTTCCCCTGTAAGGTAGTGTCTCAGACCGGCCCCTTGTCGGCCCAGCTCTCGTCCCCTCTCTTTCTCTCCATGAATGTGTTTTGTCTCTTTCAGGAGGTCCCCACCCTCAGTGTGCCCGTGGTTCAGGGTGAATGCCTCCTCAAGTACCAGCTCCGTCCCAGGAGGGAGTGGCAGAGGTCTGTGCCATCTTGAACTAATGGAATCGTCTCAGTTGAGTTGGGAAACATTTCTGTAAATAGCCACATAGTAAATGTTTCAGGAGGCTCTCCAGACCATATGGCCTCCGTTGTAACTATTCAACTCCGCTTTGAGCACAAAAGAGCCACGGACAATAAGCTAATGAATGGGCTTGGCTGTGTGCCAGTGTGAATTTATTTAGAAAAGCAGCCTACTCCAGGCTGGGTTGAGGTGGGCAGATTGGGGCCAGTAGTTCTCCTTTTCTAAAATTGCCTTGCATGGGAATAGCAGTGATAGAGCTCATATGTTTCACAGTATAGAAAATAGGAAATGTATGATGAACACAGTCACCCATAATCCTGTTGCCCAGAGATAATGATTGATAACATTTTGTGTTTCTTGATTTGTTTATGTGGGGTTTTTGTTTTTGTTTGAGATGGAGTTTTGCTCTTGTTGCCCAGGCTGGAGTGCAATAGCGCGATCTTAGCTCACTGCAACCTCCGCCTCCCGGGTTCAAGCAATTCTCCTGCCCCAGCCTCCTGAATAGCTGGAATTACAGGCGCCTGCTACCACACCCGGCTAATTTTTTGTAATTTTAGCAGAGACGGGTTTCACCATGTTGGCCAGGCTGGTCTCGAACTCCTGACCTCAGGTGATCCACCCACCTCGGCCTCCCAAAGTGTTGGGATTACAGGCATGAGCCACCGCGCCCGGCCTGTTTTAATTTTTAAAGGTCTGAACCTTGATTTGAAGTTTCCTGCCCACTCCACAGTGTTTGTATTAGAATAGAGCACGTGCTGGATTATGACTGGATGCTGTGTGCTGTTGAGGTTGGGTAGTTGGGGCCCTTTAAGGGACTATACTAGCAAGACTCGGGCTCACAGGCAACATCACAGGGTTGAAGAACCTGGTGTCCCTTTGTCGGCATCTGCACAGGCTCTTAACACACAGCAGTGATTCACAGCCCTAGCCGACATTCAGATTTACCTCCTGCTTGTGAAAAATATTGCATAGGGCCTGCCCCAGACCTCTTGAGGCCGGGCGTGGTGGCTCGCGTCTGTAATCCCAGCACTTTGGGAGGCTGAGGCAAGGCAGATCACGAGGTCAGGAGATCGAGACCATCCTGGCTAACACAGTGAAACCCCATCTCTGCTAAATATAGAAAAAATTAGCCGGGCGTGGTGGGGGGCGCCTGTAGTCCCAGCTACTCGGGAGGCTGAGGCAGGAGAATGGTGTGAACCTGGGAGGCAGAGCTTGCAGTGAGCCAAGATCGCGCCACTGCCCTCCAGTGTGGGTGACAGAGCGAGACTCCGTCTCAACAACAACAACAAAAAAATTAAGAAAAGAATCTTGAGAGTTAGGCTTGGGACTTACAAGCTCCCAGATGATTTTAATGCTCTGCCAGGTTGAAGAGCCGCCTGTCCAAGGAGTTGTCACTCCGTGTGATTTGGGGCCTGCTAGGAAGTTGAGATCTCAGGCCTCACTGCAGAGCTGCTGAATTGGCTTCTGCGTTTTGCCAAGGTTCCTGGGTGTGAACATGAGTTTCAGAGTCACTCCTCTAGGGGCCCCGCTTCTCAGCTCGGACCATTGACCCCTCAGAGGACATTTGGCAATGTCTGGAAACATTCTTGGTTGTCACAGCCTAGGAGGTGGGTAGTGGTGCTGCTAGTGGGTAGAGGTCAGGGGTACTGCACCAGGGCAGCAGCACTGGCCACAGAGAAAAAAACCGTCTTGCCCTGGGCATCAGTAGTGCCCCACTGACTGGCCCTGAGGCAGAGCGATGCAGCATCCAAAAGGTGGTGGAGCAGAACTGCCCCAGATGCTAGTCACTTAACCTTCAGTGTTGATCTGAAGGAACTTCCTGCAGATTGTCACCCTGAATTTATTCTGGACATCCACATTGGGGTCTGCTGAGGCCATATACCGTGTCTGTCACCTGAGATGCTTCTCTCTCTCCCTGCAGGGATGCCATTATTACTTGCAATCCTGAGGAATTCATAGTTGAGGCGCTGCAGCTTCCCAACTTCGAGCAGAGCGTGCAGGAGTACAGGAGGAGTGCGCAGGACGGCCCAGCCCTGGCAGGTAAGTGGGAGCCTGCAGAGCAGCCTTTCTTTCCTGGGCTCTTCCCCCTGCTGCTGTTTTCATAGCATTAAGTGGAGTGCTGGCGGGGCGCATTCTAACCTGGCTTTTCAGTCTAATCCAGGGCTTCTCTACTTCGGCTCTACATTAGAATTATAGTCATTGGAGGAGGGGGCTTTGGGGAGTTTAAGAATCCCAATTCCTGGCCGGGCGCAGTGGCTCACGCCTGTAATCCCAGCACTTTGGGAGGCCGAGGCGGGCGGATCACGAGGTCACAAGATCAAGACAATCCTGGCTAACATGGTGAAACCCCATATCTACTAAAAATACAAAAATTAGCCGGGCATGGTGGCGGGCACCTGTAGTCCCAGCTACTCGGGAGGCTGAGGCAGGAGAATGGCGTGAACCCGGGAGGCGGAGCTTGCAGTGAGCCGAGGTCGTGCCATTGCATTCCAGCCTGGGCGACAGAGCGAGACTCTGTCTCAAAAAAAAAAAATCCCAATTCCTGTGCCCCATCCCACCCAATCAGAGCATTTGGCGATGGCACCCAGGCATTCTTGACGAGGCACGCACTGAGTGAAACGTTTTAGTGAACGCCTGTGGAAAGAGCTTTGAGCAGGGACTTGGCTGGCAGGGGGTCTAGTCCTGGCTTTGCGGATGCACAACCATGGAGGATTTTGGCCACGTCACTCAACTGAGGCTGAGGGCCGGGCACAGGCTTTGGAACCATCGGGTCTCCCTGGATTTGAATCCTGACCCTGCCTCTTACCATCTTCACCGGAGACCTGGGCCTCTGAGCCTGTTTCCCCCTTGGGAAGCAGAGCATTTCTTGTCTGGTAGGGCTGGGAGGATGTGACCGAAGTGCATGGTCTTCCAGTAAGAGCTGGATGCAAGGCACACACTGTTCTCTTGAAATAAATGACGGTTCCCAGCATAAAGAAATGTCATTTTTTAAATGTAAAAGAATTACAGCAATTCTTTTGAAGAAAGGACTGGAGAATTTATTTGTTCTCCTTCTTAGCCCTTTGGTGACAAATAGCCTGTGGGTCCCACACTGGTGCGAAGTCCTTTGTTTCGGGGCGGTTGCCAGGGGCCTGCCAGTCCTCCTCCTGGGAAGCTGGATAGAACTGTGTTGCTTACCCATCTGTCTTAGTCTGTTTTTTGTTATTATAAAAGAATATGTGAGACTGGGTAATTTATCAAGAAAAGAGGTTTATTTAGTTCACGGTTCTGCGGGCTGAGAATTGAAGGTCCTGGCCCTAGCTTCCAGTGAAGGCTTTCATGCTGCACCATAACGTGGCAGAGGAGCGCAAGTAGGAAGTGGATGCTTGTGAAGATGAGAAAGCCTGAGCTGCACCCTGGCTTTATAACAACCCCCTCTCCTGGGAACAAATCCATTTCCTTGAGAAGTAATGCAGTCTGCTGAGAGCCAGTACTTACTACTGCAGCTCCAAGCCACTCAGGAGGGTCCGTCCCTGTAGCCCAAACGCCTTCCACTAGGCCCCGCCTCCCAAAACCACCATACTAGGGAGCACGTTTCCACATGAGGTCTGGGGACAAACCAATGATAATCAAACCATTGCATCTTCTCATGGCTGCATGCTGGCTCACTTTTGACCCAAAGGAATGGATTGTTTCACATGGATTTTTTCACAGAGAAAAGAAGTCAGTACCCAGAAATCATCTTCCTTGGAACAGGGTCTGCCATCCCGATGAAGATTCGAAATGTCAGTGCCACACTTGTCAACATAAGGTATGCTGCTTTCCAAGGAAGCATCCTTCCATCAAGGGCATGTTTACTTTTTAAACAAAAGTCCTGCTGCACTCACCAGTCGATTTGAAATGCAGCGGTATCAAGCCCTGTCACTTGTCATGTCGACTGGAGTGTCCAGGAGAGAAGCGTGGCCTTACTGCATTTTATAGCCTCAGTAGCAAACTTTTACCCTGGGAATCACCAAATTCATCCCATGATGTCTTTTAACAAACAGCTGATTTTACTGTGTGCAGTACACCTAGCTAAGAAATCAGCTCGTTTAATTTTTACATTAATCCTATGAAGTGGTGAACAACTACCCATTTTGTTGATGAGTGAGCTGATATTCAGAGAGGCGACTTGCTGTGGTTCCTACAGCTGGTAAGTGGGACATCTGAAGTTTGAGCGGGGACTTGGGGTCTTGCTACATGATATTGTCCCCCAGCTATTTGTTGCTAGTATGTTAAAAAGCTTTAGCGTTTTGCACATTTGTGTTCAGACCCTGTATTGGATTCCCCTTGACATGTTTTTTAGTTGATTCTCTTGGGTTTGCCTGGGGTCATCAGCAGAGAGATTAGTCAAATGCGTTGTGAAATGTACATGTTATCTCTGCAGATAGTATGTGAAGAAAATAAGATTGTGAATTACCAGGTTTGTTTTTAAATTTTGCTTTGTCATCTTAGATGCTAGTGGTGGATGACAAACAACCAAATAGTGCATTAAATATATACAGCAGTGACGAGATGCGCCCTGACATCAGAAATATACAATCTGGGGTGTGTTTCTCTGGATGAGGACATGCAATAAAGCAGCTTGGAGTGAGCCAGCCTCTCCCGGGGGCTGAGATCCTGGGGGAAGAAGGGCTTTTTGAGTTGCTGACCTGACACCCTGCGAGTGGCTTTTGAACCAGCTGAAGCTAATGGGAAGGTGCTATTGCCACCTTGCCTCCCGACTCCTTTTTCCCCTGGAAGGTAATGTCTTAGCAGCGAGGCTTCTCTCTGCAAAATGGGTGCAGCCCTCTCAGTCTTCGTGGCTCCTCTCAGAGAAGGAAGGCGGCCAGAGCGGGTCAGCATTCTCTGCCTTGGAGCAGAGCTTCTGAAGTGGACTGCACAGCCAAATAGCCCAAGAAGCTTGTCAGAATCCAGGCTTCCAGAGCCCTGCCTAAAACCAAGTCAGAAACCCCGAGTGACACCTGGGAGTCTGCATTAACTAGCTCCCTGCATGAAACACCTGCAGCCCGCCCTGCACCAGGTGTCTTTGAGGACATGAGCTGAGGAAACCCCGACCGCCTGCAAAGGGGGAAAAGTCCGATGGCAGCTGGACCTAGAAAGAGTCTCGTATGGCCCAGTGCCTGTCCTGGTATTCTCAACAGAGGCTGTGGCCACAGTCAATCTACGTAGTCAGATTCATTATTAGGACTAAATGCTTTAAGCCTCCTATAAACTCTTTTTTTTTTTCTGATGCCCAGCCTTTGCGTAAGTCTACTTGAAAGGGTTTCAGGGTTCCATGGATACTTCTTTGCTATAAAGAGGATGACACATGTAAAATTAACTTTCTGGTTAAATTAATTGGCTTTTATATTACCTCCTCAAAGCAAAGCACGAGAGACAGAAATTTCTGCAATTGCTTCCTGGTCCTGTCCAAAGCAGACATCAGCCTCTGAACTGTCAGCAGCCTTCCCAGTGGCAGTGACTCTCTTCCTCTTCTCTTCTGTAGCCCCAACACGTCTCTGCTACTGGACTGTGGTGAGGGCACGTTTGGGCAGCTGTGCCGTCACTACGGAGACCAGGTAGACAGAGTCCTGGGCACCCTGGCTGCTGTGTTTGTGTCCCACCTGCACGCAGATCACCACACGGTGAGTGTTGGGCTGGACCACAAAGCTGGAGCCTGGAGGAGGCACTGCCATGTTGAGTTGGCCCTTTGGCCGCGTCTTTTCCTCCACTTCCAAACTTGCCCAGGGCTTTTGTTACTCATCTCTAGCTAGGAAATGGTCTTTTACAAAACTCAACATAGCCCTTCTGCGCCACAAGGATGTCTTCTCTTTCTATTTAGTTCCTTTCCTGCAGCAGGACAGGTTTGAGTTTACCCAGTCTTCCTTGAATCTTGAATCTCACACGGCCTGCTCAGAGGAAGCTTTGGCCAGATGCAGGAGGTGTGGCTATGAGACCCTCACCTTGGTCTCCTGGGGTGCCAGACCCTGGGCCATTGCCCTCTTCCCAACACGGGTCATGTTGCTTTCTGCCCGTGACATTTCAGGGTCATGGCGCAGGGGGCTCAGCCTGTGCCACCCCCACTGCGGCTGTGTTAGAGGCTGGTGGGTGACATAGGGCTGGCAACTCCTGCAAGAGGGAGGACTCCAGACCCTAACCCGAAGGAGATCGCCGTGGGGCCTGGCTAATGCATGTCTCCTGTTTCTTTGCCAGGGCTTGCTAAATATCTTGCTGCAGAGAGAACGAGCCTTGGTAAGTGTGGCACTTGATTGACGTTTTGAGTTTCAGTGGTTTACACATCATCTGCCATGCCTCTTGGCACTCCAGTTTTTATTGAGATGTTCCGTCGTTGAGTCAGCAGTTGGATTTTTTGTTTCAGGCATCTTTGGGAAAGCCACTTCACCCTTTGCTGGTGATTGCCCCCAGCCAGCTCAAAGCCTGGCTCCAGCAGTACCACAACCAGTGCCAGGAGGTCCTGCACCACATCAGGTGAGCATTCAGGGCAGCCTTGCCCCCTGGGCTGTTGCTTGCTGCCACCTCCTTCAGAAGCTCAAGGTTGACACGGATGGGTAGTTACCAGTATCCCCCAGCAGCCTTGCCCTTGACATGGTCCCAGATGGCAGAAGCAGGGGAGAAGTGCTTTGGCTGAAGGACAGAAACCATTAGATAGTTCGCATGTAATGCTTATTTTCTTAGAAGCATTTCTTCCCAGTCCTCATTTGAGTTCTGAGCTGCTTTTTAAACTTCGAGCAGCTTTTCTTCATGAGACAGTTCCAGAGCCAAGCACCCAAATAGTGGCTAGCACAGAGAATGTCCATAGCAGGTGTGTGGCTAGCTGGGAGGTGGCACCATCCTCACCCCAAGGGGAAGGAATCCCCTCTGCTGGAGCCACCCATGGCCTGTGCTGCCTGAGCCGGAGGTAGCATTCACCTGCTGGGTTTCTCCCAGTGGCCTAGAGGCTTTGGTTTGGCTCTTTATATTTGACAGCTGTTTCCTCATCTTAGTGACTATGATTTAAATCATATTTTCTCCTAAGAATGATTTTGGGGTTCTCCAGCCAAAGACTTAAACTTTGGTTCCAGATGTCCAAGAAATGTTTATTATCATTTTAAATGTTTTGTCTTTTTACAGTATGATTCCTGCCAAATGCCTTCAGGAAGGGGCTGAGATCTCCAGTCTTGCAGTGGAAAGATTGATCAGTTCGCTGTTGGGAACATGTGATTTGGAAGGGGTAAGGGGCACAGCTGCAGGCATCGTGGGGGCGAGGTGGGGAGCAGAGCTGCAGAGCCCTCCAGCCCCGCCCTTTTAGTTTCAGACCTGTCTGGTGCGGCACTGCAAGCATGCGTTTGGCTGTGCGCTGGTGCACACCTCTGGCTGGAAAGTGGTCTATTCCGGGGACACCATGCCCTGCGAGGCTCTGGTCCGGATGGGTGAGTAGAGGAAGAAGCAAGCCACCCTGAGGTTGCTCTGGGGTTTGTGTAGCTGGAGGTGAATGCAGGTGAGCTTGCAGGGAAACGTCAGCAGAGGCAGGAGACTCAGGTCCCCACCCTCAGAGTCTCTGGTTGTCATCCTAATAGGCAGACCCAGGGGCAGGGGAGCTGAGTGTTGAGACCAGGAAACAGCACGTGACTGAGGCCTGTGTGCTGCTCTCGCGGAGAACTCTGCCCTGATCCTTGTGCTGCTTCTCCAGGGAAAGATGCCACCCTCCTGATACATGAAGCCACCCTGGAAGATGGTTTGGAAGAGGAAGCAGTGGAAAAGACACACAGGTAGCAAAGGCTGGTCAGTCCTTGTCGCCCACATCCTCTCCCTCCCCCACTACGTGACACTGAGCAGCCGTCGTTTGTCTCCACTGATGTGGGGCTGCCCTGCTTCCTATCAAGGGCTATGGGGGCTTTGACCTGTGGCCGTGCTCACAGGCCCTTGGCCTTTATTTTTGCAGAATTTTCTAGGCAGGGTTCTAGAGTGAGGCACAGTTTTTTGAAAGCATTTAGAAATCGGCTGAATAAACTATAAGCCACGTCAGGGAATTGCCAGGGGAAGGCGGGGGCTGGGGGACTGAATTTTTGGCTGTTAATTTCAAGAAATTAACAGTGCATTACCCCAGGTGGGCCCTGTGCTTTCTCTTGGGTGCCCTCATGGACAGATTTGGCAGCCAACACAGAGGGTGGGCTTTATCCAGGGGTGTGTGCGAAGGCTCTGGCCCTCAGGGGAGATTGTGCTGGCTACGGAGGTGCCCGTTAAGAAAACCCACCAGCTTCCCTGGGTGCCCTGGCAGTTGATGGCCAGGGTCTGTGCCACTGTCTGCTTTGCAGTCTTGCAATTGGGTTCAGCTTCAGTCTGCTCTGTCCTTCACCTGCAGCACAACGTCCCAGGCCATCAGCGTGGGGATGCGGATGAACGCGGAGTTCATCATGCTGAACCACTTCAGCCAGCGCTACGCCAAGGTCCCCCTCTTCAGCCCCAACTTCAACGAGAAAGTGGGAGTTGCCTTTGACCACATGAAGGTCTGTATGTCACGTGGACAGCACAGGGCGGGGACGGGGCAGGGAGACGGGACTCTACACACTGAGTAGGACAGTCAGCTGGAGTTTGCTTTCTTGTTTGGGGCCACCGTGGGAAAAGGGTATCTACCCATCACTCACCAGGTCGAACCACGCTGGGTTTGCTGGTGAGACCCACCTCCTGCAGGGGCCAACTAGTCTTCAGTCTCAGTTCACTGGAAATTTCTGAGAATCCTTTTAGGCCTGGACTGCTCACACAGTCATGGCATTTGAGCCTCAGCACAGACCTGTGAGACAGGTGGTTGCCTCCTGTGAGTGGGAAAGCCAGGCCTGACCCTTGGCCTTCCGGAATGAAGGGGCAGGGCCCGAGCCAGGCCTCGTTTTTCAGGAGCTTGATTTTGAGAGCATCTGGACTGCTCTCCCTTCCCTCTCCGGAGGCCCTTAGCCAGGCCTGGGGAGCCTCTGCCCCTTTAGAGGGCTCCCTCCGTGCCATTCTTTTTTCCATTTCAGCTGTGACCCATTGGCTTGTGCCAAGGAAGGGGCGTTGGCGCTGCTGTGTGAGCACATGATTGCATCCCTCCCAGCTCCTGTCCCCCACCCCTGCCCCTCTTGAGACATGTCTTTGTCTTCTATTGTGTCTTCTAGGTCTGCTTTGGAGACTTTCCAACAATGCCCAAGCTGATTCCACCACTGAAAGCCCTGTTTGCTGGCGACATCGAGGAGATGGAGGAGCGCAGGGAGAAGCGGGAGCTGCGGCAGGTGCGGGCGGCCCTCCTGTCCAGGGAGCTGGCAGGCAGCCTGGAGGATGGGGAGCCTCAGCAGAAACAGGCCCACACAGAGGAGCCACAGGCCAAGAAGGTCAGAGCCCAGTGAAGATCTGGGAGACCCTGAACTCTGAAGGCTGTGTGTCTTCTGCCCCACGCACGCACCCGTATCTGCCCTCCTTGCTGGTAGAAGCTGAAGAGCACGGTCCCCCAGGAGGCAGCTCAGGATAGGTGGTATGGAGCTGTGCCAAGGCTTGGGCTCCCAGATAAGCACTAGTCTATAGATGCCTCTTAGGACTGGTGCCTGGCACAGCCGCGGGACAGGAGGCTGCCACACGGAAGCAAGCAGATGAACTAATTTTATTTCAAGGCAGTTTTTAAAGAAGTCATGGAAACAGACGGCAGCACCTTTCCTCTAATCTAGCAAAGAGATTCCCTGCACGCCAGAGACAAGCAGAGTAACAGGATCACTGGGTCTAAGTGTCTGAGACTCAATGAAGATAGTATTTCAGCTGCAATAAAGATTGAGTTTGCAACTGTGAGTTCTTTTGCTTCCTCCTGTTGCTGCTACAGAGCAGGGTCTGCTGTGCACCACCTTGGAGAAGGCTCTCTGTGCTGTAATGTGGCAGCTGCCTGGTACCCGGGTGTCTTGGAAGTCAGCTCCCATCATAGTGAGCACCGCTGGAACCTGTCCTCAGAGAGCCACCCTTATTCGCCAAGTCTTTTTGACAGAACTCGAGCTGTGCCAGCTCACAGCAGGGCATGCTTTCCCTATCAATCAGTGAGAGCCTGGCCGGGCTGGTGTAATTGGTCAGGGAAATGCAAGTATTCTGGTTGTTCTGGGTAAAAGCGGAGACAATAGATTTGCTGTGTTGCTTCCACACTGAGAGTGAGGATCACTTTGCCCTCAAAGGTTTTGAGAAATGGCACACGGGGCTGGTTTCCATTGTCCTCCTTGCGGGATTTACAGATGCGGATTAGTGCTTGACAAACGGAGAGCATTTTCCAAGTAAGTAAGTCGAATCTAGTATTTATTGTGTATATTCCCTACCCAGGAGACTGGGAAAAGAGCTTTAAAAACTCAAATGACAAGCGAGAGATCAACCAGGGACCTGGCTTTACACAGGTGGTGAGCTTCAGGCTCCATCCCGGCGCGCATTTGAGATTGACAGCCTTGTCCCCGCAGGTTTATTAAAGCAAGAACAGATGCCAAGCTCAGGGATAATAAATCTAGTTTAATAACATTACTTTTGACAACGATTTGTACATGTATTTAAAGATAACAACTTTCAACCCCCACCCTTACCCCAGACTCCCATTACAAATTGAGGCATGAACTGCCCTTGCCAGGACGTGAGCAAAGCTGTAACATCAAAAGTCTGCACATCCCACTCTCAGAGGAGGGTGACTTTACACTGTGTTGGGAAAAATAACTAAGCATTTAAATTTTTCATTGTACACCTGTACATTGGTTTAGATTGAATGGCTCAAATTAAACAAATATAGAGAGATTTCATATATACAAATATTATATCATGTATAGGTATATTATATCTATTTTAAAAGGATAAAATTTTAAACTTTGACTTTGCATGCATGGCCCAAATCTTTTCTCACTCCCCTAATCCCCAAGTGTGAAGAGGCTACCCGGTGCCCTCCCGGCCCTCGTCCCCATGACCAGATGGGACTTCATGAGAAGGGATGAGCGGCTGACGCTGGTGAGCAAAGCAGGCCACACTGCAGGCCGAGCCCGTGGGCCGGTGTCTCCGTGGCTGGTTTCACTTTTCCTCCACATGCTTTGGGTAACATAATTATTGCTATTCAGTTTGAACCTCCAGAAAGAAGAGACAGGCTCCAGGACCCCACAGACTAGTGAGCTGGGTGCCTTTAGGTACCTAGAGGGGTAAAATTATTCTCATATAGCCAATATATTTGGGGACATGGAGGCCACCTTTGGGCCCTCCAGACACTGTCAGGCTTGTTTTATAGATTCAGAAATATAAAATGATCTAGGAGCTTTCAGTCACACAGTGGAAAAAGGAAAACTGTTTGTTAGGAAGTGAAACATTTTTGTTTCCAGCCATTTACTTTGGAGCCCACTGATGGGGGCGGCCTGAAAGGTTTTCCAGTGGCAAGCCCTCCCCCGAGTAGCTGGCAAAGGTCAGTGCCCCAGGACTGCTAGAATCCCAGACCTGGTCCAGTTGTGGGTGAGAGGGGCCCTGCTGTCCTGCTTCCTTTCTGTGGCCATTAAACTGATCCTGCAAGACCTGACATGAGCCGTCCAAGGAAAAGGTAGCAGCCCTCGGGTCTAACCAGGCAAAGTGAGCCTCTCCTGCACCACCCCGACCCTGCAAAGGACGTTCCTGACCAGCCTTGGATGGAGAGGTGGGTGTTGCTTGGCATGGAGGCTGAAAGTGGATCAAAAGAGGCACAAAGTCAAAAGGCAAAGGTCAAACAAAAGGCCGAAGTCACCACCCGAAAGGAACAAACAAAACCTGCACCACCAGCATCACCACACGGACTGGAGATCACAATTTTCTGCCAAATTCCAGCCTCACGTTGGCAGTGGCAGGAAAGAGCCAGCAGAGAACACTTGGCAAGCTCACGGACGCTGCTCCTGGCGGCGTTCCTAGGGCCCGTGATGTATGTACACGCGAGGCAGGATGGGTGGTGCCATGTCAGAGGGCGGTGCTCTCAGATTCCTCCTCCGAGTCCCTCTTGTCAGTCACTGAGTGTCGCCGCATGTGCTCCAGGGGACTCAGGCGGAGCGTCGACCCGAGCTCTATGTGGATCGAGGGAATATCAAAGTGGACAAGATCTGGAAGGCGGCAGAGAGAGAGGTGGTTGAAAGGAGGCTTCCCAGCAAATGAGAACCTAGTTGCAGGCAAATAATGTCAGCCTTAGGAAGCAGGGGTGGTGCTATTCTAGGGATAGATCATTTGGAGGTTGGTTTAAGCATTTTGTTGCACAATCAGGTTGTGCTCATGCCTGCTTTGCTTCTACCCCATAAGTTCGTAGAACCAAAGCACCCAGGATATGCCGCCGTGGTTCAGAGAGGAAGGCCAGAACAGCGCTTCCCTGCCAAGCCACAGGGTCCTTTATTCTTCATAAGAAGGATGCTGAGTAGGTCTCAATGACATCTTTTTGGGGATCTATATCAGACTGCATTTCATTCCCCAGAATCTGCAGGGACAGGACATGAGACAGTGGACCCCTTTGTCCTCTCAAGCCTGTGAGAGAATGGGGGGAACCCTGAGCCAGTGTCCTCACTCTAAGAAACAGCTGCATTTTGGATGGCTGACATGGGTGGAGTAGAAGGTCTCCCTCAGGACCCTGGTTGTCATTGGTGCCAACTGTCCCTGACTGCAGGACAACCCCCACCTCTGGTTACATCCTTATTAGGAGCATTAAAAGGTCATTTTTCCCGGCAAGATGAACAGGAGAAATGTACTTGAAATAACAGCTCAGTGTCTGGACATCTCTGAGTCAGCAAAAATGACAGAAGTCCTTAGACTGGCAGCTAAATGGAGACAAAGCCTGTTTGCCACACCACATTAAAAATGGCCGTGCTGCTGCAGCCGCCGCCCTGGGGGACACTGACGAGGCTGTGCTTGCTGACCCCTCCAGGATGTGCTACAGCCAGAGAGCCAGAAAACCACAGATCCCCTGGGTCCTTTACTCTCGTCATGCTGTCCCCCTCCTTCGCCTGCTTAGTTTTTTTTTTTTTGTTTTTTTTTTTTTGAGATGGAGTTTCGCTCTTGTCACACAGACTGGAGTGCAATGGCACAATCTCGGCACACTGCAACCTCCGCCTCCTGGGTTCAAGCGATTCTCCTACCTCAGCCTCCCGAGTAGCTGGGATTACAGGCACCTGCCACCATGCCCGGCTAATAATTTTTTTTTTTTTTTTTTTTTGTATTTTTAGTAGAGATTGGGTTTCACCATGTTAGCCAGGCTGGTCTCGAACTCCTGACCTCAGGTGATTCACCCACTTCAGCCTCCCAAAGTTTTGAGATTACAGGCATGAGCCACGACGCCCGGCCTGCCTGCTTAGTTTCTGGCCCTCACTTAGCTTTGCAAGGCTGGGAGCAGCACTCCAGGAGGCAGAGGAAGGGAACACATGTTCAGACTGGGGAATACCATACTAAGTGTACAGACATATATTTGGACACTGTCCTGAAAGACATCATACAAACATGGAAGCTCTTGAACAAAGATCTTCCCTTGCCCCAACCCCCAGGCAGCCCTCACGTCCTTCCAGTCTTTGTTTTGCTGCCTGATGATGGAGAAGCAGAGATTTTGGGCGTGGGGCTGGAGGAACAGCCAGTGCCACTTGTTCCTCTGTAGCAGGTGGCCTCAGGCCCACCTCTGCCCTTCCCCGGCTGCTTGGGTCATGTCTCTACACAGGTGTGAGGCTGAGTGGCCCGGGGCCCACCTCACTGTGCAGGGTTCGCTATCAGGTAAGAGCACAAGCTCCCCTGCTTAGATTCAAAAATCCCAAATGTGTCAGGCAGGAAGAGCACGACCTTGGACAAGCTTCCTACCTTCCCTGTGCCTGAGCAGTCAAATGGGAATAATACAGGGCAGTGATGAATTTAGACGCGCCCAGAACAAGCACTTGTGTGAGCTGTCATACCTTTATCCTTGCTGCTCCCTTAAAGACACCCCCGAGGGAGGAGTCACTATGCAAGGGAATGGGATTCAGGGGCAGAAGCCCTCATCAGCATTCCTGGGAAAAGGGACACAGTGGCTGCTTGTCTCCAGGACACTCGGGAAGCACCTGCCAGGAGACCTCTCTGTGAGCACCAGATACCCTGGTGCCTCTCGGTAGTCTCTGCAGGACCATGGGCCAAATCTGGGAGAAGACCTGGTTTACTTTGGCCACCCCTACTTACTGAGGCAAATACACCAAAGTCCTTCTGGCTTCCTTCATGCCCTTCCCTCGGTTATGCTTTGAACATTTACTCTTTATAGGAGGAGGAGACCAAACAGATACTGATATAAATGCTCCCCCAAATTTTACTGAGTTGGATAGAAAGGCTCTGTCTGGCCAGATCCACTTGGGATGAGGGAGAAGGGGAGTGGGATGAGCTCTGATATGGATTCTTCAGGATTTGCCAGCAGTCTCAGCCTGGAGGAAGCCAGACGTTAGGATCTAAGTCTGGAAGGGGAGATCTGCTGGTGCAAACTCAGGGCCACAGAAAATGGGGTCCAAGCTGTGGTGTGGACCCTGTGCTGGGCTGCACCTGGTATGACCTCCCCTCAGGACGCCTTCCTAAACAAACGTGAGCAGGTGCATGTCCCCCAAGGTGCTGGGCACAAGCATCTCCAGCACAAAAGTCTCATATGAAGAACAGATCTGTTACAGCTCCAGGGTCTAAGCCTGAGGGAGAGCGGAGGAGGAGGAGCTGCAGATGTGATTCTAGTGAAAGAGAAGGTGGGGAAAAGGGGCGGGCTGGGTTCTCCCCCAGCTCCTTCTAATGATGAAAAGAAAGACAAGGAGGCCAGGGATGCCCCAAAGCCAAATAAGCTCATGGATCAACTCATCCTTGCTGAGGCCGGGGAAGGCTGGAGAGTGAAGCTGCCATGCAAATGGTCTCAGCCACGTGCAGCGAGGAGGAGCGGAGGGGAGGAGCGGGCAGCTGGCCTGGCTAGCTAGCGGGGTGGAGGGGCGAGGCCGGGGCCAGCTTACCCTGAAAATCCCCCTCACACGTATCCAAAACTGCGCCACTCATGTCACACAGCTGCAAGAACACAATGATAGGATTCGGAGAAAGGAATCAACACGACAAAACATGAACGTCCAAAAAAAAAAAAAAAAGGCTATGCCAATATCACAGTCCCAGACGGGCCACATCAAACCATGATGGATTCTACACTGGCTCAGAGACCTGAACGTATGGGACGAAACAACAGTCTGCTGCCAAAAGGACATTAAAATAGGGTCCGCACAGGGCGAGGGACATTATGAATCCTGAAGGTCAGGAGTTCTTAAACCTGCGAGATGGAACGTGAACCACTCCGCTTCTCAGAGCTCTGGGGGTGCTGTCCTCACAGGCCTTCTGTTGTCCACTCTTGTTCCCCAATTTCTCCTCTCCTGCTCTTTTCTGCTTCTCCATTGATACCTTCTGCTCATTCTTTTTTTTTTTTTTGAGATGGAGTCTCGCTCTGTCGCCAGGCTGCAATGCCGTGGCACAATCTCGGCTCCACCTCCCAGGTTCAAGCAATTCTCCTGCCTCAGCCTCCCAAGTAGCTGGGACTAGTGGCACGTGCCACCACGCCCAACTAATTCTCCTCGGCCTCCCAAAGTGCTGGGATTACAGGCGTGAGCCACCATGCCCGGCCATCTTCTGCTCATTCTATTGCTTATGTATTGATACTACCTTGTGTCCCTTCCCTGGGGTGGCTGGAAGAGTCAGCAGATGTGACACATTGGGAGGAGCAGCCCTGGAGACCTGGCTCGGGTGACCTTCAGCTCCTCCACAGCTGTGACCTTTCCCGAGGGCAGCAAGCCCATGTCCTCCCATCATGGGCTCCTTTAGGAGAAAACGCCTCAGCACCAAGACCCACAAAGATGGGAGTGGTGCCCACTGCATTTTCCAGGGAGAAATTTGCTTAATTTTTAATAAGCCTCAGGGTAGATGACAGCAGCTGTACCTTCAACATTAATCACATCCAAAAATAAAGAAGCCAAATCACCAGATGGCTCTTCCCCGTAATATTTAAATCTGACCCAGTACAAACACTTGCAAATTGGACTAGCCTTTTCAAAGGCAGCACGGAGCCGAACCCCACAGGGTCACTGCTTCCGTCTAATCAGGGAAGAAATAAATCACTCTTTTGGAGAAGGACGTGGAGGGAAAAGTGCATTATCACAAAAAGTCCCAGTGCATCCTAGGACAGCACTGTTCTTTGAAATGGGTGAGTGGGTGTGGTGTGTGGTGTGTCTGTGTGTTCCAACCCAAGCTGCCTCACCTTCTGCTACTTGGGACAACGCTAGGCACACATATGCTCCAGCTCACCGCCATGCTACTGCACTTTACTAAGTGGGTTGGCTCTAGCCCAAGACACAGCTCAACCCTGTGCCTGTCTCCCTGAAGAAGGAAAATGCTCAAATGACTTTAGCAGCCACCACAAATATGCCCCTGACTTTATAATCTTATGTGGTTGAAGTGTCTGGGGAGATGTTCCAAAAACGTCCCGTTCCTTCCAGCCAGTGAATGGTTTTGGCTAAACGTGGTGGTGTGTGTTTGTGATTTTGTGCTTACAGATTTTTCTGGGGGAAGAGAGCTCCGTCTTTGTTTCTAAATTTAAATCCAAACTAAATTAAGTCGTTGTGGGTTTGTCCAATTAGCTCCTCAGGGAATTGGCCGGGGAGGGGAGTGTGGGGGAGGGGAACGGAGACGTGCATGTTTTCTGAAATTCACCCCTCTCTAAATATCTATCTGGAAGTATATTTTTCTAGCAAGGCTTATTTTAGTAATAGTGAAAAACATCTTGAGTTCTTAGCCCCTGTTCTCCAGATAAGCATTTATACCTGTCGGTTGCTTGGGCTCTATCCAGGAAATACCTGAGTTTTGATGCTGTTTTGTGATCATAACCAGCTTCCAGCTTTTCCTGAGGCCCCACTCCAAATGACTCAGTGTCTTCAACCCCCGATAATAAGAGCAAAAACAGAACCCCAGGCTGGTGGGCTTAGAACGAGAGAGATCCCATAAGAAGCCCCCGTGTGGGACACGTGGATTCCAGGGTTGCTTTCCATTGGTGGGCTTCTAAGGAGATCTTATGAGCTACCCCTGGTGCCAGCCCAGTCATCTCAAAGCACGCAGGAATGTGTTCACTGACAGTGACACTAGCAATCCCTCCCCTGGGCACATTTCACTAAAGTTCATAAAAAAAAGTGAGGGAGCCTGTGGCTTGGTTACCTGTAGACATGCTTTCCCCAGGGGACATGCCATCTAGCATGGGGGGCTCCGTGGACTGTGGACTGGAGGCCGAGAGGTTTACTGTGGGAGGCTGAGGAGGCGGCAGAGTAGGTCTCTGTCGCGGCTTAGGAGTGGGCCGCGATTTGCTCAAAGTGCTTGTAAAGACAGAAGGACAGGCCAGGGGAGGAGCTGCAGCTGGGGAGAGCTGGCCCGAGGCCAAGGAGTACCCCTGAGGGTAGCTCAGTCCATAGGGTGACGGGGTGCTGGGCGGGGTGGGGGACAGGCTGACTGGGGACGGCTGGCCAGCGGACTGGTCTGCCACAGCCCCCGGCTGGCCAAAGGGGACCTTGGGTGGAATCGGTGCCAGCTTCCTTGAAACTGAAAGAGAAAACACAACAACAAAACACAAAGTTGTTAAATGAAGCCACTTGTGGGGCCTGTTCACACACCCTTCAGCCTTCAAAGCTGTCCCCACCTCCTGCCCCTCGCCACTCACCCACACCTCCCTGCCCTGCTCCCCGGCCTCTTGCCACACTGAGAGCAGCCAATACAATTTTTAAAAATTAACCGAGAACTGCAAGTTTTTCCTATCTTCCCATCTGTTAACTAATTTCTCCTCGTCTTTTCTGGATTTCTGCCCTGATCTACACACGCACACCCAGCCAAACTAGAGAACAAATTTCCCATCCACAGGAGTGGGCTGCCTTCCCAGTGGTGAGAGGTATCACTGCTACTCTCTGAGCAAGAGTGAGTCAGTGGGGCAGGGTCCAGCAGAGGATGACTCCAGTTCAATTTGCTGTAATGGACAGAGGAGCCCTGACCCAGGGGCAGGTCGTCGGGATGGAAAACTGACTTTTGGCTGAACCTGTCCAGTGGCTTCTGGCTCCCCTAACAGTGATATGTGAGCAAATCCTCCGGCCACAGAACCCCTGTTCCTTCATTACTTTATATGCTGTGCCTCAATCCTGCATCCTTGCTGCTGAGGCTTTCTTCTCATTCTTGTTTCTTCCTAGAATTGTATCCTCTGGTCTAAGCATGTATGGATCGACTGCATTTTTCGTTGTTTTTCTGTTTTTTTTTTTTTTTATTTTTTTTTTGGAGACGGAGTTTTGCTTTTGTTGCCCAGGCTGGAGTGCAATGGCACGATCTCTGCTCACCACAACCTCCGACTCCCAGGTTCAAGCAATTCTCCTGCCTCAGCCTCCTGAGTAGCTGGGATTACAGGCACGCGCCACCATGCCTGGCTAATTTTGTGTTTTTAGTACACACAGGGTTTCTCCATGTTGGTCAGGCTGGTCTTGAACTCCCAACCTCAGGTGATCTGCCCGCCTCGGCCTCCCAAAGTGCTGGGATTACAGGCGTGAGCCACCACGCCCGGCCAATCAACTGCATTTTTCAAAGGACATCATTGCCCTGACCTCCTTTGCCTTACCTTCATTTCCCTTTTCCCAGTCACCCTATAGGATGACAAATCCATTATACCTTTAATTGAAAATGAATTGGTAAAGACAATAAATTCAAACGTCCAGGAGATACTTGATGGGCAAATATCTTGAGAGAGTGATCACTAACCTGTTCGGCTTAAGTGAAGACTGGCTGTCTGTGGGTCTGATTCCTTTTTTTTTTTTTTTTTTTTTGAGATGGAGTCTCGCTCTGTCGCCCAGGCTGGAGTGCAGTGGCGTGATCTCGGCTCACTGCAAACTCTGCTTCCTGGGTTCACGCCATTCTCCTGCCTCAGCCTCCCAAGTAGCTGGGACTACAGGCGCCCGCCACCACACCCAGCTAATTTTTTGTATTTTTAGTAGAGGCGGGGTTTCACTGTGTTAGCCAGGATGGTCTCGATCTCCTGACTTCATGATCCACCTGCCTTGGCCTCCCAAAGTGCTGGGATTACAGGCGTGAGCCACGGTGCCCAGCCATGTGTGTGGGTCTGATTCTAGAAGAAATTATCTTGTAAGTCCTAAGGGAGAGGTCAGAAGCTCTTCCTTCAACCCACCCCACCCCCACTCCCTCCAAGGAACAAGGTCTGTTAGGAGGACACCTCGTATTCTCTGGGTGTGTCAGTCTGCAGTGTGGACAGAAGGACATGCCCTTCAGAATCCTACCAACGTGGGCTCACATTTCTACCCTGCCACTTACCCGCTGTATTCCTTGGGTCAACTTATTCAAACATCTTCTATGCAATTGGAGGAAAAAGATTTTCTCTGCAGTAGTGTAATAATTAAATGAGATCATGCATGTCAAGTGCCACATAATCATGACATAATAAAACCACTTAACTTTCCAATTTCACTTTTCAACTCTACTTCCTCAGTACAGGGGAAGTGCTTCCAGCAGCTGCTACTGCAGCTCATGGCAGCCACGTGGTCATGGGTGACAGACGCAGGGGTACCCCGGATGAGAAGCAGGTGGAGACCCTAGGTATCAATGCTTGCACATGCCTTCTCACGAAGGAGCTGGGGGATGGAGGATGCATCACCATGTCTGTGATGACATTTACCACTTCCGGTGGTGACAGGAATAGGATGTGACATTGTAGGCATGCCGTCAAAAGACTGAGGTGTTAAAAAAAAAAATTAAAAAAAAAAAAGACCTGCTAAGTGTGCCATCTGTGGGCATGATGGGGAGGAGAGAAGAAATGTATACCTTTCAAAAGATGGGTCCGAGCTATTGAAGGTCACTTGGGAAAGGGACCTGAGTCACTCTAGGCTACACTGCCTGCATAGGTCCAATGTGCTGCAAAAACGAAAAGGGTCAACCTGTCACTGGCATTAGGAGGCTGGTTGGCTGCTACAGGAGCCCTGGCTCTTCCACTGGACGAGACAATGACTTAGCCATCACCCCTGTATTGTAGTGCTGCGGGGAAAGTTAAAGGACTCTTTTTTTTTTTGGAGACAGAGTTTCGCTTTGCTGCCCAGGCTGGAAGGCAGTGGCACTATCTTGGCTCACTGCAACCTCTACCTCCCAGGTTCAAGCAATTATTGTGCCTTAGCCTCCTGAGTAGCTGGGATTACAGGTGCCCACCACCACGCCCAGCTGATTTTTTTATATTTTAGTAGAGACGGGTTTCACCATGTTGTCCAGGCTGGTCTCAAACTCCTGAGCTCAGGCAATCTGCCCGTCTCAGCCTCCCAAAATGCTAGGATTACAGGCATGAGCCACTGCATCCAGCCAGTTATAGGACTCTAAAACAAAGACGTGCCCAGCCGGGTGCGGTAGCTCACGCCTGTAATCCCAGCACTTTGGGAGGCGGAGGTGGGCAGATCACCTGAGGTCAGGAGTTCGAGACCAGTCTGGCCAACATGGTGAAACCCCGTCTCTACTGAAAATACAAAAATTAGCCGGGCGTGGTGGTGGGCGCCTGTAATTCCAGCTACTTGGGAGGCTGAGGCAGGAGAATCGCTTGAACCCAGGAGGCGGAGGTTGCAGTGAGCCGAGATCGCGCCATTGCACTCCAGCCTGGGGGACAAGAGCGAGACTTCGTCTCAAAAAAAAAAAAAGACATAACCAAGAACATGGTATCTGGACCAAGGAGAAACCATTGGTGCTGGAGAAATGCTCTGAAATGCTAAAATCTCACGCCACCACTTTGGCCCAACTCCTATTCAACCTTCACGATGTCGTTTCTGCTGGGCCACCCATCCTAACTCCTGAGTCTAGAAAGCATGCTCCCAGGTGTCCTTACAGTACCCTGAGTGTCTCCCAGCCCAGTGCCAACACCTTTGCCTTATCACTGCCTTCCTCTCTGGAAAGCACAGAGCTCTGTACATAGCAGGATTTAATAAATTTGTGTAGAATGCAGAAGGAATGAGTAGGGATCGAATAAGATCCACGGGCTTGGTAAGGGCAGATGAAGAGAATGAAACTGCCACTGCAGATCGGAACTAAGGGGGCTGGAAAAGGGCCTGTCATGAAGGCACATGTGGATGAGCTAAACCCGGGCCCTATTCGACAAATCCAGGAGTTAAAAGCCGCTCCTAGAAGTGCGAGTGGTCTGTATTTAGAACACACAGGATGATGTATTATTTTAGAGGAGTGAAAGACTTTGCAAAGAGATGACACAGGTAAGAATGAACCAAAAAGGATCAGATAAGTACGCTCAGTACAGCTCCCCATTTATGAAATGTCACATGGAGCATACCTTTAACTTTTGGAAGTGATTATCTGAAGAGATAGTAACTGGTCAGTGTGGTCATTCTTGGGCCATTCAGAGCAGAAGCATTCACAGTTGAGACTCAGGTACTATAGAAGCTATCCTGACTCCCTCCTGTCACCCTGTACGAGTGATCTAGGGGTAGGCAGCTGTGCAAGGCTGCCTTGCAGGGAAGGAGACTCCTGTAGATGACCCTATACAGCTTTTCAAATGACAGAGGTAGGACCCTGCAGGTCTCTGGAAAACACACATCATTGTGGACAATGAATTTTGCCCTGGTGGCATCATTTGGTGTATGGGAAGCACTGGCCTCTATACGTCCCTAATGAGCCCAGCTGTCAAATGAGTAAACTGAGGAATAATAGAGGAAGGATCCCTTTTAACTTCCAAAAAGCTCTAATGTCCAGATGGGAATTAGTCACTAAACCACACAGTTTCTCAATATCCAAGTTAATAGAGGAAAACGAGTCTTCAGGGAATGTCACAGCCACCTCCGGCCTGAGACCAAGGAGAAGGGAAGCAGGGCCATACCTTTCCGGAGGGTGTGAGGACTCTGGTCTGCAGGTGGCTGGCTGGGGCTGGGGCTGGCGCCCGGCTGAGCTCCTGGTTGAGCCCCTGGTTGAGTCCCTGCACAGGCTGTACCCTGGCTGGAGCCTGGACTTCCTTTCTGTGCAGACCCTGGAGAAAGTTCCTTGCTTTTTGTTGTGCTGAAACGAAAGCACATGAGACAAAAGAAAAGCCCTGAACTCAGTGAGCTACAGCACCAAACTTGCCAATGGCCACGCTGTGTGTCCTTCTGGGCCCCGTGCAAGTCTGTCCCAGCTCTGGTCTGTCTTGGCCCCTTCCTAAAACCTTCGCAGGTGCCCCCATGGGTTGACTGCCCTTCCTGGAGCTCTGACAGCCTGGGTTCCGCCCCCATCTCTGTGGCACTTGGCACTCACTGCCAATGCCCTTTTCATGCCTCTGCCCTCCTCTCTTCAAGGAGACTGGGAGCAATGTGAGGGCAGGGGCCTGAGCACCTCTACTGTATCCTGCCAACAACCCAGGAATTCTAGAACATTCTCAAACTGGAACACCAAAGTACTTTTCCTACTATAGCCAAGAGGACTTCTCAGGGCCACTGTGCCCAATGAGTGCTGATGACATGGACTCTTGCTGCCAAGCTTGTGGCCCAGCTCTCCAGCTGTTTGCCCTGAGCCTCCAGCCACCCCCCAGGCAGGAGGGATTCTAGCACTCATCCTCAAACTCAATACCCATTCCAGCAGAGGCTAGGGTGGACAGAAATCCAGGCCATGCCCTTGATTGTGGGCCAGTTTGAGTCCCAGTCCCAGGCTTCAAGAGAGGTGAAGGTCGATGGCAGTGAGGGCTCTGGCCTCTGACCTCTGGAATTGACAACGAGGTACCCTCGGTCACCAGGTTTCCTAAAGAGGATTCATCGTTACTGCAAGGCTGTTCCTCAGCCTTCTCCTAAGGATGAAGCACGTATTAGAAGACACCTCACTCCACACCACAGACCAGGGATTTGTCACCCTGACACGCTGATGGTAGATATTACTAATTGATCTCCATACTTCCCCCAGAGTGTTCTCAATCCTTTCCAAGAAAATACTCCAGGTGGCCTTTAGTGAATCAGGGGAGATGCCCCAGAGTTGGGAGCTATCTGTCATCCTTGCTAGAACCTACCTGGATTCTGAGGCCCATAGGTGGGGCATGAAGAGTCTGGAAACCCAAATCCTCTGCAATGGCTGTTTCTATCCCACAAAAGCAGGTGCAACCTGGGCCGGGCACGGTGGCTCACGCCTGTAATCCCAGCCCAGCACCTTGGGAGGCCGAGGCAGGCGGGTCACCTGAGGTCAGGAGTTTGAGACCAGCCTGGCCAACATGGCGAAACCCCATCTCAACTAAAAATACAAAAATTAGCCGGGTGTGGTGACACATGCCTGTAATCCCAGCCACTCAGGAGGCTGAGGCAGGAGGATGGCTTGAACCTGGGAGATGGAGGTTGCAGTGAGCTGAGATCGTGCCACTGCACTCCAGTCTGGGCAACAGAGGGAGATCCTGTCAAAAAAAAAAAAAAGGCAGGCACAGCCTATTTCTTTCCTAAACTGATCTAGAAACTCCAAGTGTTAATTTGGAGAAAATACCAATAGGAATAGAGCACTCTCGTCCCCTGAGGTGAGAAAGACTGGGAGCAGGGAGCTGGGCCGGAGAAGCCCATAGCATCAAAGCACAGGTCATTTTCTTCATGCAAAGAAATAAAGGAGAAATCACATTCAATGTGGAGGCACATTCTCTCCCACTTGGGATGAGTCTTACACATGATACCTAGTTCCCCAAGGGGCAAAAACCATTTTATTCAGAGGAACCAAAAGAGCAATAATTCCTTTCTCTATTCTGTTCATGAAAAACAGAAACAGAAAACCCTTGCCTCACTCAGGCTGGACAAAGACCTCAGGCTGCAAGTTACCAGGTACCCGGGCATCAATGCCAAATATCTACCTACCCTTCCATCTATCTCTGCCACTATCAAGAGGAAGGCCAATCAACCAATCAAAAACACCTCATAATCAGCAAACCAAAAAATTGCTTCTTGTGGGTGGGTAGACTCTTCTTGCTTCCTTTGGACACACATCTGTCCAAGGAATCTAGGAATGAGTTCTTCCTTCTGTTCCCTGCCACCAAACACACTTTTTTTTTTTTTTTTGAGACGGAGTCTTGCTGTGTTGCCCAGCTGGAGTACAGTGCGACGATCTCAGCTCACTGTAATCTCCGCCTCCCAGGTTCAAGCGATTCTCCTGCCTCAGCCTCCTGAGTAGCTGGGATTAAAAGCATGTGCCACCACACCCAGCTAATTTTTGTATTTTTAGTAGAGACGGGGTTTCGACATGTTGGCCAGGATGGCCTCGATCTCCTGACCTCAGGATCCACCCGCCTCGGCCACCCGAAGTGCTGGGATTGCAGGCGTGAGCTACCATGCCCGGCCCGGACACACTTCCTCCAGCACAGAAACAAGTATTTACCTACTTAGCTTTGTCCTCTCTCTCCAGCATAGATGCAGCTGACCCAGTGGGGAGAGGTGCGGCGTAGGGTGGCTACTGGGGCGCTACATGAACAAGGCATGCTTAAGGCATGTTTGAGGACAAGTTAGCTCTGAAGATGCATATGACTCAGCCCATGAGCTTGGTGCCAAGAAGCAGGAAGGTGAATTTTGGGGTTAGCATTCATGCTAAGCAGTTGGGCAGGATGTGGAGGCAGAGCCTGGCTGGACAGAGCCAGGGAAAGAACTGAAGGTGGGGCCTGGGGTAGGGAGTGGGAGGGTGGGAACCAGTCAGAGGCAAGGAAGGGCCTGCCATCCTCAGGGGAGGGGGAGCCAGAATGAGAATCCGGCGAGAATCTGGCCACTCGAGGGAACATCATCTGGGCTGCAAACATCCAGGAAACAGAAACAAACAACACAAACAAAAACAATGGAACACCTGTTTGTACTGGGAGAAATCCATGCGAGGAGAGAAAAAAAAGTGGTGTAAAACAAAAAACGCCAACATCCAAAGAAAAGTTACAAAACCGGTCAGCCCGGGCAAAGGGGAAAGACATTTGGCTGTAGGACAATGTGAGTGGCCTTTAAAATAATCTAAACCAGAGGGTGCCATTCTCTGCCCACAAGTAACTCTGCAAGGCCACCCACCGAGAATGTTCCTGGAGTGCCTTCAGAGCCTGAGGGAATCCATCTTCACAGAGCACTTTTTAGAAATATCATTTATATGCCAAATACCATATGGCACTGAGTCCCCTTTCTAAGATGGGAAACTAGGATGAAGCCGATGAGTGTCCAAAAAGGAAGCGGTCCCAGCCCATCTCCCGCCTGTGGGTCCGTTTCCTCCTGGCCGGCCTCACCTGGCCCACCACTGTCAGACTGTGCTTCTCCAGTGAACTCACTGTGCCCGCTTCTGTATCTCTCAGGTCCATCTGTGATCTAGCACGTACACAGCCAGGACCGAGCATCCTCTGAGTTGAAGTCATCAACAGCAACCCCTGCATACCCAGGGTCAGGTGCCCCCTCCTATGCTCTAAGACTATCTATCCCCCTGTTCCTTTGTCATTTCCTGGTTTTACAGTGAAAATACTTTTTTTTTTTTTTTTTGATGCAGAGTCTCGTTCTGTCACCCAGGCTGGAGTGCAGTGGTGCCATCTCGGCTCACTGCAACCTCCGCCTCCTGGGTTCAAGCGATTCTGCTGCCTCAGCCTCCTGAGTAGCTGGGACTATAGACATATACCACTGCACCCAGCTAATTTTTGTATTTTTAGTAGAGATGGGGTTTCACCATGTTGGCCAGGCTTGTCTCGAGCTCCTGACGTCAGGTGATCCGCCCCCCTCAGCCTCCCAAAGTGCTGGGATTACAGGTGTGAGCCACCGCACCCGGCCGGGAAAATCCTTTTTACTCATTAAACAAAATAAAACAAAAAAGCCTGGAAGCCTCTCATGTAGGCGGTTGGTGTGGATGTGGGTGTGTGGGTGTGTGTTTGTGTGCTGGTGGTGCTGGTGTGTGAGGATGTGTGTCCATGTGTATGCATGTGTGTTTGGAGAAAGATTTGGGTTAGAAGATTCAGCTTCCCAAAGTCTCCAAAACTTTTCTGGCAGTAGTCACGGAGGAATGCCATGTCCTCTAACAGGAGACACAGTGGCATGTGATTTCAAGTTGCTTTTCCGGTGTTCTAAATTGCTGTTTGAGAAAAGATAGAAACAAACAGCAAAGCTGTTTCATGGTGCAATTCTCACTTCCAGAATCTGCCTCCCCCGATCATAGCCCTTTCAAGGAAGGGCCAGGTACTCTCCCCTCCCCTGCCACCCTGGCTATGCATAACCAAGTGCTGCCATTATTTGTCAGGGCCTGTTTGCTCACTGGAACGTGAAATTTTTAAGGGCAGCAATCATGTCTTTTTATCTTTAAAAAGAGAAAGTTATCAGTTAATGTTCATCAAGCTAGCCATGGAATGAATTCCTGTCTTTTTCCTTCCCCTAAAATAATGGAAATTCAACCATGTGGCAAGCTGTAAAGGTCATCAGGCCCAGAACGACCGCCACCTCCATTCCTTCCCTGACTTGCACCCATTTTAGCAGCACAAAAAGAAAGAAAAAAAAGTGGCTGCTATGACTATAAAGAAGAGAAGGAGAAACACAGAAATTGTAAACTTCAAAATAGGACACAGTAGTCCCCCTTATCCGTGGTGTTACTTTCTGCAGTTTCAGTTACCTGTGGTCAACTGTGGTCCAAACAGTTGGACTGTGGTGCGTACAGTTCAATAAAATATTTTCAGGCTGGGTATGGTGGCTCACGCCTGTAATCCCAGCACTTTGGGAGGCCGAGGCGGGTGGATCACTTAAAGTCAGGAGTTCGAGACCAGCCTGGCCAGCATAGTGAAACCCCATCTCTACTAAAAATACAAAAATTAGCCAAGCGTGGTGGCACCTGCCTGTAATCCCAGCTACTTGGGAGGCTGAGGCAGGAGAATCGCTTGAGCCTGGAAGGCGGAGGTTGCAGTGAGTCGAGATCGCGCCACTGCACTCCAGCCTGGGTGACCAACCGAGACTCCATCTCAAAAAAAAAAAAAAAAATTGAGAGACACCACATTCACATAATTTTATTACAGCATATGCTTATAATTCTCCTATTACCAGTTATTGCTCATGTCCTACTATGCCTAATTTATAAATTAAAACTTTATCACAGGTATGTGTATATAAGAAAAAATAACAGTATATATAGGGTTGGGACTATCAGCTGTTTCAGACATGCGCTGGGGGTCTTGGCATGTATCCCCCACGGATATGGGGGGCCACTGTAACGACAAAGACAGAGGAAGGGGAAAACAGAGAGTTGGGGAACCTAAGACTGTTCACCCCACCTTCGCAAGCTGCCACCTTCTGCTTGCTTGCGATGTTATGCTGGGGAAGACTGGACTTTGTGTGATAATCCAGGCAGCTGTGGATGACTGACTTGGTGCCAGCGCGATGCAGAAGCCAAATATGAATGCTTGGAAATGGGGGCGGGGACGTGGGAAACGACGAAATCCAAGAGGCCTCCAGTGGGGCCAACCCAGACACCCCCTGCACCGCACACCAGCCCGCCCGGACGGCAGTGGCCCGCGCTTACCTGGTGCGCTCGGGCCCAGGCTGGAGGCCCAGGCCGGATGGAGAGAGCGCGGGGGCCGCGGGGCTGTCCAGGGGCTGCTCCGGCAGCGGCGAAGGCAGGGGCGCAGCCAGCTCGGCGGGCGGGGCGGGAGGCTGCATGGAGGGCGGGGCGCAGGACACTTTCCGACCGGCCGAGGAGCCTCTTCGAGCCACCCAGTTTGTGTCCATGACCCTCACGCCCATGCTGGCGAGGGACACAAAGACACCGTTTACCCACGCGTGACAGATGACAGGGGACAGGCTCCCTCCCCCACATTCAAGCAGGTCCGCGTTGGGAGAAGAGCAGCGCAGCTTTAGCACCCCGGGGGCCCGGGAAGCGATGCATTGGGGGCTGTGCTCCCAGCACCCTGGCTGCTCCCGGCGGCCAAGACACAGCCCTGGGCAGCCCAGTCCTGGCAAGAGCGGCCCCCTCACTGAGGCAAGGAGCAGGGCACAGTCGGCAGCGCTGGCGGCCACAAGCTGTGCTTCAACCCTCTGCCAAAGCCAGCTCAGGATGATGGCCCGGCAAGCTCCCTGGGTGTAAACTGCCAGCCTTCCTCACAGCCGTGTGTGGCCTAACTGGGGGGGGCAGGGACACTCACTCCTCCCAAGTGCAAGACGAGGTGGGAGGGGCAGCGAAGGGGGGAGCGTGGAACTGACAGCAGGAGACATCTAAATATGCATCCTTCTTTTTGTAACTTGGAGTCTAGCCCCAGCTCCACCACTGCTGGGACCCTGGCCAAGTCACACCTCTGCAGGCCACTCCCACTTGTCTACACAGCAGGGAAGGGACTGCTTGTGCCTATGGTCCCTCTGGGCTCTGATTCTATTTTAATGATGGGCACACAGCTTCAAATAAGTCGGCCAAGCAACCAGACGCGGCGCATTCACCCTCTGGTGGAACTCACTACGATGCATAGGTGGCTCAGTTGAAGAGACTGAGCATGGCCTCATAGCTACCAGAGGATACCATACCTTTGGATTTTCCTAAGGCTGCAGGGACAGAAACATACAGATATTAGTTTCAAAAAATCTAGGCCTTCCTTTGGACATAAAGGTTGTCTTTCTGTAAGGGGTCTCTCTCCACGGTCCAGGATCTTGGGGTGGGATTTTTATTGTGCTATAAAATTATCACAATTTAGTTGGTCTCTCTAAAGTGACTCTCCTATTTGTGTAAGTGCAAGTCATCCTACCACGCACACAGGTAAAGAGAGCAGCTGAAGAGTTGATATTGGTACGGCATGGGGAAGAAAGAGGCAGAAGGGAGAAAGAAACTGGTAAAAGTAGTCACCCGCTCACTTCTTTTTTTAAAAAAAATTTTACTTATTTGTGGCCGGGCACGGTGGCTCACGCCTGTAATCCTAGCACTTTGGGAGGCCGAGGCTGGTGGATCACGAGGTCAGGAGATCAAGACCATCCTGGCTAACACGGTGAAACCCCATCTCTACTAAAAATACAAAAAATTAGCTGGGCGTGGTGGCGGGCGCCTGTAGTCCCAGCTATTCGGGAGGCTGAGGCAGGAGAATGGCATGAACCCGAGAGGTGGAGCTTGCAGTGAGCCGAGATCGCGCCACTGCACTCCAGCCTGGGCGACAGAGCGAGACTCCGTCTCAAAAAAAAACCCAAAAAATTATTTATTTATTTATTTATTTGAGAGAGTTTCGCTTTTGTCACCCAGGCTGGAGTGCAATGGCATGCTCTCCACTTACTGCAGCCTCCGCCTCCTGGGTTCAAGAGATTCTCCTGCCTCAGCCTCCCAAGTAGCTGGGATTACAGGCACCCACCACCACGCCCAGCTAATTTTTGTATTTTTAGTAGAGATGGAGTTTCACCATGTTGGCCAGGCTGGTCTCAAACTCCTGACCTCAGGTGATCCACTCGCCTCGGCCTCCCAAGGTGCTGGGATTACAGGCGTGAGCCACTGCGCCTGGCCTTATCCACTCACTTCTAAGTTACACAGACTAGAAGGTGGTTCGTTCCCTTTCCTCTGGTCTAGGAGGTACTGCTGCTGTCAACTCAGCCAAGGTTTCATTGACTCATTGACTAAGGTAAGGGCTCACATTTCTAGCATTAAGGGAGAAACATTCATTCATTCAGGGAGAAAACATACTTATACTCCCAACCAGCATTTGTCTCTATCATGTATCTGCACAGAAAGATAGCTGTATGAGGACTATGATGTGCTCTTTCTCACCTCCTCCCTGCCAGATGGTCACCTACACTAGTCAGAAGCACAAAACTATTACACCATGAAATCCTGCTCACCTAAAAAGGTCATATTTACCTTGTAGAGGTACAGCAAGATTTAATAATGGACAAAGTTCAAGTATGGAGATGTGGTTGCAGAAGGTGGAATGGTGGGATTTAGGTGTTTTAAGGAAATATGGGGAGTGATGCTGAAACCAAGCACACACTGGGACGGGACGGCTTCCTGATCCCCTTCCTTCCTAGGACCACCAGAGGCCTTCTCGTGTCTAGTACCATTGCTGGTATTTCTCATCTCTGCTGGATGGCTTCAAGGAGGCACCAGGGATGGAGGGAAAGGGGAGGGATGTCTCTTTCCTGGACCCAATAGTTTCCAAAGCCATCTGGGGTCTGAGAACCTTCTACCAATAAACAAACACTTCCTATAGGATACCCAGAAATGCTTTTGGAGGCCACTTGAAACTCTGGGACAGAGTCTGGTTTCATCCCCTGGTATTTAAAGCAGGCTGCCGAGGATCATTGAACTATGGTCTGCAGGCTTCAGAATGTATCAGGATGAAAAGAACAAAGACCTTAACATTCCTCTTGGGGAGCGGAACTGATACCACTTAGTTGCAATGGTTGGTGAGGATTTCAGGCATGTGAGATGTTTCACATGGTGACCAGCACAACGAGTCCTAAAAATCTAAGTACTACCCCTTCTTCTCTTCCTTGCCCCTTTCTCTTCTACTTGAAAAAGGCTTTCCCACCTGGCAAGAAGGTCTGGGCCAAAGCTGGTGGGGGATGCCTTCTATTTCCCCAACAGTACCTTCTAGCATCAGGAATCTCAGACACCAGCCTACTTGGTGATCTTCTGGTTTACCAAGGGAAGGTGTCAGCTTGGGCATGGGGTAGGTACTGGGCAAGACTTGCTAAATAACACTGGCAAACTTCGGCAACTGAGAAATATGGGTTCAACGTGCTACTTCTCCTCTTGTAAAGAGGCTACAGTGCCATACGCAATCACGACTTTCCCAGCTGAAATGACTTTCTCATAAGAGGGAGCATCACATGTTCCACTGTGAATTCACATCAAATGTTCACTGACATTTTCAAACAGTAATATAAATCTTTACACAGTAAATCAATCACAAAGGCAGCAGCAATGCTCTTGGAAGCCTAAAAGTGCATTTACCTTCCAAAGCAAGATGGTATATGTAAATGTTCAAATGTCTAGATAAAACTCAACCTGAAGACAGAAATAATAAAATTGCTCAGTATGCTGCCAAGAAGGGGAATCTATTCACAGATGGGGGATCCAACTAGAAGGTTATATCAGCAGTTCACAAGCTTCTGTTCATTGTTTTATTGCATAAAGAAACAGTAGCCAGAATCAAGGCACTGCTGCTGTTTCTTAAGGAAGGAGCAATACAGAAGTGAAATTAATAAAACATATCTGACTCCAGCAGACGTCCCTGCATGGATACCTAAGGACAATCTAAATGGCAAAGATTTCCCAGGCTTCTGCTGAAAACTGAGAACAATTTGGCTTTTAGATCCCTTTATAGTTGAATCAAGGTGAAAGCAAGAAGCCAGAGGCCAGCAAGAATCTATGTGAAGCAAAGGGCTTAGAAATCAATAAGCAGGAGGTAGGTAGCCTACAGAATCTGGAGAGTGGAACCTGAGGTGATTCTCTCCAATGCTTCTTTTTTCTTTTTTCTTTTCTCTTCTCTTTTTTTTTTTTTTTTTTTTGAGACAGGGTCTTGCTCTGTTGCCCAGGCTGGAGTGCAGTGGCATGATCATGGCTCACTGCAGCCCCAACTTCTCGGGTTCAAGTGATCTTCTCATCTCAGCCTCCTGAGTAGCTTGGACTACAGGCACATGCCACCACATCTGGCTAATTTTCATAATTTTTTTAGAGATGAGTTTTGCCATGTTACCCAGGCTGGACCACGGCGCTCTCTCAGAGTAAGAAGACAAGGGCCGGGAATCCAGAGTTGACACTGCTCATCATTGAGATGCACAGGATGGGAGTCAGGTGACAAGTCCTCACTTTGGCAAGGTAGATCCACTGAAGAACAATCTTCCCTGCCTGCCAGCATCTTATATTTGCATAGGATTTATCATAATGCACACATGGGTATTGTTCATGAGACGGTATGATGCAATAGGTTCTGGAATGACCCTGGCCTCTAGTCCCAGTTAACCATTCACTGACTCAGTAGAGCTCTCTGTTCATCCATAGAATGGAGCTAATACCTCCCTTCCTGTTTCCGGCATTTCCATGAAGATAGTTTATCAATTATTGAGTGCTAAGATATATTTAGCATGCCCTTGCACCATGACCTGGTGGCAGAAGCTGAGTGGTCATACAGTGGGTTGTAGTAGGGTCTAGCTAGCTAAGCCAATGGTGTTTTATGATGTGGACATGCTGGAGATTCAGAGCATTAGACAACATCTTGATGGAGGGAATATAAAGGCCTAGTATCTGGCTTGTGTTTTTTGGGTATAACGTGGTGACTCCACAGCCTCTCCAGCTCAGGACAGTAGGGCTTTGAAAGCAGAGAATTTGGGTATGAATCCTAGATTTTCCAATGACTAACTATAATATGGAGGAGTTCTATCTGATTATCCTCCGATCATCCTTTGTAAAATGGAATAATATGCTTCTCTTCCTTCGATTTGTTGTAAGGAGCCAATGAAACTGTGGGCATAAAGCCCTTAGCTCTTACTAAGAAATCAGTAAGATGTAGTGTCAATGATAATGCTTTGTGCTTATAGGTGCCAAGCGCATATGACTTGTTTTTAAAAATCTCCTCAGAGAAAGAAAAGAGAATGAACACAAGTCTAAAACATGTTGATAAAGGGGGGAAAAGGATATTCTACTGCGGAATCAGGCACAGCATGATAGAGATGCCAAGAAGACCCCATCTGGCTCATGTCACCTGGGTTTATGGGGTTTCCCATCAGATTTCTTCCCCTCCTAACAGTGTCCCTAAACATCAAAAGATTTTGGGGTGAGTTCTCTGATAGAAATAGAGCAGGTAGGCCAGGTGCAGTGGCTCACACCTGTAATCCCAACACTTTGGGAAGCCGAGGTGGGCGGATCACGAGGTCAGGAGATCGAGATCATCCTGGCTAACACGGTGAAACCCTGTCTCTACTAAAAATACAAACAATTAGCCGGGCGTGGTGGCAGGTGCCTGTAATTACAGCTACTCAGGAGGCTGAGGCAGGAGAATGGCATGAACCCGGGAGGCAGAGCTTGCCAGTGAGCTGAGATGGCGCCACCGCACTCCAGCCTGGGCGACAGTGTGAGACTCTGTCTCAAAAAAAAAAAAAAAAAGAAAAAGAAACAGAACAGGGAACAAAAAATGGGGACTGGAAAAAAAATGGAGACTGGAGGTTATTATCAGTCCCATTTCCCTAGGTTTCTTAGTCTTGCAGGGCTCTGCTGAGTTGGATGAGCCAATTTGGGTCTCAGAATAGGGGATGCTAACAGCCTACTTAGATGATTCCAAGCTTAGGGAACAAATAAATAAAGAGGGGATGCCTGCAAACCCTTCTAAGTCTTACTGCCCAACCCAGATCATTGGGGCAGTAAAGGAGGCAGGAGTCAGAAGGGTCATCTTGTCTGAAAGGTTCTTTGGAAAACAAAATACACTAGGGTGCAGGAGGCTCAGCCTGGAATGGTCACAGCACTTCCTGCTTACACAGGGTTTTCCACGTCCTGGGGAGCCTCCTGCAACTGTCAGCTGTCCTTGGCTGTTAGGATATTTCGTGCTTTGTCACTAAACCCTTGGTGTTTGTATATTTCATGCTTGTAGAATTAGCTCAATTGCTCATGGTAAGGTGGAGACAGATAAAAACATTCAAGCACCTGAGGTGGCAAGGAAAGGGCTTGATCAGGACGCTTCATCAGTGGGAAAGTGGGCCCCGCCATGTTGTCACTTTAAAAACATGAGGATGTCACTCAAAAATCTGGTTCCTGTGCTAAGAACAGCTAACATTTACCATGTGCTGAGCTTTGTTCTGAACACTTTGTAAGCAATATTTCATTTAGTGCTCAGAATGATTCAAGTCCGTGCTTACCATGATTTCCCCATTTTGCATATGAAGAAACTGAGGCATTCAGACTTCAGTAACCAGGATTTGAACTCAGAGGGAGCCTAATTCCAATGCTCAGACTCTGCATGCAGGGCTATTTATAGGGTTATGATTTTCACACAGTGTAAGCAGGGAGAAGTAGAAAGAGAAGAACTATAAATGGCTCCTTGATGCTAGAGACGAAATGGCATGCTTCTTTTAAAGTCTGCAATCTGGTAGACCACACAGGGAGAGGATTAGGCCCAGGACCAGTGGAATGACGGCTCAGGGTTCAAGAGGGAAGCACTGAAGTGATGTGTTGGTGAGGAGGTGCTCAGCGATCAACTAGAGCAGCTAAGGGTAAACCGGTAGAAGATGTTGTCTGCTCACTTCTAAGCCCCCTGAACTTAGAAAATGGATCATTCCTTTTACTCCAAGTGAGAAGGTCACTGGTATTGTGATGGGGCAAGCAAGGAAACCATGTAAGAAAAATGCCTTCCCAGGCACTCCATGATGGTAGGGTTCAGAATAAGCCTGTCTTTGTTGACTAATTGAGGCAGGACGGGAGCGTGGACAAATTCAGTTCCAGACATTGCAGCCACAGTGTACAATATTCTGTTGAGTATCTGCCCACTAAAAGTTATGGGTCATGCTATTCAGGAGGTTGAAGTGGAATGATCATTGAGCCCAGGAGTTTGAGACCAGCCTGGGCAACAGAGCAAGACTCTATCTATCTCAGGAAAAAAAAAAAAAAAAAAAGCAAAAAGAGTTGTGAACGAGGATCTTCTGATTCACACCCTGAAGTTTAACCCTGGCCAGTGTCCAGGCATTGACACACCCCGGATGGAGATCTTACAAAAATTAAAGAGAAACAAAGACCTGCCCCAGCAAAAAAATAAAAATAAAAAAAATAAGGAAGAAGGGTGCTGGGGTTGGGGCAGGGGAAGGAGGAGGAGAAGGAAGAAGAGGAAAAAAAAAAGGAGAAAATAAGCCAAAAAAATACAAAATTTGGAAGATCCCAGCTCCAAGAAGAATAGGTATCTCTAGGTAGAATACACTTATCACCAGGCAGAATTTTGCTGTGGACCATTCTAGCTGAGTTGTCTGGGGTTAGCAGAACAGACCTCTGAAGATCAGACATCTGCAGTGCTGTTTTTGACTCCTGGTCAGGAAGAATCCTAGCCAGAGGAGGTGTCAGCCAATACATGGCTGTGAAGTGTTCAAGTCTATAGAGATTTGGAAGGTTTTGGTTTTTGTTCTAGAGATCAGTTACATTTGGCAAAGGCCAGCCAAGAAAGAGAGGGCAGGGAAACCTGGTAGCTTCGCAAATATCCACAGAAGCTTCCCAAACACCCATTGTAGGCATGCACATTCGGGGACTGTAAGATGAACTGTGGCAGGGAACCACAGGGTCAGCAGATGGTGTCCTGGACTGCGAAGGTGAGTGAAAAGGGGACCCAAAGCTCTTAAGACTTAGCCTGGCCTACACGCACCCAGTAAGGCCTGAATTCAGTATTTTCCAGCTTTTCTAGGAGTAACTCCTCTCTTCAGTAAGTAGCAACGAAGTACCTTAACCTCTCCAGTATATATAAAGGCCAAGTCCTCTGACAACATTTCAGACTTAGTCCCAGCATCCAACAACGTCTAAGTTCCGGGGAGGAGGCTGATAAGGGGCCTGGACCAAAAACATCCCTCTCCATGTAGACAGCCCTAAACCAAAATAGGAGTCACATTTTCCATCCATACGCAGATGACTTTCTAGGTAAGTTTGTCTTATCATAGGTTCCAGCTCTGAAGTAAAATGATTACATCACTTATCCATGACATAATCTCTTTCAGGGATTTTTTTTTTCTTTTTTTGAGACAGCGTGTCACTATGTCACCCATGCTGGAGTGCAGTGACACTATCACAGCTCTCTGCAGCCTCCACCTCCCAAGCTCAAGGGGTTCACCCGTCTCAGCCTTCTGACTAAGCTGGGACTATAGGTGCATGCCACCATGCCTGGCTAATTTTTAAAAATTGTTTGTATAGATGATGTCTTGCTGTGTTGCTCAGATTGGTCTTGAACTCCTGGCTTCAAGCAATCCTCCTGCCTCAGCCTCCCATAGTGCTGGGATTACAGGTGTGAGTCACTGCACCCGGCCTCAGGGATTTTAATGTGCTGTTCATCCCTCCACCGCAGGATCTACAGAGGACATCCACGTCTGCAATTACAAAAACAAGTCCCTTGGGGCACTGGTTCAGTTTATCTCAGGTGTTGTGATGTACTAAATTTGGGAAATGATGCATGCTGTGGAAGTCTGTGGCTTGTAACAGCATGTTAAAGACTCTATGAAGTCATACACTAAAGAAACTGGTTTCAATGTGTTGAGCATGTGCTTCAGGAACTTATTAGACATCAGAGTCCACCCTCCTCCCCACTCATAATATAACCAACCACCAGTGGAAACTGGTATACCATAGGGCACAGTTCAAATTATTCTAGAACCCTCTCAATCAAGTGTGCCTTTTCCAAATTATTGAACATCTAGATTAAAGTCCCACCCATGTGGATGGGTGGGACAAGCCCTTTGCAGTGCAGCTGTCAAGCACAGGCTGAGAATGGGTCACCCACTAAACACAGCTCAAGGGAGGCTGCTGGCCCTGATCTAAATATCCCATAGACCATTTGGGTTGCTGTCAACTGGCTCTGGTAGAGAACCCCTGAGGATCAGACCACGGTGGAGCAAGTATAATGGCAGTAGGTGCATCAGGTTTCAGGCCTGCAAAGAGGAGCTGTATGTTGGTCTTCTGAGAATCAAGGCCTGAGGTAGCTGGATCTCCGTGGCAGATCGCCGGCCCATAGGGATCCAAGGAGGTTTTGATGGGGTCTGTGGGGCAGCTTCATAGATGCTGTCAGGGTCTTACCATCCGTGGGTTTTAGGCTACGAGAGGCTAGAACTAAGCAGGGGCAACAGAACAGATGGACAAGCCAGCAGGGCAAGTGCAGGGAGCAGGGGCCAGAGCCAGAAGAAAGAAAAGAGGCAGTAGGGAGGAAGGTACTGAGGAAACACAGAGGTAGGGAGTGGGCAGTGGTCTACTGAAGTCTCAGATAGGCATCTTGCAGGGCGTGGAGACAGAGAGGAGAGAAGGGGAAGATGGCAGCTATCTGATAGCTATCGGCAAGGGAGGGACATGATGCTAGGAAGGAGGTCACATTACCCATGTCGCTTCTATTCTGTTTTTTTTGAGACGGAGTCTCACTCTGTCGCCCAGGCTGGACTGCAGCGGTGCGACCTTGGCTCACTGCAACCTCCTCTGCCTCCTGGGTTCAAGCAATTCTCCTGCCTCAGCCTCCCGAGTAACTGGGATTATAAGCGTCTGCCACCATGCCCAGCTAATTTCTTTGGTATTTTTAGTAGAGACGAGGTTTCACCATGTTGGCCAGACTGGTCTAGAACTCCTGACCTCAAGTGATCCGCCCACCTTGGCCTCCCAAAGTGCAGGGATTACAGGCATGAGCCACTGCACCTGGACTGTCGCTTCTATTCTTGCCTCTGGGCTTCTCCACAGGTCCCTCAACAGTCCTGGCCCAGCTTGTCCAGGCTCAGTCGGGGATGCAGCCAGTGGAGGCATCTGACAAATGCTTGGAGTCCAAAGCCCAATGCTGGCTCCATGCCTGCTCCCTGACCAACCAGCAAGAGTGTAGATAGACACTTCGGCAAACTCTTTTGAAGGCAGTAGAAAAAAAAGATTGATTTGACCAGGAAGTCTGGCACTGTCAGAAAAATAGAAGGGACTGTAGAGTTACTTTCATTTATTATTTAGGACTAATGACCTAAGACACAAATTTCACTATTCTATAAAACAATAAAACAACTCAAACAAAAAAGACACTAAAAACATAATCTGCACCCAAAACTTTCTAAGAAGGAGCTTAAAAAGTACAGAAAACAATAGTGTGATTTATTTAATACTTTGTTGCTCAGAGTGCTGGCAGAGTTAGGACACCCTATATATCACACCAATACTCAATGGCTAAAGTAGGAAAGTTTTGATAAATTTAAAAAAAAATGTAGCATTGCCAAATTCTTTATTCAGAGTGGCAAAATTATTCAGTGGTTCCCAACCCCAGCACATTAGAATCACATACTTATCCCAGGCCAGGCCATTTAAATCAGATGGGGGAGATTTGGGACAGGTGATGGGGTTGAAGGATTTTTTTTTTTCAAGCTTGTTCTGGCTCTTTGTTATGTAACAAACTACCCTAAAACTTAGCATGGTTATCTGGGTCACCAATCTAGAGTTCTGGCAGGGCTTGGCAAGGCCGGCCTGTCTGCACACACAGCATTGGCACAAGGCCGGCCTGTCTGTTCACAACAGCACTGGTGCATGGCCGACCTGTCTGTTCACACAGCATTGGTGCATGGCCGGCCTGTCTGCTCACACAGCACTGGTGCAAGGCCGGTCTGTCTGAACCCACAGCACTGATGCAAGGCCGACCTGTCTACACACACAGCATTGGTGCAAGGCCAGCCTGTCTGTAAACACAGCATTGGTGCAAGGCCGGTCTGTCTGCACACACAGCACTGGTGCAAGGCCAGCCTGTCTGCACACACAGCATTGGTGCAAGGCCAGCCTGTCTGCACACACAACATTGGTGCAAGGCTGGCCTGTCTGCAAACACAGCATTGGCAGAGGTGGTCTGACTTGGGCTGAAGATTCCAGAATGACTCGTTCTCAGAGCTTGGAGCTGTGCTGGCTGTCAGGACAGTGCTCAGCTGGGCTTGAGGGCTGGGGACTTCCATTTCTCTCCAAGGAGCTGCTTGGATTTCCATGTAGGATGGTACTGGGCTCCAAGAGTGACTGTCCCCAGAGACCCAGGAAGAATCTACAAGGCTTCTTCTGACCTGCACTCAGATGTCCCAGAACATCACCTCTGCCACATCCTACTAGGTCAAGTAACTCACTAGAGCAACTCAGACTCGAAGGGAGGGCACTCAGATTCCAACACTCCCTGGGAGGACAAGCAAAGCATCTGCTGCCATCTTTACCAAAGCTCTTGGTGTGGAGCTGCAGTGGATGATTGTATTGGCTTCCTGTGGCTGCTGTCACAAGTACCAACTACAAGGTTGGTAAACAACAGAAATTTCTTCTTTTTTTTTTTTTTTGAGATGGCGTTTCACTCCTGTTGCCCAGGCTGGAGTGCAATGGCACTATCTCGGCTCACTGCAACCTCCGCCTCCCTGGGTTCAAGTGATTATCCTGCCTCAGCCTCCCAAGTAGCTGGGATTACAGGCATGTGCCACGATGCCTGGCTAATTTTGTATTTTTAATAGAGACAGGGTTTCTCCATGTTGGTCAGGCTGGTCGTGAACTCTCGGCCTCAGGTGATCCACCCACCTCGGCCACCCAAAGTGCTGGGCTTACAGGCATGAGCCACCATGCCCGGCCCAGAAATTGATTTTCTAAATAAATTAGAATTGGTACTACCAGGTGAAAATCAAGGAGGGAGCAAGGCTTTGCTCTCTCTTCTAGCTTCTGGTGTTCGTTGGCAATCTCTGGCTTGTGGCCATCTCTTCAAATTTCTCTCTGTTCCATCTTCACATTTCCTCTGTGTGTGTAGTAAAATCTCTCTCTGCCTCCCTCTTAATAAGGATGCACATGACGTCATGTAGAGCCCACCTTGATAATCCAAAATAATCAATCTCCTTATTTCAAGATCCTTATTTTAATCACATATTCAAAGACCTTTTTCTAAAATAAGGAAATATGGATAGTTTCCAGGGCTTTAGATCTATTTTTCTTTGGTAGATGGGCATTATTTTACCTACCACAATGATGAAAAATGTATATGTAAGCTCCTGAACTGGACTCCAAGCCCTGCTAAAGAAACCCAGCTTCCTGCATTATTTTGAATCAGAAAGGCATCAGGACCAAAGCCCAGAGTTGTGAGGGGAGTAAGAAGCTTTGTATGACATCTAAGACATAACAGTCATCAGCCTAGGAAAGTGTCAGTGACACAGATTGGTAACTTACCATTTCTTTGCAATTTTACCCAGTTTTTCTGCCCCCCAATTTTCTTCTTTTTAAATAAGTATCTGCTTTATTGATATATAATTCATATATATATTTTTTTAACTTGGCCAAAAACCTTCAATAACATGAGCTTTAATTTGTCAGGGTTTCAATGAGCAGTGTGAAGACTTTAAAATGCATCTCATAGATTTCAAAAGATCAGAAATGGGGCCAATATAGAGAACTGCTCTAATGTTACTAAGATAACATAGGGACTCAAGAGATGCAAATGTCTTTCGTCTCCCCAAAAACACCCACTCTTTAAGGTCAGGTAAGAACTGATCTTCTACAATTCACTACAATTCTTTAAAACGTACGCCCAGATGCTCTACCTCAGACAACTTAGGGAGAGCCACCCTAAACCGGTAAGACCTTCATTGAATTTAACTTTTTTTTTTTTTTGGAGACAGAGTTTTGCTCTTGTTGCCCAGGCTGTCATGCAATGGCACGATCTTGGCTCACCGCAACCTCCACCTCCCGGGTTCAAGCAATTTTCCTGCCTCAGCCTTCCGAGTAGCTGGGATTACAGGCATGCGCCATCATACCAGGCTAATTTTGTATTTTTAGTAGAGACGGGGTTTCTGCATGTTGGTCAGGCTGGTCTCGAACTCCCGAGCTCAGGTGATCCACCTGCTTCGGCCTCCCAAAGTGCTGGGATTACAGGTGTGAGCCACCACGCCCGGCCTGAATTTAACATTTAATACCCATTTTGAAACATACATTTTATTTTATGTACAACAATAAATTATGTAATAAATTTCCTATACTCTTAAAGTAGATGGTGGCAGTTTCAACTTTAAATAAGAATAGTATACAGAGTGGACATATCATTTAAAAAATTCTTAAGCAGGAGAGCTTTATCAGAGATAATGTATCTGCTTAAGATATTGCTCAAGCTTCTGCATCTGCCTGCGGATAGTGGGCCAGTGAACTCTGAGTGCTCCAGTGCATCTGCAGTGGTAACTCTCTCTCAGAGGCCATTTGGAGTGCACCCAGGAGGCACTGGAATCAAACCAGATCTGGCAGAGAGGATGGAGGAGGGATGGAGGGGCACACTTTGAAGACAGAAACACCTGGGACAGAATATCGGGAGTGCTGTATCACCCAGCCAGGACCAGAATTTACCCTCAAGAGCATCCCTTCAGCTTACAGAGATTTCACAAAGGAACTGAATTAATAAGATATAAAAACAAGTTCCAATGCACTGTCTAGTTTTCTCTGTCTCTGACTCTCAGATTCTATGTTCCTTTTTATAGATTAAAGAAATTTTTTCTGAGGCCAGGCACAGTGGCTCACACCTGTAATCCCAGTACTTTGGGAGGCCAAGGCGGGAGGAACACTTGAGGTCAGGAGTTCGAGACCAGCCTGGCCAACATGGCAAAACCCCATCTCTACTAAAAATACAAAAATTAGCCAGGCATAGTGGCTCCCGCCTGTAATCCCAGCTACTCGGGAGGCTGAGGCAAGAGAATTATTACTTGAAACCAGGATATGGAGGTTGCAGTGAGCCAAGATTGTACCACTACACTCCAGCCTGGGCGACAGAGCCAGACTCTCTTTTTTTTTCCTTTTTTTTTTTTTTTTTTCGAGATGGAGTCTTGCTCTGTAGCCCAGGCTGGAATGCAATGGCATGATCTCGGCTCACTGCAACCTCCACCTCCCAAGTTCAAGTGATTCTCCTGCCTCAGCCTCCTGAGTAGCTGGGATTACAAGTGCGTGCCACCAAGCCCAGCTAATTTTTGTATTTTTAGTAGAGACGGGGTTTCACCACGTTGGTCAGGCTGGTCTCGAACACCTGACTTTGTGATCCACCCACCTCAGCCTCTCAGTGCTGGGATTACAGGCGTGAGCCACCACGCCCAGCTGAGACTCTGTCTTAAAACAAAACAAAACAAAAAAGAAAGACATTTTTTCATACTCATTTGAATTTCTAAGAATTTCCTTTTTTTTTCTTTCTCCACTAAGTGGAGAACAATAAACACCAGCATAGCGCACACAAACAACTCCCATCTGCCACATACAAATTGTCTCTGATAGGTGAAGTGACAAAGAAGAGATATTGGCCGTTGTGAAGGCTTGACCATCATCCCAGGAAACAAGCCTAGGGTCTCCTCTGCCAACTTTAGTTCTCCAATACCAACTCCCATTCAGAAAGAAGCGGGGTGAAAAGTAAGATTCACACACCTCTAACAGTTCTTGGATTTTCAACCTTCCCTCCTGCGTCGCTTTAGGCCATGGGCCTTTCAAGCATATCTTTCTGGCTGCCCAGTGGTCTGTCAGGAAAGGGGAAGGTTCTAGCTAGGTTACTTCCTGTTGTCTGCATTTCCGATATTCCCATTCAATGCTTTATGCTCTCATCTATCCTAAAGGAGCAGTTGCTACATTTTATTTTACAGTAGTAATTTTTAATTTCTAACCAAAGTTTACTGAACTGACTTGCCTGAACAACCAACACGATCCCCTCCTGTAAGAGGTATTCGTGGATGCCTGCAGCTTGCTGAACACGCTCATTAGTCCACGTCCTCTGGTTGCCATGGCTGAGCTGGTGCTCACCGTGAGTCAGCTGTGCTTGTTATGAAACCTGTTTATGCCCATCTTACTTGCTATGGGAATCATTATGTAGTTCAATATTATATGAACTAATTTAACATGAGTGTGGACAGGGTTGTTCCTGTGCAAACTAAATTGAATGTACTTACAAGACTCTTAATAACTGCATTGAAGTAGTTATGGATGTTAATAATAAAAGATAGGAAAACATCTTAAAAACCTAGAAGGATTTTACGCTTAGGCTGTTTCAAGTTTTAGGCCGAAACTGGGAATGTTAAACTGTACATTAAAGGTATTGTTTGTGCCAGGATGCTTCTGAAGAATGCAAATGAGCCGATTTATAGTCAAAGTAAAGCCACTACAAATTCTGGAATTGATCTACATGTATACGTTTTGATTCCAAATAAAGTGCGTAGGTATTCTTTTTTAATTCCCCTCAGTGACTACTTTTTCTTTCTTTTGATGAGAACTAATTAATACTGATCACAACTGTGTCAGCTAAGAAGGCTACACTGACCTCTGGTCTAAAGGGCGGCAAGCCAAAGAAACTCATCCCAGACACAGCAGATACAGTTTAATTGCTACAAGTCACCTAAACTGCTGAGAGTCAGTGCAGCCTTCCCATAACTGTATTTTTCTTATGTGTCACCCATCCACCCCCACCACCTCCCCTAATCCCCAGTGCTGAGAAAGAGACACCAGTTCATACCCATCCTTTTTGTAAAACTCCAGCATCATATTATCCGTGGCGACGCTGAGGGGCCGGCGGGCCTGCTCGGGCTGGCGCCGGTCAGCAGGGTCCATGTCTGGGGAGGGCATTGAGCTGTAGTTGGCATTATGGTTCACGTGTACTGGACTCCCATAATTGCCAGTAATGTTGAACTCTATCTCTGCGGGGGAAGAAAGAATTGGTACACGTGAACTCTTGGTCTGCCACACCCTTCCTGGGCAGGGGAGGAATGAGTCCAGACACCCACTCCCTCGTATGTCATCCCTAGAAAATTTCATCCCATGGTTCACCTTATTAATATAATGCATCACATTAACAGGCCAAAAAGGGGAACACATGTGATCACCTATATAGGCATTTAATAAAGCAATGTCAATTTGTGAAAAAAAAAAAACAAAAAAAAAAACTTTGTAAAAACAGAAACGGATGGATACTTTCTGAAATATATAAAATCATCTTTCTAAAACCTCATGCTTAAGACTGAAAGCCGACAGCTGTCCTAATCAAATCAGGAGAAATGGCAATGCTCACTATCACTACCATTACTTAACACCATTTGAGAAACGCTAGCCAATGGAATTAGTCAAGAAAATAAAATAAGAGGCAATATTAATATTTATAGATGATGACACTGCCTTTCTGGAAAACCATAGAGAATAAATTCAAGATATTAGAAATAGAGATTTCATTAAAGTTGTTTTTTGGCTGTCAAAGAGATACACAGAAGTACTTATCCCATCCTTTCCTAGTCAATGAGAATAAATTAGCTCTGCATGATTCTGTCTGTCTGCAGTGGTAATGAATTAGCTCAGCCGCAGAACCTATAGGATTACTGCCTTAACTCCTACCTATCTTGACTTCCCACACCCACCCAACTCTGTTATCAACGCAACTCTTAGGGAGTCAGCAGTTCAGACCTTAAAACACATGAAGCAAAAGAAAGACAATCAAACTTCTTCAATGTTAGAACAGCATTAATTGATTACCTCTAATGGGCAGAGCATAGAATTACTAACCTATCCTCACATGCCTTAACAGCTGTTGCAGCACGGCAAAAAGCATTCCCTTAATGTCTACCAAACATACGGTACAGTACCAATTATTATGTTTTTAAGCAGATGCCGAATTTAGTATAACAACTGCTATCTCTTCAAAGCTGTCACCATTGAGAGTCATCTACTTATGGAGTGAGGCTTCTGTGGCTCAGAACATCTCTGAAACTCCCTCTTAGGAAGCTGCCTTCAGAGCCTAATTTTGAAGCAGGCATTAAAAAAAAGAATCTCATTGCCTTTGAGATTGAGCCCCACCTTCACATGCTGAGGGACAACTCAAAGGGCACAACCTAGGGTAGCAAAAGGGGGGTCTGTAAGGCACCCAGGTGATCTGTAAGTCCTGAATAAAAGTCCCCATCCATCTCAGGACCCTGTCTCCCTCTCTGCATCTACAAAGTGAAGGATTTGGGGCACAGGATCTTTCCTTCCTGCACAAGCATTCTAAGATCTGCAGATTTGAAGAAACCATGGTATGGATATTAGACCAGTAAAATCCACGGACATGGTTAGTACAGACAGTGGACACCTTCAGGCCAGAGTGTCCCTTGAAATAGAGATTACAGGCCGGGCACAGTGGCTCACGCCTGTAATCCCAGCACTTTGGGAGGATGAGGCAGGCAGATCACCTGAGGTCAGGAGTTCAAGACCAGCCTGAGAGACATGGAGAAACCCTGTCTCTACTAAAAATACAAAATTAGTCCGGCATGGTGGCGCATGCCTATAATCCCAGCTACTCAGGGGGTGGGGGGTGAGGCAGGAGAATTGCTTGAACCTGGGAGGTGGAGGTTGCGATGAGCCGGATCGCACCATTGCGCTCCAGCCTGGGCAACAAGAGCAAAACTCCGTCTCAAAAAATATAGAGATTACAGAACAGGAAGCTGCCATGACTCCACCCCGATACGTGTGTGCCTTTGTGCACGTCTGCATGCGTGTGTGTGTGTCTGTGTGTTTACAGGGGAATCAAAAAAAACAAAGCCCGTGGGCAGTGGTACTTGGCTTCAAAGGCTCAGAACTCGCAGTGATACTCCTGTTCCCTGCCTCTTGCCCCCACACCTAGGTGCTGTCACGTACCCCCAGGGAAGAACCAGTCTGCATGCTGGATGATAGGTTCAATGATCCCAACAATTTGCAGCGACACTGTGGTCATCATCTCTGTAATGTTCCTGTAAGCAGAGAGCAGAGGCGAACAGGGTGGAGTTAGTAGCTGAGGCAGGGTTTGAGGAAGGGGCCCTGGACTGGAACGAACCCTGCAGGCAGAGGTTTGAGAGCAGACTTTCTCTTGGGAGGGACACTTCACCTTTCTGAACTTCTCTTTTTCCATCTGCAGAATGGGGATAACCCCAGGGCACATGAACAATCCCTACAAAGCCACTTTCAATGTGAGGTGTGATTCTCCTCCCTCCGATCCCTGTGATTCTCATCCTCTTTCCAACTCTGCTGTCTCTGGAGACAGCCCTCTATGCCTCCGAATCCTGAGGCTGGGATGCGCCCTCTTATGACAAAGTCTAAGAGCTTGCCTGACCTGTGCCACCATGTCCTACACCCTCCTTCCCCCTCATCCCAGTGCTGACTTAATTAGCTCAGAGAAGACCCTGACTTCAGACCTGTAGCTCTGGGACCATCAACAAACAGAAAGATCTGCAGAATTCTGTGCCTCCTCCTCAGCCTAAAAGAGGAGCAGGCCAACACAGAAATAGGGTTTGGAAAATACAAGAGGCTGGTGCTCAGCTAGGCCCCTGCTGTCCTGCCCACCCTGCTCAGGCCCTGCAGTCCCACCTGATCACCCACATCGCTTTTCTGCCCTGTACTTACCCTTCTGCTTGTGGCCATAGGAGGTTGGGTCCTAAAACAATTGCCATGTTACTGGGAGTCATCTTGTTTACATCTTGATATTCTGACAGCTTGGATAAAAATTTGATCAAGTATCTAAAAGAAAATTAGAAGGGCCAGGTTTAACCAAGGCTCAACACCAGCCATGTCACCGCGGGGACTGGACAGAAGCTTCTCTCATGTCACATATCTCACTGTCTAGGAGACTCATGCACCTGCAATGTAATGAACATGTGTCGCGTGTCAGGAAATGGAAATTCTGCATCCTCTTTCCAAAAACAGACAGGCTCAGATCTCACTGGGTCAGGTGTCAACATCTGCTTCAACTAACACTGGCCAGAAAGTCTCCATCTTTCCTTCTGACTCAGTATATAATGACCTGAAGTGCCTCGCTTTTTACAAACCCCATTACTTCTTGCCATCTTCCCTGTGTGCAGGAGTGACAAACAGTATGTCTAAGTACCTTTGGCAGGAATATCTACATGCTAGGGGTGGTGTTTCCCGGAGTTACCCTCAGTTGGGTGCTCTGGAAAGATCTAATAAAGAAAAAGTCCAACACAGACTTAGTATATGATCCAGCGATTCTATTCCTAGGGATAATACCCAAAAGAAAGCTGTCCACACACAAATTTGTACACGAATGTTCATGGAATCATAATTATTAATAATAGCCAAAAGGTGGAAATGACCCAAATGTCCATAAAGGGATGAACCGATAAATTAAATGTGGTATGTCCATACAATGAAATATTATTCAACCATAAAAAGGAATGAAGTATTGGCACATCCTGCAACATGGATACACCTGAAAACATTATGCTACGTGAAAGAAGCCAGACACAAAATGCCACATATTATAGTATTCCATTTCTATGAAATGTCTAGAATAGGCAAATCTATGGAGCCAGAAAGTACATTAGTGGTTGCTTAGGGGCATGGTTGGGGAAAATAAGGAGTGCTTATGGGAAGGAGATTTCTTTTTTGGGGTAAGGGAAATGTTCTAAAATGAGACACCAGTAATAGTTGCAAAACTATATGAACACACTAAAAACTATTACATTGCACATGTTAAAAAGGTTCAATGGTATGAAAATCATAGCTTAATAAAGTTATTTTATAAAAAGAGCCAACAAAGAAGCTATATAGAAATAAAACAAATACAGTGAAGAAGCTACTTGCAAATTTAAAAACACAGCTCTGGCAAACCACACTAAAAATGTGCCAGGCCCTGACAAGAGGCCCCAGGACCCTGAGAGGACATGTTTTCTCTGGCCTGTCAGTTACAATAGGCTGTGGTCCTAACCCCATTTTGCTTGGATCATAGTGAAGCGACTCATTCGGGATTTTCTGCTCACCTTCGTCAGCCCGGTAGAAAGTCCAGCAGACTCATGTCCTACCATGTAATCACTTAGCTGTCACTGTGACAACTCCACCCATGGCCTCTCCTGGCCATGCCCCACCCTCCAAGAGGCCACACGGGTCTGGACCAGGATGTGGGACCTAAGCTGAGAGCTTAGGCCAACCCATGGGCTGGCCAGAGGCCTAGGGCTGTGGTCAGCAACATGCCATAAGTTGAAACCATCCAATTCCCACTCTTGGGATCTGATTTGTAATATACATACAATTTACTACTTTAGCCATTTTTAGATGTACAATTCGGTGGCATTAAGTACATTCACAGTGTTATGAAACTATCACCACCATCCATTTCCTGAATGTTTTCATCTTCCCTAGCTAAACCTTGTCCCCATTAAACAATAATCTCGGCCAGGCACTGTGGCTCATGCCTGTAATCTCAGGACTTTGGGAGGCCGAGGCAAGCGGATCACCTGTGGCCAGGAGTTTGAGACCAGCCTGGCCAACATGGTGAAATCCCGTCTCTACTAAAAAAAAAACACAAAAATTAGCCAGGCATGGTGGCGCACACCCATAGTCCTAGCTACTCAGGAGGCTGAGGCAGGAGAATCACTCGAACCCCGGGTGGTGGGGGTTGCAGTGGGCCGAGACTGCACCATTGGACTCCAGCCTGGGAGACAAAGTGAGACTCTGTCTCAAGAAAAACAAAACAAAACGAAAAACAATAATCTTCTGTCCCCTAGCCCCTGGCAACCATCCCCTAGCCCTAGCAACCACCATCCCATTTTGTTTCTCTGTGAGTTTGACCACTCCAGGTACTTCATATAAGTGGAATCATGTATTGCATTTGTCCTTTTGTGTTTCTTCGGCTTCCTTCACGTAGCATAACGTCCTCAAGGTTCATCCACGTGATGACAAGAATCAGAATGGCATCCATTACATGAACATACCACATTTCGTTTATCCACTTATCTGTAGATGGACATTTGGTTTCTCACCTTTTACCTACTATGAACACTGCTGCTACGAATACGAGTGTGCAAATATTAAGTCCCTGCTTTCGATTCTTTTAGGTACATACCCAGAAGTGGAATTTCTGGATCCTATAGTAATTCTGTGTTTAATTGTTTGAGGAACTGCCATCCCATCATTCTGGGGATTTTTAACAGGAAAACAGAAATAACCAGGCAGATGGCAGTAGGTGCTGATGCTGAAAATCTGCCTCCTAAGAAGCTGGGAGGAAAGGCAGCAGGGCCGGGATGGGTGCTGGCAAGACAAAGCGGTAAAGAAGCAGAGTGTGAAGCAGCAGGAGCCAGGCGTGGAGAAGGATCTGCAGTGCGCCGGAAGTGGAAGCTCGGGTGGTAGCAAGAAAAGCGAGAGGCAGACGTGGAACACAGCTGGGGCTCGGGAATGGGGGAGCACTGGAGAGAATATGCTCCATGTCTCTCCTTCCTGCGGACTTGCTCAAGGACACTTCTGCCTCCCCCAGCACCCATGTAGGTCAGCTTCTCCCAGGTGTCCACCAACACCTACCTGTCTTTACCACAAATCCCCAATATCTTAAGATAGCTTGCATTCATCTTTGCTCCTTTAACTGAATTAGCCAATGGTTTGCTTCTTTGAGTCCATTTCCTTATCTAAAAATTGGCAATAATTATTCCTGCCTTCCCTCACAGGGTGGCTTGGGGTTTAAAAGAGACCACGTGTGGTGGTGGGTGCCTATAGCTACTCGGGAGGCTGAGGCAGGACAATGGTGTGAACCTGGGAGGCGGAGCTTGCAGTGAGCCGAGATCATCCCACTGTACTTCCAGCCTGGGCGACAGAGCGAGACTCCGTCTCAAAAAAAAAAAAAGAGACCATGCATGTTAATAATACCTTGGACATCATAAAATGCTATGCATGGTAGTTACCATGACTTTTACCCGGGGAGTTGTATGTCTGAGGCTTACATAAGCCCAAGCCATGTGTCTACACTTAGTAAGTATCCACTTACCGGATGTTGTTGTGATTGGCCTTGGGCAACTTTTCGCAAGCATTCCATAGAGCCTGAAGCTTCTTGTCTTGCTCCTGGATACTGAGAAATTGATAGGAAAAGTCATTGGTTGAGCACGAACCAATAAAGACTCATTGGAAATCATATTAACCAATCATTGTAATATTTGATACCAACCATTGTAACTGACCATATCAGCAAGCTAGTATTAAAAAATTTGGTTGTTATTATTTACCCCTCTATGTTCTCCTTCTGTCTTGTCCTGCACCATTTTAACAATGCTTCCACCACACACCTCAGAGGCCCCAAGTGAATATATGCCAGAGCCAGAGACCTGCTCTGGTGTGGCAGGGCTATGGGGCTGCAGGAGGACACAGATGCCAGTCAGGGAGCTCAGCCCATGGGCTATTCTGAGCCTGTATTCTGCACGACTCCAGCATGGAAACAGATCATGTAAATGGCTTGCAATCATGTGTCCTTTTTGAGTTTCAGGCTATCTTGCACTGTCCTAGTAATCCCTAACTTCAGCCCCTGCTTCCCTTGCTCCTCCTGTGACTCCGGATGTCCCATCCTATGACAAATCTGTCTGTGTCCTGCTGAGTTGGCCTGAAGTGCAATGTCTTGTTAAGGTTAGTGTTGGCCTCTGATGAAACTCAGCTTCATCAGAGGTTCATAGGTTATCAACCCAACAGCCTTGGGAGCTTTGAATCACAGAACCCAGACCAATTCAATCGAAATCTCTGAAAAAAAGGTTCAAGCATTAGTGTCTTTAAAAAGCTTCCCAGGACACAATGATGCACACAGAGGGTTGGAAATCACTGTTCTAGGCAAAATTACTTGGTTTAGACGAAGTGATCTTAGGTACTACATGCATATCATCCAGTGGTAGAAATAGGTTCTTGTTTTTCCCTGGTTCAAAGACACTGACCTCTTGAGTCACCTGGATCATTCCTATTTCTTAATGGAGACCCACATTTGCAAATGAAGTGGGAACAGGAGTATCTCTGGATAGGTCCTGAAGCACTGAGCTATCCTGCCTTTATCTAACTGTATATCATCAAGATCACTTATATATCCAATAAATAATAAGAGTGACAGTTTCCATCAAAGGATATGTTCTCACTTGGCTTCATCCCTAGGACCACATTCTTGTCCTAGAGAGGCAAAAAGTGCTGTGGTTAAGTGTAAAGGCCCTGAAACCGGACTCCTTGGATTCAAGTTCCCATTCTGCCACTTATTAGCCAGCAGGTAACCTGTAGTTACATACCTGTTCAATACCTCAAATTCCTCAAATGTAAAATAGGAGAAACAGCACACACCACTTCATAGGGTTCTTGTCAAAATTACATGAGTTAAAAACATACAATGAGCTTAAAACAATGTCAAGTCTCTAATAAGCACTCAATAAATGGTAACACTCGTAATTATTAATATCATGAAACCCAGCACTCCCTTTTCACAATGAGATAAAAGAGAACCATATATTCAGCCAGCCTTTTGAAGTGCACAATCTCCATTCTGCTTTGGAAATAAAATATCATTATGCAACTTGATTGGAGTTGGCTTTTCTCACTCTACACATTTGAGCCTGGCTTCCCTTCCAGGTCAGGTGGGTCTCTTCCAGGCCCAGTTCTTCAAAAAGTAGAAGGAGAAGCATCAGACACATATTCCACTGTTGTTTCTGACAGGTGATGAGAAACAACACCTGCTCCTCATGGTGTTGTTGAGAAACACACTAACAACTAAATCCCATGACTAGAAATCTCTAGAAATCATTTCCTTTCGCAGGCCCCTAGCTAAGGTGGCTATTTGCTCTAGTCCTGCTCTCAGTAAACATTCTTCTCCCTCCTTCTTCTCCCACCTAGACTATCTCTACCTCATCTCCACCATCTTTGTGCTGGTAGAAATTCTCCCATCCTATCCTGTTGTTGTGTGTTTCCTCACTACACCAGTCCATTCACTCAGTAAAAGTACATTCCTCCAAACAGTACTATTTACTTAAGACAGCTCTTACCTATGCCCAAAAGAACATACAATGCCATAAGCCAGGACTCAAAAACCATGCGTGGGAGCCAGAGCACATGTTAGGGCTAGCGGCTTTGCCTGCTCCATGCAGCTGTACTCTTCCCGACACACTGCTACAGCCCTGCGCCTGGCTTTGGGCTGCGGCCTCTCCCTTGGGCGCATCTTCAGGAGGGGGGAGAGAGGCTGCTGCCCATGTGTCATGACACGTGACCTCCCTTTAAGTTCATTATTACTTATTGTTAAAATATATTTAGCTATTACAGATGAGGGTAAAGACCCTATGCCCACTCCCTTGTCCTACTTTTCTGGCCAGAAGGAATCACTGCTGTCAGCCTATGTGAGCCCTTCCAGAACTTTCTTTTATACACTTACACACAAATATAGGTCCTTTTAAAATTCTATTGTTTTAAGTGTGCTGGGTGTTTATTTTCCTTTTTATAACAATAGACTGTCACAGGAGTCCTTGTTAACTTGCTTTCGTATCTATTTATGTTAGCATGAATAACTCTACCTATTTTTTAATTGTTCCAGTGTGCGATGGTACAGACACTCCACAGTTGACTTAGCCACTTCCCAACCCCCTTCTCCACTGAATCTTTAGTGACTTCTAGGCTTCTGCTATCTCAGATAATGCTGCCATCAATATCCCTGGACCTGCCTCCTTGGGCAAATGTATAAGCACTCCTTCATGGCAGAGATCAAGAAACAGGGTTGCGAGATCATAGGTTACATGCTTCTATAATTTCAGCACATACTCCCAAATAAACCGTAACTCACAGGACATTCCAAAACAAGGGGTACTCACTTGGAAGCCTGGATCCACTCATCATAGAGTTCAAAGGTCATAAGAGGTTCTGGCAACTCTCGGAGGTAAGATTTCAAAGCTCCTAGGTATGAATGAAATATTGGTTGTGAACTGTTATGATGCGGCAGAGGCAAGACCCACCAGCCAGCACTGCCTATGTGGGTTCCATCTGGGGATGGGCCTCCTGATCACCATGTCAACAGCAAATGGTAGCTTCCTGTGGAAATGGGTACGAGGCTTTGACGGGGGACCTCTTACTTCCCACAATTACCTCATCTTCCCTTGGCATGCGGGGAGGCCTTCCTTCAAGGGGCCAGAGCACCCAGCCCTGAAACTGGGCACTGAGTGGACACATCTGAAGTGCATTGGGCAGCCACTGGCTCGAGTGTCCTGCACTTGTAGCCACACAGCTTCCCCATCCACCCCTTCCCTGTGAGCCTCCATGGCACACAGGAGCGCTGAGAGGTGCCCACCTGCAATTGCGTGGGGGTCTGCCGAGTACTCCTGCACATCCACCACGCAGCAGTCAAGGGCGGCTTTCAGCTTCTTCAGCTTGGAGGCAGAGGGGGCTACTCGGAAGAGTCCCTACCAACAGGACAGAGGGTCAGCGCACAGCAACTCCAAGGTACAACAGCAAAGCGCAGAGACCCCGCAACTGCCTGCTTCTTTTCTCCAAAACCTCTTAGACGCATTTGTCCAACACCATTTCCCAATCCCCTAGTTGCCTGCTTTCTCAATGTCTCCCTCTTTGCACATAAGCAACTTCAGAGCAGGAACTGGCTTTACCCACTGTTGTATCCCCACAGCCTCGGGCAGGGGTGGCTCATCACACTGGCTCAGTAACTATTTACTGGATAAATGAATCTTGGGCACTTAGACATCTTGTTCTTGTATGTGTAAGATAAATCTTGGAGAAGAATTCGACTAAGACCTGGTCAGTCTGGTAAGCTGAATGTGAGAAGGTCTCCAGGGTGGGTGTGTGTGTGTGTGTGTGTGTGTGTGTGTGTGTGTGTGTGTGTGTGTGTGTGTGTGTGTGTGTGTGTGTGTGTGTGTGTGTGTGTGTGTGTGTGTGTGTGTGTGTGTGTGTGTGTGTGTGTGTGTGTGTGTGTGTGTGTGTGTGTGTGTGTCCCGATCTTGACTCAGTACAAGCAATTCTCGTGTTCAGTCTCCCAAGCAGCTGGGATTACAGGCACCCGCCACCACGTCCAGCTAATTTTTTGTATTTTTAGAAGAGATGGGGTTTCACCATGTTGGCCAGGCTGGTCTTGAACTCCTGACTTCAAGTGATCCACCGGCCTCAGCCTCCCAAAGTGCTGGGATTACAGGTGTGAGCCACAGCGCCCGGCCTATACTTTTAGAATCAAATAAAGTCTATGCCTTCAGGGGAAGGGCAGACTGGGTGGGGTGGTTTGTGAGGTAGCCTCCTTCCATTCTTCTGCATTCCATTCTCAAGAGTTATTTTCAAATCACTGCCATTTCTTCTAAGTGAAGCACTGCACCTTAGAGAGTGAAATAGAGCTATGAAGTGAAAGAGAAGAGGAGAGGGCTGTGTGGAGGAGAAGACGAATGCAGGTCAGAGTTGGAAAGAAACCTCCACGTCACAGGTAAGTGACACACGGGTTAAAGACCTATCGGTTTCTGTTTCATCTTAGTTCCTTGCATTCTGTAATGCAACCCACAGGCTGATAAACAAGCAGGCAGAACAGTCCTTATCCCTTTAATCTTTTATGGCCATATAGACTTCCAATTTCCTTTAGAAAAAGTGTTCCTACTCTGGAATATCAAGCTTATGTCTTGCTAGGATCACTAACCCCCTTCTCAATATAGATACACAGATGTGCAAAGCTCTTTGGGCATATATGTGAGGAAGCTACATGAACATGTTTGGACGAGTGTATCAGTAAGGCTGCTATGACAAAGACAGCAAGCTGCACAATACATGAAAGGAGTCACTCAGATCTTCATAAAACCATGCCTTTGCCTATGCGAGAAGAGCCAATAGGATTTGGTGATGGACAATGCCAAAGAGAAGGAAACAGAGGTGTCACAGATAAGCCTTTAGATTTTTGATTGTGTAACTGAGCGAAGCATAAAAACTAGGAGGAGGAGGGGATTGTTATATTAGCTAATGAGTCCTGTTTCAGGGACTGTTCCTGTTAGAGGAAAGTTTGCGTGGAAATGTTGAAGGATGGCAGTGAGCATGAGTGAAGCCTTTTCACACGGGGAATCCTCACTGAGGTTGAGGAGCAGATCTAGCAGGGCAGGGTGGGGACCATGGTGCTGAACAGAGAACCCTGATGCCCCTAGGTCAGAGGCCAGAGGGGACCATGGTGCTAAACAGAGAAACCTGATGCCCCTGTGGTCAGAGGCCAGAGGGAACCAGAGGGCCAAAGGAACTAGAAGTTTCGAGGATGGTTACATTAGGAACACCAGGCAGCACTGTGGCCAAGGAGGCTGGCAGTAAGTCATAGGATTTGGCAATCTGGGGGACCCTGGGGATCCCGGAGGACAGTTTTAGCCCAGTGACAGGGGCGAAGCAACACCAGAAGAAGATCTGTAGGTGGTGGCAAAGATGCAGGAGCTGCAAATGTTGAGAGTTATTTTAAGAAATTGGGTAGCATAAAAAACAAAACCAAAGAGATTGGGAAGAAATATGAGGCTACGGTTGGGTTGAAAAGGGATATATTTTTTTAGGCTAGGGGAAACTTGAACCTATTTGTTACTAAAAGTAAAGAGCAGACACAAAACAGGGAAAAATGCAAGTGACAGAGCGAGGTCTGTTGAGAAATGGAGTAGCCCAGAAAGGACAGAGACGGGAGCTGGGAGATGTCAAAGGTACTGCTCTTCAAAAACCAGTTTATGTTGATTAGATATTTGATGATTCTAATAGGTTACTGTTACTTTTTGGGGAATATTAATATTTTTTTTTTTTAGACAGAGTCTCACTCTATTGCCCAGGCTGGAGTGCAGTGGCGTGATCTCGGCTCATTGCAACCTCCGCTTCCCCAGTTCAAGCCATTCTCCTGCCTCAGCCTCCTGAGTAGCTGGGATTACAGATGCGTGTGCCACTATGCCCGGCTAATTTTTGTATTTTTAGTAGAGACGGGGTTTCACCATGTTGGCCAGGCTGGTCTCGAATTCCTAACCTCTGAGGAGGGCTGAGGTGATCTGCACTCCTCAGCCTCCCAAAGTGTTGGGATTACAGGTGTGAGCCACTGAGCCCAGCCTATTATATTTTTTAACTAATTTCTTTTTTTTTTTTTTAGAGAGCATCTCACTATGTTGCCCAGGATGGTCTTGAATTCCTGGGCTCAAGTGATCCTCCCACCTCAGCCTCCCAAACTGCTGGGATTACAGGTGTGAACTACTGTGCTCAGCCAAAAATTATATTTTAAAACATCCTCTATCTTATAGAGATACATACTTAAGTATTATAAATGAAATGATATAATGTCTGGGATGTACTTCAAAGTATCCAAGGCAGGGGTTTGGGGGCAGGAAATGGAGGCAGAAATGTAACAAGATTGCCCATAAACTGAGTGGTAAGGCTCATTATGTTATCTTTATGCGTTTATGGTTTTCCATAATTTTTTTTAAAAAATGATAGGGAAAGAAAAGGTCCAGTTCATCTTCTTCCATGAAACTCTCTCTCAGGGATGGTAGATACCTTTCTGGTTTTAAATTGAGGCCCAGTGCAGTGGCTCATGCGTATAATCTCAGCACTTTGGGAGGCCGAGGTGGACGGATTACCTGAGGTCAGGAGTTCAAGATCAGCCTGGCCAGCATGCTGAAATTCCATTACAGGCTCTGGGAGCCTGTAATCCCAGTTACTTGGGAGGCTGAAGTAGGAGAATCGCTTGAACCTGGAAGGCAGAGGTTGCAGTGAGCCAAGATGGCACCACTGCACTCCAGCCTGGGCAACAGAGCAAGACCCTGTCTCATAAGCTAACCTAAGCTAAGCTAAAAAAATTTGATAACAAACATGCAAATGCCTGGCACATAAAATGTGTTAAAAATACACATTTATTCCCATTCCTTTTTGAACTTCCAGCATCTAGAACAGGCTGGCCTACAGGAAGCATGCCACATACACCCGCATGCTCACTGGCTTCCTTCTCATCCGTAGCCCTTACTTTGTCCCATATAACTTAATGCTCCCTTAGAGACTTACAGACTGTTCTGGATGAATTAGGCTTAACTGAGAGATGCTAGACTCATCTCTGGCAATAAGTTTATAAATCTCCTATCTCACTATTTCATACTTTGCTCAATAAAACATGTACAGCATGCCCTAAATAAATACTGATTGGCTAATCAGATCAAAGGAAGATGGAGTAAAGATATTAAAATAGTCTATGGAAGAAACCAAAGATGAGATCTATCTCCCAGGAAATGATTTACACAGCAATAAAACAACACTTATCAGGAACTTCTTGGGTCAAGTGCAGTGGCTCATGCCTGTAATCCCAGCACTTTGGGAGGCCGAGGTGGGCAGATCACTTGAGGTCAGGAGTTCAAGACTAGCCTGGCCAACATGGTGAAACCTTGTCTCTACTAAAAATACAAAAATTAGCCAGGCATGATGGCATATGTCTGTAATCCCAGCTACTCTGAGGCTGAGGCAGGAGAATTGCTTGAACCCAGGAGGCGGAGGTTGCAGTAAGCCGAGATCGTGCAACTGCACTCCAGCCTGGGTGACAGAGTGAGACTCCGTCTCAAAAAGAAAAAAAAAAAAATTTCTCATGGACATTTTTTACATGTGGCTCTTAAAAAGTACTTTCTAATATATCTATCAATCATATTTTCAGGATCTCTATAAAAGAGTTGTGATAAAAAAGTTTAAGAGCCTTAACCTTTAAAATTACCTAAAATTAGGTAACTTATTAAGCAAGAGGAAGAGGCAGAAGAAGAGGAGAAGGAAGATGAAGAGGAGGAGGAGAAAGAAGGAGAAGGAGTAATAATAGCAACAGCAGGGTCGGGCGCCGTGGCTCACGCCTGTAATCCCAGCACTTTGGGAGGCCATGGCGGGTGGATCACAAGGTCAAGGGATCGAGACCATCCTGGCCAACATGGTGAAACCCCATCGCTACTAAAAAAAAAAAAAAATTAGCTAGGCGTGATGGCACACGGCTGTAGTCCCAGCTACTTGGGAGGCTGAGGCAGAAGAATCACTTGAACCCAGGAGGCAGAGGTTGCAGTGAGCCAAGATCGTGCCACTGCACTCCAGCCTTGTGCCAGAGCAAGACTCTGTCTCAAAAGAAAAAAAAAAAAAATAGCAGCAGCAGAATGCCCAAATTATCCAAACATGTTAAACCGGGGGAAAGAATGGCTAGAATATGGCCATCCGTTCCTCACGGCCATCACGATTCTCTCTTCTTGTCAGATGAAGGCTCACAGTAAAAGGCAGGATCAATCTGTGTTCTGCAGAAGATGGGTCTGAGCCACTGTCTTAAGCCATTTGGATTCGTGGGGGCCGGAGTGGAGACGGTACAGGAGGGAGGATCCTGTAAGCTCTGCCTCATGGAAGAGGAGATCTGCCCGGGGCGGCGTGTGGCCGTGCTCAGCCCTACCTCCTCCTGCATCCCACACTCGAGCAGCATGGTCACGCACGCCTCGATGGGGAAGGCGATCTCCCGGCCGCTGATGGTGAGGTGCTCCTCCAGCGGCTTCCCAAAGGAAGGCTTCTCCACCCAGGCCTCTGAGGGGAGGAGTGAGAAAGAGTCAGTCAGCTGTTCGCCAAGGTCACTCATGCTGGAATCTCGCTTTCCTTTGTCGTCCAGATTCTCCTAAGATTACCAAAGAGAGGGAGGCCCAATTGAGCCTCCATTCTGTGGTTTTAGGGATGACAGGAGGACTGGAGTGGGGGTTGGGGGATGGCCAGCCAACTGCGTCCAGGCCACTGGGGTTACTGTTCTACAGGCACCCCTACGCACCCCCGACTCAAGGCACCAGCTTGGAAGTAAGTCCAAAAGGCTCATCTACAGGTGATCCTGTTGGGCAGAGTGTAAGGGCCAACGACATACAAGGAATTCATCTCATCCGGGAAGGCAAGCAGGCTCCCCGGCGCCCTCCCTTCTCCAGGGAAGGCCTGCACTTACCCTGTTGTGCTTTGATCTGAGGCAACACAGCCTGCAATAGTGTCAGGGACTTCCTATGGTATTCAGCTTGCACTTCTATTAGCTGAGAAGACACAAGGCAAGCATCACCCTTAGCGAGAGGCAAGGACACAGGCTGCCACGGCATGCAAAGCATTTTACAGAAAGGTGCTTCCACATGGGGAAGGAGGTAGTCACCCATTCCCTCCTCCAATCTACCTAAAATAATGAGCATGTTTCCTCTTTAGCCTCCATAACAACAAAGTCACTACAAGTGGAAATTTGGGAAGCAGGAGAACCAGACAGGAATAGGGGGAGCTCTTCAGAGCTGGAACGTGGTTTAGAGAGCTTGATTTTATCACCACCCTTCTTCCTCTGGCACCCCATCCTCAGTGCAAAAGGCAACAAAGAAAGGGGCAACCGTAGCAAATGGAAATGGAAAACACATTTAGAAATACATTTACTGAGTCAGGTGTGATGGCTCATGCCTGTAATCCCAGCTACTCAGGAGGCTGAGGCTGGAGGATCACTTGAGCCCCGGAATTCAAGACCAGCTTGGGCAACATAGCAAGACCCCATCTCTTAAAATAGAAACAAATTTGTTGAAATAAATATGAAAAATAATTCACTTATGAGATATGTACGACTTAAACGTCATTAACTTGTATACATCTTTTGTTTCTGCAAAGTTAGTTTAACGTATAACTGATCAGAAAACTTGTGGCTTGATCTGCAATCTTCTTCAAATACCCTGGAGGTGAGATTGCTTTGGTGAAAATGACGCAGTCCAAAGAACAAATTCCTTCAAAGTATTCTGTTTTGACCATCCCATTAATTAAAAGTGGCCAACATGTTGATAAGAGCAGATGAAACTCATAAACACTAGTTACTTCATTTGTTTACTGACTCCTCCTATCCCTTCCCCAAAACTGGGCATGTATAAGAAAAAGAGAGGAAATTAATCTGTCTGAAGGCTTGTTGTGGAGGGTGGACACTAATATCCCTAAGTAAAATTAAAGTAAAACTAATACAAACTTTTTTAAAAATCAGAATATTGAAATAAATGGTATCCGAATGACAATTAGGCTGTCTAGTAAAGCTTGGAATGTCAATGAGGTCATAGTAAGACTCTAAAGTCTTTGAGTTTCTAAAATTAAATATTACCTTCATGAATACAACCAATGGAATACACCTGAAAAAATTCTACTACTTTAAAATAAACTTTCCACCAGGCACAGTGGCTCACGCCTATAATCCTAGCACTTTGGGAGGCTAAGGCGAGATAGATCATGAGGTCAGGCATTCCAGACCAGCCTGGCCAACACAGTGAAACCCCATCTCTACTAAAAATACAAAAATTAGCTGGGCATGGTGGCATGCACCTGTAGTCCCAGCTAGTCGGGAGGCTGAGACAGGAGAATCATCTCAACCCAGGAGGTGGAGGTTGTGGTGAGCTGAGATCACGCCACTGCACTCCAGCCTGGGCAACGGAGCGAGACTCCATCTCGAAAAATAAAAATGAATAAATTAATTAAATAAACTTTCCAAGTTGGAAGTAATGCATATCAACTCCTTTTCCAGTAGAAGGGGCTTCTCTGCATTCTGAACCACTAATGAAATGCTGGAAAATTGCTAACAGCCCACAGTTGTTTGACCATACTTACCAAAGCATTTTAAACTTTGCAGAATTTCTTGTTTTTCCTCTCCTTACCTTCCTTCCTTATCATTCCTTTCCTTCCCCGATTATAAATCAAGAGCTTTTAGGTCTTAGCCTTTTATTCCCAACTTTAAAGGCAAGTGAGCATAACTGATTTTCTTTATTTGAACTTTTTTCTCTCTCGAAGTTTTTTGACTTGCTTTGCATTTACCCTGGTAAACAACCTGGGTCTTAATTTTTTGTACCAGTTTATTCAAGTTTAGATGACTCAGATCCTGTTTCTTACTGTCTAAATCACTTTGATTGGTGAGAGGCAGGCCAACAGGCCACATCAATCATCATATACCTATCAGTCACTGCCTTTCATAAAAATCTAGATTAAAAAAGAAAATGTGCGGGGGGAAGGAATTGCCTTCCTATTTTTCTCAAGCCCCTTGTTAGCACAGACCACAGTTTCTTAATGTCAGCCCTACTGACATTTTGGACGGGATAATTCATTGGTGTGGGGGCTGTCTTGTGCACTGTAGGATATTTACAAGCATCCCTGGCCTCTGCCCTCTAAATGCCAGTAGCACCTCCCTCCACAACTGTGACAACCAAAAATGTCTCCAGATATTGCCAACTGCCCACCAAGGGAAGGAACAAAATTATTCCTGGCTGAGAATCAGTGGACTGAGTTGCAATAATCCCAAGGGATGGGATTAAGTTTTATTCTAAGGTTTTTGGAGAAATCCATATCAGGAGCATGGCAGGATTTATTCACTAGTAAAATGGTCAAAGCTCCCACCTTTTTCTATGATGTGATCAACTAAGGGACTCTTAATTCCATGCCCACATTCCCTTCTCCTACAAACAGCCTTTAAGCAATCTCACCTTTCTGGGCACTTACCGTTTGAAAGTAGTTTGCATAGTCAATTTCTTTGGCCACAAAACTGTACATGTCAGCTGAGAGCTGGTCCTGTGCAAGGTAAAATATACAACCAAGGTAAAATATAAACCAATGGAGAGTGGCTAATGCATAAGTCAACACATCATAGGAGAAAGAGCCTTAAACACTGCTTAATCTCCTTTTTAATACTTGATATGATACAAACTTTCCATGGGCATTTCCATATTTGTCAACCACAGCTCTGAAAAATGCGTAAGTTTGAAAAGAACACCTATGTCTGTCATTTCCCCAGAGATTTTGACATTTGGACCACAGCTAGAGTTAAAGTCAAAGCTGGTGTAGAGGAGTGATGTGCAAATTAGTTCCATCCATCTCTACAGCTCGTGCCCCTATTCTGAAGCAAGTTCCAAGTACACATTGTGCTATTGCTCTTTTGATAATGCCGTTTCTTCTCTTTGATCATTCCACTGGTCTGCTTCCCTTCATTCTCAATACTGACTCAATACTGATTGGTTGATCACAAGCATATGGGAAAGAGATGGAAATGCACCAATTTGGAGGAAGCTTGGATAAGACAGGTGCACAGGGAAAGGATTGCTGACTCAAAACTTGGCAAAATCTGGACTCATGCAAAACTGCACACAAATCTAATGGTGTTATCAATCCTTCACTATATTCAGTTGTCCATGAGATTGGGTGACCCAATGCTGCATTGAAATCTGGAATGTTTTGTCCTCCAAGGAGAACAGCTTTCAGTTCTATGGAATCACTCATAGCCTGGCATAATAGAAGTACATTTTGAGCAGAATGTAGACTCTGTCATTAACCGTATTTTTGAGAATGTCACTTATCTGAACTTGCTTGCTCAAGTCATACGATCTCTAAGGTTCCTCCCTGTGAGCTGCTCTAGGCTGGAGATCCTTAGAAGAGGCACTTAGTTGAGGAGAGAAGAGCCTACGTGTTCAGGTTGGGGCAAACATGGCAATAGCACAAGAAAGCTGACCTAGATGCTGAACTAATGAAAGCAGGTAACTATATGCTTCAGGAAGAGGCTCTTTCATGAAACCTCAAGCAATCTGCACCAACCCCATAACCCTCAGTCTCTCTAGCTGCTAATTAAGCCTATTCTCATTAAGAACACTAGGATGTGCAGGAGCAATCTGTTTCATTTTCAGTATCTGTGACAGGCAAGCAATTGCTGAGAACATCATTCAAGAGTTCTTGTACACAAGGCAACAGAACAGAGTCACAGAGTTAAAAGAGGAAGTGTGTTCTCTAGAGAGCTTGAAGTACAGATTAGACAATGCTATGCTTGGTCCAGTTTCACAGAAGAAAGAAAGAGTAAAAGAAGTTAACACTCATTGGCCGGGCGCGGTGGCTCACGCCTGTAATCCCAGCACTTTGGGAGGCCGAGGCAGGCGGATCACGAGGTCAGGAGATCAAGACCATCCTGGCTAACACGGTGAAACTCCGTCTCTACTAAAAAATACAAAAAATTAGCCAGGCATGGTGGTGGGCGCCTGTAGTCCCAGCTACTCTGGAGGCTGAGGCAGGAGAATGGCATGAACCCAGGAGGCGGAGCTTGCAGTGAGCTGAGATCACAACACTCCACTCCAGCCTGAGCGACAGAGCAAGACTCTGTCTCAAAATAAAAAAAAAAAAAAAGAAGTTAACATTCATTGGGTCTAGATGCCAGGCACAATGTTACAAGGAATTCTCCTCTAACTCTCTTAGGTTAAGTATTGAATTTCCAATTTCAGATCCGTAGGTAGGTAGCAAGAGTTCAAGGATCTTATCTGTCTGTCACCCACTGTCTCAAAGTGTTTAGCACAGTAGGGGCACCACAACTTTTTGCTGAATAAACAGATGAAAAAAAAAATCAAGGCTCAAGGATGGTAAATTTCCCAAAGAATAATAAAATGGGCTCAAAGATCACCTCGGCTCCATTTCACCTGAGGTCCCTTAAATGAATGCTTTTGTAGGCTGCCAAGGTAGGAATTAACCCTGTCTGTCTTCCCTGCAGCAGCTTTGCTCAGGAGACGTCCATCACCAGTCAGGCAGCTGGAGGAGGACATTTCAAGTCAGAGAAAAACAAAAAGTGATACAAATGGCTCAGTAGACAGAGGAAAGGAAGGAAGGCCCTGAAGGACTAAACGTTGCATCAAATACACCTTCAACAACTCGGCATCTGTGCTTCTCTAACAGATGACCCTACAAAAATCCATATGTGCCCTCAGGAAGAAGAAAGGATTTTTAAAGGCATGATTGGATTACTGTGCTGTTAAGCTAACAATATGGATTCCAAAAAAACCACACTTCATGTAAGGAAACTATAAATCAAATTCTCATTTATCTAAATCATTAGCAAATTTTCTTTATAAAGGTAAAAAACCCTTTCATCATTAATCAACAGAATTTAATGCATTTTGAAAAATCATGTTTTCTGATTTTACAACTAATCCACACTCAGAAAAATAAAAAAGTAACCAAATTAACCTGTAATCTCACCAGGCAGCTGTTTTTTTTTTTTTTTTTTTTTAATATATAGCTAACCAAATGCCCCACAACTGTTCATGAATTGAGCAGACTGCTCTATGGTATGAAAATGTCTTATTTATCAGATGAAACCACATTGTATTTGGATTTTCTCCATGCTGGAATGTCTTTTTTTTACTGATCTATATATTTCTGAAATAGTTCCTAAGTTTTAATCATGTGACTGTATAATGTATTTTAAGAACTAGTAATTCAAGGCTCTAGTAATTCTTCCATATTAACTTTTGAAATCTTTTTTCATTCTTTGAAAAATTTACTACAATTATATCTATTTACTACAGTACTAATCAAATTAATTCTGGGAAATTCAAAATGTTTATAATATTAACTCTTCTCATCTAGAAACAACTCTCAATTTTATAATGTCTTCTTGTCATTATATTGTCAAAGATTGTCTTCTTGTCAAATCTTGTCAGCAATATTTTACAATTCATGAGTTTGTGGTAGAATAGCTCGTTATTTTATGGTAGACTTTTTTTTTTTTTTTCTGTCACCCAGGCTGGAGTGCAGTGGCACAATCTTGGCTCACTGCAACCTCCGCCTTCCAGGTTCAAGTGATTCTCCTGCCTCAGCCTCCTGAGCTGGGACTACAGGGACGTGCCACCACACCCAGCTAATTTTTGTATTTTTAGAAGAGACAAGATTTCACCATGTTGGTCAGGCTGGTCTCGAACTCCTGACCTCAGGCGATCCACCTGCCTCGGCCTCCCAAAGTGCTGGGATTACAGGTGTGAGCCACCACGCCTGGCCTATGGTAGAATTTTAAATATTCTGTTGTTTAAAAAAGCCTCCAAGATATTTATAAATACTGGTCTTTTAAATAATTTTTCTTGGTGAAAAGCACACCTTGATTTTTAGTGTTGACTTCCAGTTTCTGGTCCAGCACGTAGGGTGCTATGAAGTCAGTACTAACAGGTAAAAAGCTGAACAAACTGAAATTCAACAACTCTTAGATTTGGCAGAGAAGTGAGTTCACAGAGCAAACTGCTACCCTGAAAACTGGAGACACAGGCAGGCAAACACAAGAATTATAACTCACTGAAGTAGAAAGCTACCAGCAGAAACCTCTGCGGAAATCAGCACTGGGGCAGGAAAACCAGTACTGTAATTGACGAATTGATGGAGGCCCAGCGTGGACAAGTTTGAAAGTTAAATCCTCCAGGAGGACCCACTTTTACCTCCAGGAGCTCTAAGACCAGGTTCTCACAGGAAATTTCAGAGAAAAATCCTTTACTGCTTTCAGCACCAGGAGGAAAAAAGTAGCCATTTTGAAATATACTAGAGTACTCCATTCTTAACAAGGTCTCCCCTAAAGAGAAATTATTTTACCCAAGCCTAAACTATTGGGCTTTTAAAATTGCCTAACCTACCAAGAGCAAGGGAAATACTCAACTCCAACCCCCTCTAGCCATTCTGTCCCACCTAAGAAAGGAATAATAATAATTAAAACAACAACAAAATGAGAGGCACTGGTGAAATTCACAGCCCTAAGGCACAGGCTCACCAAAAGAAAGAGACCTATCATAGCACTATGAATGGTTCCCCATCTCCCACACCTTACCACATCGCCAAAGAACTATTTACCGCTGTTTCTTTTATAATACATCATGTCTGCCTTTCAACAAAAAATTACAAACACAGTAAAAGGCAAAAAACAAAGAGACTGAACAAGGATCAGACCTTAATTGAAATGGCCAAAATCTAAAACACTGACAACACTAAATGCAGGCACAGATGTGGAGCAACAGGACCTCTCATATATTGCTGGTGGGAATGCAGAGTATAGTCACTTTGGAAGACAATATGACAGTTTCTTACAAAACGAAACATACTCTCACCATATGATCGGGCAATTATGCTCTTTGGCATTTGCCCAAATGAATGGAAAACGTATGTCACATAAAAGCTTGCATGTGGATGTTTACAGCATCTTCGTTCGTAATTGCCCAAACTGGCAGCCACAAAAATGTCCTTCAGTAGGCGAGTGGATACACTGTGGTATATCCAGACAATGAAATATTATTCATGGCTAAAAAGAAATGAGTTGTTAAGCCATGAAAAGACTTGAAGGAAACTGAAATGCATATTACCACATGAAAGAAGCCAGTCTGAAAAGGCTACATACTGTAAGATTCCAGCTATATGACTTTCTGGAAAAGACAAAACCATGTAAACAATAAAAAGATCAGTGGTTGTCAAGGGTCAGCTGGGAGGAATAAATAGGAGGAGCACAGAGGACTTGGGGGCAATGAAATTATTCTCTAGGATACTATAATGGTGGACACATTCACATACATTTGTCAAAGCCTCCAGAATATACAACACTAGGAGTGAACCCCTAAGTAGACTATGAACTATGGAAGACAATGATGCACTAATACAAGTTTATCAATTGTAACAGACTCTACCACTGTGTGTGTGATGTTGACATTGGGGGAGGTTGTATATGTTTGTGGGTGAATGACATATATGGGAGGCCTCTTTATATTCCACTTAATTTTGCTGCAAAATTAGAAGTGCTCTAAAAAATAAAGTTTACTGATTTAAGAAGGTTTGTTTAAAAAATCATTTCAAAGGTAAAAAAAAGAAGTGCAAAATCTCTGTTTTTCAGAATCACAGATTTGAGATTGAGATCTTTGATGCAAGTCAATTTTATTTTTCTATGCTCTTCTGATTTGTTTTGCTTATTTTTCAGGATCCCCTATTATCTGTACATTGGTTTTCCATTATCTTCAACATCTGCCATCTTTTCTTTCATTCTTTTCGGCTCTCACCTTAACATTCTAGAAGAAATTCTCAAAATTTTCTCTACATCATTGGCTCACCTTTCTGCAGTGTCAATTCCGTTGTTTACTAAAATTGATTCCATACCTGCATTATTTTTCTACTTAAAAAATATTTCCTAATCTCATTCAGTTCCCTTTCCACTTTACTTGACAATTTTATCTCACCTTTATCTATTGGTGCCTAAAATCCATATTCCCTTGATTTCTTTTTTTTTTTTTTTTTTTTTTTTTTTGAGATGGAGTCTCACTCTGTTGCCCCAGCTGGAGTGCAATGTTGTGATCTCAGCTCACGGCAACCTCCACCTCCCAGGTTCAAGTGATTCTCCTTATTTGGCTTCCCACGTAGCTGGGATTATAGGTATGAGCCACCACACCCAGCTAATTTTTGTATTTTTAGTAGAGTATTTCACCATGTTGGTCAGGCTGGTCTCGAACTCCTAACCTCAGGCGATTCACCCGCCTCAGCTTCCCAAAGTGCTGGGATTACAGGCGTGAGCCACCACGCCCGGCCCATATGCCCTTTAATCGTATTTGAGGCACCAAGACAGGTTGTCTGAAATTTATTGTTATCATAAGTAAATATTTTTTAAAAGTGTTCTATTTTTGAGTACTTTATTATTACCTTCAACACAGAAAAATAATCTATTCAGGATTATTTTTTGACCTTAAAATGGTAAGCATCTCTTTCCTGCCCCTCCTGCCCACTCTGATAGAATCTTCTCAGACCTAAGTTCTGTCTGATATAAATTTAGTGACTCAGAACCTGCGGGGCTGCTGCCATAGAGGAGGCCTGCAGTCAACTTCAGAAATCATAATAAAAATTATTTGAATTTGTTGAAGCCAACAGACCAGAGAATATCTTTGTACATGATGTCTTCTGTCCTCCATGTTAGGTAAATGATCTGGCTGTGTCCAGTCTCCTTGTGGTACTCCTGCCTGACACGCCAAGGAAGGTCCCAGCCGTGTTTCAGAAAAATCCACACCAGTGGAAGCTCTGCCACCAGTTGGCTTCCCACTGGGTGTGGCCATGCTTGCTCGTAGGTTTGCTGGGCTAGATACTTTTGGCAGAAGGGATCTGAAGTAACGTAAATGCTTCTCAACCATTCCACAGCCTTCCAAATTAGAGAGTAGTCATGGGTTCTTCCAGCATCTCATTTACTTCCCATGACATGGCACTAATTTTGTAATAAGGAATTGTAGGTTCAGACTCAAGGTCGTCTTTTAGTCTAACAATATATGTGCTCTTCAGATTATGGGGAGGACAAAATGAGCTAGACATCTGTCTTGCTGTTGTTGTCTTTCCCAGACTCAAGTTTGACTTTCAAAAAGGAAAGATTATACATTGAAGAAGAATAAAATGGAAAAGAAGAGATACAAACTAAAAGAGAGAGAGGACAAGGCTAAATGAGAAAAACAGAGACGTGGGTGAAGCAAGGATAAGAATTTATGTGATGGCCGGGCACAGTGGCTCACACCTGTAATCCCAGCACTTTGGGAGGCCGAGGAGGGTGGATCACGAGGTCAGGAGATCAACACCATCCTGGCTAACACGGTGAAACCCTGTCTCTACTAAAAATACAAAAATTAGCCGGGCATGTTGGCAGGCGCTTGTAATCTCAGCTACTCGGGAGGCTGAGGCAGGAGAATGGCATGAACCCGGGAGGTGGAGCTTGCAGTGAGCCGAGATCGTGCCACCACACTCCAGCCTGGGCGACAGAGCCAGACATCGTCTCAAAAAAAAAAGAATTTATGTGATGAAATATGGGGAGATAAAAGCAGGAAAGGTGATGATGGAAAGTGTCACCTTACAGTGAAAATCCTAAGACTGCAGCCGGTCTCCTGTACGAAGCAAAACGAAACTGATACTGCTGTCACCAAGTGGATTAGGTTTCTATTCACTGTCTTCTCTATTGTTACATCATTGCTCACAGGTCCTTCTTCACTTTCTCTCCTCTTATTGAAAAATTACCAACTACTTATACTTCCTTGGATGTATTGATTTAGGCGTCTTTTATAGAAAGCCTTGGGAAGAAAAGAGAAAGCAAGTACCACTTGTGAAGAGTTGGGCTTGTCTCATCTTGAAGTAGGGAGGAAGGCAGGCTTTGGATGGGCTCCTGAAAGAACACAGGAAGGCAGTGCTGCACCTGCAAGCCTGCCTGAGGGCTCAGTGGGTTTTGTCTTATGGAACGCACCTTGACCTGGTTTTCCTGGTGGGCTAAATCTCTGGGTCCCAAAGATCTGGGGAGCTCTGCTTGGTCCTCAAAAAAGAGGAATCAGATTACTACTTCATTAACTTTCAGCCTACAAACTTGCACTTGGCTGGTTTGCCACAATATAGGAGATCCCACACACTTGCCTCCTGAGGAAATCTAAAACCATGAAGAGATCAGGAGAAATAACCCATTCAAGGAAACCCAGCAAGGGGAGGTAGGAAAACCAAGGTAGATATTTAAAACAGTTGGCAACCAACAAAGTAAAAATAAAAGAATAATCAGAATATGAAATTCTAGGTTGAAAATTCTTTTCTTTAAGAATGTTGAATATTGGCCCCCACTCTCTTCTGGCTTGTAGGGTTTCTGCCGAGAGATCTAGAATTTCATATCCTGCCAAACTAAGCTTCATAAGTGAAGGAGAAATAAAATCCTTTACAGACAAGCAAATGCTGAGAGATTTTGTCACCACCAGGCCTGCCCTAAAAGAGCTCTTGAAGGAAGCGCTAAACATGGAAAGGCACAACCGGTACCAGCCACTGCAAAATCATACCGAAATGTAAAGACCATTGAGACTAGGAAGAGACTGCATCAACTAACGAGCAAAACATCGAGCTAACATCATAATGACAGGATCAAATTCACACATAACAATATTAACTTTAAATGTAAATGGACTAAATGGTCCAATTAAAAGACACAGACTGGCAAATTGGATAAAGACTCAAGACCCATCAGTGTGCTGTATTCAGGAAACCCATCTCACGTGCAGAGACACACATAGGCTCAAAATAAAAGGATGGCGGAAGATCTACCAAGCAAATGGAAAACAAAAAAAGGCAGGGGTTGCAATCCTAGTCTCTGATAAAACAGACTTTAAACCAACAAAGATCAAAAGAGACAAAGAAGGCCATTACATAATGGTAAAGGGATTAATTCAACAAGAAGAGCTAACTATCCTAAATATATATGCACCCAATACAGGAGCACCCAGATTCATAAAGCAAGTCCTGAGTGACCTACAAAGAGACTTAGACTCCCACACATTAATAATGGGAGACTTTAACACCCCACTGTCAACATTAGACAGATCAACGAGACAGAAAGTCAACAAGGATACCCAGGAATTGAACTCAGCTCTGCACCAAGCAGACCTAATAGACATCTACAGAACTCTCCACCCCAAATCAACAGAATATACATTTTTTTCAGCACCACACCACACCTATTCCAAAATTGACCATATCCTTGGAAGTAAAGCTCTCCTCAATAAATGTAAAAGAACAGAAATTGTAACAAACTGTCTCTCAGATCACAGTGCAATCAAGCTAGAACTCAGGATTAAGAATCTCACTCAAAACCGCTCAACTACGTGGAAACTGAACAACCTGCTCCTGAATGACTACTGGGTACATAACGAAATGAAGGCAGAAATAAAGATGTTCTTTGAAACCAACGAGAACCAAGACACAACATACCAGAATCTCTGGGATGCATTCAAAGCAGTGTGTAGAGGGAAATTTATAGCACTAAATGCCCACAAAAGAAAGCAGGAAAGATCCAAAATTGACACCCTAACATCACAATTAAAAGAACTAGAAAAGCAAGAGCAAACACATTCAAAAGCTAGCAGAAGGCAAGAAATAACTAAAATCAGAGCAGAACTGAAGGAAATAGAGACACAAAAAACCCTTCAAAAAATAAATGAATCCAGGAGCTGGTTTTTTGAAAGGATCAACAAAATTGATAGACCGCTAGCAAGATTAATAAAGAAAAAAAGAGAGAAGAATCAAATAGATGCAATAAAAAATGATAAAGGGGATATCACCACCGATCCCACAGAAATACAAACTACCATCAGAGAATATTACAAACACCTCTATGCAAATAAACTAGAAAATCTAGAAGAAATGGATAAATTCCTCAACACATACACCCTCCCAAGACTAAACCAACAAGAAGTTCAATCTCTGAATAGACCAATAACAGGAGCTGAAATTATGGCAATAATCAATAGCTTACCAACCAAAAAAAGTCCAGGACCAGATGGGTTCACAGCCGAATTCTACCAGAGGTACAAGGAGGAGCTGGTACCATTCCTTCTGAAACTATTCCAATCAATAGAAAAAGAGGGAATCCTCCCTAACTCATTTTATGAGGCCAGCATCATCCTGATACCAAAGCCTGGCAGAGACACAACAAAAAAAGAGAATTTTAGACCAATATCCTTGATGAACATTGATGCAAAAATCCTCAATAAAATACTGGCAAACAGAATCCAGCAGCACATCAAAAAGCTTGTCCACCATGATCAAGTGGGCTTCATCCCTGGGATGCAAGGCTGGTTCAATATACGCAAATCAATAAATGTAATCCAGCATATAAACAGAACCAAAGACAAAAACCACATGATTATCTCAATAGATGCAGAAAAGGCCTTTGACAAAATTCAACAACCCTTCATGCTAAAAACTCTCAATAAATTAGGAATTGATGGGACGTATCTCAAAATAATAAGAGCTATTTATGACAAACCCACAGCCAATATCATACTGAATGGGCAAAAACTGAAAGCATTCCCTTTGAAAACTGGCACAAGACAGGGATGCCCTCTCTCGCCACTTCTATTCAACATAGTGTTGGAAGTTCTGGCCAGGGCAATTAGGCAGGAGAAGGAAATCAAGGGTATTCAATTAGGAAAAGAGGAAGTCAAATTGTCCCTGTTTGCAGATGACATGATAGTATATCTAGAAAACCCCATTGTCTCAGCCCAAAATCTCCTTAAGCTGATAAGCAACTTCAGCAAAGTCTCAGGATACAAAATCAATGTGCAAAAATCACAAGCATTCTTATACATCAATAACAGACAAACAGAGAGCCAAATCATGAGTGAACTCCCATTCACAATTGCTTCAAAGAGAATAAAATACCTAGGAATCCAACTTACAAGGGATGTCAAAGACCTCTTCAAGGAGAACTACAAACCACTGCTCAAGGAAATAAAAGAGGATACAAACAAATGGAAGAACATTCCATGCTCATGGGTAGGAAGAATCAATATCATGAAAATGGCCATCCTTCCCAAGGTAATTTACAGATTCAATGCCATCCCCATCAAGCTACCAATGACTTTCTTCACAGAATTGGAAAAAACTACTTTAAAGTTCATATGGAACCAAAAAAGAGCCCGCATCGCCAAGTCAATCCTAAGCCAAAAGAACAAAGCTGGAGGCATCACGCTACCTGACTTCAAACTATACTACAAGGCTACAGTAACCAAAACAGCATGGTACTGGTACCAAAACAGAGATATAGATCAATGGAACAGAACAGAGCCGTCAGAAATAATGCCACATATCTACAACCATCTGATCTTTGACAAACCTGAGAAAAACAAGAAATGGGGAAAGGATTCCCTATTTAATAAATGGTGCTGGGAAAACTGGCTAGCCATATGTAGAAAGCTGAAACTGGATCCCTTCCTTACACCTTATACAAAAATCAATTCAAGATGGATTAAAGACTTAAATGTTAGACCTAAAACCATAAAAACCCTAGAAGAAAACCTAGGCAATACCATTCAGGACATAGGCATGGGCAAGGACTTCATGTCTAAAACACCAAAAGCAATGGCAACAAAAGCCAAAATTGACAAATGGGATCTAATTAAACTAAAGAGCTTCTGCACAGCAAAGGAAACTACCATCAGAGTGAACAGGCAACCTACAAAATGGGAGAAAATTTTCGCAACCTACTCATCTGACAAAGGGCTAATATCCAGAATCTACAATGAACTCCAACAAATTTACAAGAAAAAAACAAACAACCCCATCAAAAAGTGGGCGAAGGACATGAACAGACACTTCTCAAAAGAAGACATTTATGCAGCCAAAAGACACATGAAAAAATGCTCACCATCACTGGCCATCAGAGAAATGCAAATCAAAACCACAATGAGATACCATCTCACACCAGTTAGAATGGCGATCATTAAAAAGTCAGGAAACAACAGGTGCTGGAGAGGATGTGGAGAAATAGGAACACTTTTACACTGTTGGTGGGACTGTAAACTAGTTCAACCCTTGTGGAAGTCAGTGTGGCGATTCCTCAGGGATCTAGAACTAGAAATTCCATTTGACCCAGCCATCCCATTACTGGGTATATACCCAAAGGACTATAAATCATGCTGCTATAAAGACACATGCACACGTATGTTTATTGCGGCATTATTCACAATAGCAAAGACTTGGAACCAACCCAAATGTCCAACAATGATAGACTGGATTAAGAAAATGTGGCACATCTACACCATGGAATACTATGCAGCCATAAGAAATGATGAGTTCATGTCCTTTGTAGGGACATGGATGAAATTGGAAATCATCATTCTCAGTAAACTATCGCAAGAACAAAAAACCAAACACCGCATATTCTCACTCATAGGTGGGAATTGAACAATGAGAACACATGGACACAGGAAGGGGAACATCACACTTCAGGGACTGTTGTGGGTTGGAGGGAGGGGGGAGGGATAACATTGGGAGATATACCTAATGCTAGATGACGAGTTGGTGGGTGCAGTGCACCAGCATGGCACATGTATACATATGTAACTTACTGCACATTGGGCACATGTACCATAAAACCTAAAGTATAATAATAATAATAATAATAATAATAATTACAATAAAAGAAAAAAAAAAAAAAAAAAAAAAAAAAAGAATAATCAGAAGAGAACTTTAACAAAACCAGCATTGAGCACTCTCAAGGAGATCAGTTCAGCACACAAATGAGACTCCCTTGAGCACAATGTAGGGTTTCATGAACTGGATATGATCATTTCAAAGTTCATGTAATAAAATGGATGTAACAGACTAGCCAAGATAACTACAAAAAAAGGAGTGGGGGCTACCTTACTGAAGATTATATTTGCTATGAAATCATTAGAATAGAAACTGTATACTATTGTCTCAGGTGCAGGTGAACAGATTAATGAAACATAGAGTCCAGAAATAAATTTGAGTAATTAGATAGTGAAATTTCACTTCAGGGGAAGGTAGCTTATTTAACAAATGATGCTGGCATAACTGACTATCTATTTGAAAAAAAAAAAGAAAGAAAGAAACCCCTACCTCACATCATACACAAAAATAAATTTCAGATATATTAAAGTGTATAAAATAGGTGTATAACAAGAATTTAAAACATTAACATAAAATTAAAGAAGAAAAATCATTTAACTTTTGTGTAGAAGATGTCCAAAGGGCTACCCAGGATCTTTTCCCATGCAAAGGAAACACATTATTAAATTTTTAATGGCAGATGTCAAAATAAAGTCAAAAGACAAATGGCAGACTTGAAAAGGTATCTGCAGCACAGCAGGCAGAAAAAAGTTTAAAACTGCTAATATATAGAGAATTTTTATAAATTGATATTTTAGAAAAACAATAGAAATACTGGGCCAATTGCCAATTAAAAAAAAAAGAATGTGTATAAATACATGAAGAATGTCTAATAAATACATGATACTCATCAACATTTATATTCAGGGAAATTAAGAACACAATAGTGAAGAGGTAGTTTTTCTTCCCTCACCAAACTGGTAAAAACTGAAAATAGGAGCAACATACATTACAAGATGAAGAAAATGTGCAATTTTATATACTGCTGGTTGAAATGTAAAATGCAATTTCCTCTTCAGAGAAGTAAACTGTCAATAGCTATGAAAATTTAAAAATGTATACATAGACTCTGACCTAAAAATGTCACTTCTTGGAATCTATCCTATAGAAAAAAAATTACCAGGGTATAAGGATATACATATAAGTATATATTTATTGTATCATTTTTGGGAATGCCAAAAAATAAAACTAAAATACACCACTTTGAACATCCATTAATAGGAAAATAGCTAAATAAAACATGATGTGTGCGTGTGTGTGTGTGTGTGTGTGTGTGTGTGTGTGTGTGTGTGTGTATCCCTACTGTGGAATATCATGCAATTTATAAAAAAGACTAATGGCTGGGTGCGGTGGCTCATGCCTGTAATCCCAGCACTTTGCGAGGCTGAGGCGGGTGGATCATGAGGTCAGGAGACCGAGACCATCCTGGCTAACATGGTGAAACCCCGTCTCTACTAAAAAAATACAAAAAAATTAGCCAGCCGTCATGGCAGGCGCCTGTAGTCCCAGCTACTTGGGAGGCTGAGGCAGGAGAATGGTGTGAACCCGGGAGGCGGAGCTTGCAGTGAGCGGAGATACCGCCACTGCACTCCAGCCTGGGCGACAGAGCAAGACTCTGTCTCAAAATAAATAAATAAATAAAAAAGACTAAGTTAGAACTACAGCTACTAACCTAGAGAGATGTTCAGGATGTGGTGTTAACTGAGAAAATTAAATGGTAGATTAATATAAACAATATGACTGTTTTATTAAAAACAAACATATAGGCTGGGCGTGGTAGCTCACACCTGTAATCCTAGCACTTTGGGAAGCTGAGGCGGGCAGATCACCTGAGGTCAGGAGTTTGTGACCAGCCTGGCCAACATGGCAAAACTCTGTCTCTACTAAAAATACAAAAATTAGCCAGGAGTGGTGGCGTGCGCCTGTAGTTCCAGCTACTCAGGAGGCTAATGCATAAGAATTGCTTGAACCCAGGAGGCAGAGGTTGCAGTGAGCCGAGACCGCACCACTGTACTCCAGCCTGGGTAACAGAACGAGACTCTGTGTCAAAACAAAACAAAACAAAACAAACACAAAACAAAAACAAACACATAAATAACTAGAAAAATGCTATGACTATGTATGATTATGAAGAAAAGTCTGGAGTATGATATAACAGGTTCTATCTAGCACTGGCTTCCTTTTCCTTATAACTGTTATGGCTGCTTGGCACCTAACAAAGTGCATTGTCACAACGAAGTCTTAACAAATATTGGTGGGGAGGTTTCTACCCGGTTTGGAAACAGAAAGGTTGCTGGACAGAAAGGGGGAGAATATGAGTGTTTTTCTTTATATATTTTTGTATTTTTTAACTCATTATGCTGAACATGTACTAATCTTTGAAGAGGAAATGAATATATTTTTGGCACAATAGCAAATATAAGAAGCTAGCCAGGAATGGATAAAGCTACTGAACTTTTATCCTGATCTATTTGGATATTCACATCCAGCATCCCTGCTTACCACCACCCTCTCTTGTCTATTGAAAAAGAAATTAAAAGAAAAAAGAATTCTTAACAAAGGAACACAGATCCATGGTAGCTAAAGAATAGACGGTAGGCCAGGCACGGTGGCTCACGCCTATAATCCCAGCACTTTGTGAGGCCGAGGCAGGTGGATCACCTGAGATCAGAAGTTCATGACCAGCCTGGCCAATATGGTAAAACTCCATCTCTACTACAAATACAAAAAAAATTAGCCAAGCATGGTGGTATGCAACTATAATCCCAGCTACTTGGGAGGCTGAGGCAGGAGAATCGCTTCAACCCTGAAGGCGGAAGTTGCAGTGAGCCGAGGCCGTGCCATTGCACTCCAGCATGGGCAACAAGAACGAAACTCTGTCTCAAAAAAAAAAAGAGAGAGAAAAGAATAAAAAAAGAATACACAGTAAAAATGAAATTGGAAGGAGAGAAGAGTTATGCTTCAGGAATACCACACACACCAGATATTTGGCATGTATGCAGGAGTTCAAATGACAAATCAGCTGCACTCACAAAAAATCTGGTATATGAAGTACTAGTCTTACTTTGCTTGGTTCCATAGTACTATAGGCTGGGAGATAATGAATTCTTTAAAAATCTTTCAATGTTTCTAATTCTAGAGAGAAATTCTCCCTGATTCTGAATGTCACCTAAATGCAAGGTCAAAGCCACTTGCACAGGGTGGCTGTAAGAGAAAAAGCCTATGGACAAGCTAAGACTAGACAGACCCATGAAGAACAGAGATGTCCACAGGCAAACTGGTTATTCTCCTTCAAAACTGGATGTGATTAGGACAGGTTCCCAGAATAGTTACAGAAATGTGATGTTTTTGTTCCTTGGGTCTAAATAGAGTTTTGGTTTCCTTAGAAACCCAAGCTGACATATATGCAGGTAAAGAGATGTACATATACACAGAGCATCGTGAATGGTCTATTGCTAATTAAGTCCTGTAAAATATTTGCCAAGAAAAGGAGATGGGAAACATCTGAATGAGTATAACAAAGGACATCGTTACACGAGTACAGAGTCGCAGTTTTCAGAACGATGTCCTCTCTCTTAACAAGTGGGAAGTTTTCTTTTCTGTGACTCTCTTCATGGCTAGCATTTCGACTTCATAGATAAGTGTCTTCCAGGAGGCACAAGATGGATAAAGTGACTCAGGAAATATAAAAGGCAGCCAAAAAAGAAATAATTAAGTATCAACAGTGAGTCAAGGCTCATCTATGGTCAAATTCTCAACTGTCCTGTGTCACCTAGAATTTATTCTTTGGGACTCAGATGATTTACAAAAGCTTCACACAAAAATAAAGGTCATTTCTCTTTGCCTAGCATGCAGGACCACCAATGATAACTGAATGCTGCCTCCCTGTCTAGGTCACCATCAAAGCCCCAACTCCTTGGGTTCATCCTGGACTCCTTGGAGATGCTAGCCGGCGGGCTTGGGGACATTCAGTTCAACTAGAGGCTCACTGACAGAGTTTTAAGAGAACTCCAGTGAACAAAAAGGGAATCCCTGAGGGCTCCCCAGCCTGTCCCAGTAGAGAGGAGCAAAGAGGGCAGGTACCCTGCAAATCTCCACTCTGTTGGCAGCCTCTTCCATTTCTTCCCTGAGGGCATCAGCCTTGGCACCCGCAGGCTGTAAGCTGCTGGACAAACCTGAAGACTTGGAAGTCTGCTGCCACCTGATGGAAAATAGGAGAAAAAGAGATGTGAGACAGGTAGAGCCCTGGGGATCCCATGGGAGCACTGAGAAAACAACTGGTTACAAATATCACCCAGGGAACTACATACCCTCACTGGAAAAGGGAGGTCATGAAAAGGCACCAAGGACTAGGCAAGGAGACAGTGGGCCCACATTTCCACGCGTCAACTGCTGACTGAAGCTGAGAATCAGCTGCCCCTTCAGATAGGACAAGCGTCCCCCGGTTTGTCACCGTTTTCTCTATTGTCTTCCAAACACTAAAGCCAAATGACAATCACTATTGCTGTCTTTTTAAAAAAATTAATGTCATTTTTTTAATGGGCAAATCATAATCATATACATTTATGGGTACAATGTGATGTGTTGGGATATATGTGCACACGTACGCACACACACAGTATGGAATGATTAAATCAAGCTAGTTAACATATCCATCACCTCACTTACTCATGATTTTCTGTGGTGAGACATCTGAAGTTTAATCAGGGTGATTATAGCAATATATTGTATATTCTATATTTCAAAATAACTATCACTGCCCTTTAAGCACAGTCTCTATCATTGGTTTAAGTCCCCTGCCTATCCTGTGGGAATTTGAGTATGGAAATCTTCATCTTCTTGGCTGAAGCCAGTGACGTATGCTAAGTGAGAAGACATGCTGTAAGATTAAAAACAAATCTGATAGCAAAAATCTCCACTGGTAAGCCCAAAACAATTTTTATGGCAACATTTAGATTCCTCATGAATGTTTTCTTAAAAATTTGGCCTTCTAACGAAGCCACTCAGAAAACTTTAGGGGGAAATACAAATATTTCTGGCTGCTGTGTTATCAGCAGGGAATTACCAAAAGTAGGCATAATTGGAAAGACAGTTCCAATTATGCTAGATAGTAGTAGGTGAATTAGGTGTCAGCAGTGGGTTCCTCTCCTGAGTCTGTAAACTCAATGAGTTATAGAGGCCAGCAAGTTAAAAAAATAAAATAAATCAAATGGGCTATTATCTTAAAAACTAGTCCACACGATCCTCTATTTCCTACTTGTAATGGAGACAGGAAATATAAAACTATTTCTCAGCTCTAAGAAAAACAATCCTGTAATCAGGAGGACAAACAGCAGCCAAGGCTGGCTTTAGTCTTGGGAAGTCAGGAGGGAGCAGGGGAAGCTGGGAACTTGGTAGGAGGGATCCTGCCTTGTTTAAGAGAGGGTAGCTGTTTTTGAGCTCCAGCTGATGGGGCTGAGGTGGGCAGAAAGCTGCGCCATGGGTTGCCAGATGTTTCAACCGACTAGAGAAGGAGGAAATTGTCATGTGAACTCTCCCAAGTGAAATGTGGCAACAACAAATAATTTCTTTTAAAAACCATGCAGGCCAACAGCATACAGACCAAACAAGAGAGCTCTGAGGGCTCTATCTGGATCTCAGACCATCAGTCTGCAGCCTCTGATGCGAGGACAGAAAGTGGAACATCATTCTCATGTCGAGAGTCAAGAATCTAATCATTTAGTATTTTCTCTACTCCACTATTCTTTTCTCTTTTGCTATCTGCAGGAAAAACAGAAGAATGCAAGGCTCTATAATATAAGAAACGGAAACTAAAAGTCTCTTTGCTGTTAGCAAAAAGGAGCAAAAATGAGGATTCTCTGTCACTTAAAGAATGCAATCACGGAAAAATTACTTTAAAAAGGTTTTGAGACATCAAGCTGGCTTGAAGCTCCAGATATGAACACATGTTCTCTGAAAGATTCCTGATTCCAAGATAAGAATTCAAGGCAAACTAGAAAGGAAATATTCTACTGAAAGATGTTTCAACATCTAAGTTGAAAAAAAAATAACAGATCAAGATTAGTAAGAATTCCTGGGTAATTTTTTCTTATAAAGGTTTACCCTATACAAGTGATATATTTGATTAATACTCTCCCAGTTGAATCATTTCAAATAAAGTATTAAAGTGTTGTGGAGTTTGAGAAAATAAAATATGAGATGCCATGGCTGTAATTTATATCTCAGACAATAACTGTAACACAATGGTAGATTATGGAATTAAGTTATAACCACCATCTGACTCACGCTACCTGAAGAAAAAATAACTAACCAATATGTAAGTGTTAAAAATATATATAAAGTGACCACAACACTAAGTAGATTTTTATGGCTTTGTAACTCAGGATTAAATTTTTTAAAAAACAGAATCATACTAAATATATGTATATTAAAATGAAGACATTTTCCCAAGTTCTTTCTTTTCTTTTTATTCTCATCTATTTTTTCCTCCAGATTTTATCCTGTAGTCAGTATCTTGATACTTTTAAAACATACACCTTTCCCCTTTTCATAAGAAATTTTATTTACAATTTACTATATATATATATAGATAATTTTTTTTTCATATCAAGTCTCGCTCTGTCACCCAGGCTGGAGTGCAGTGGTGCAATCTCAGCTCACTGCAACCTCCACCTCCTGGGTTCAAGCGATTCTTCTGCCTCAGCCTCCCGAGTAGCTGGGATTAACAGGCACATGCCACCATGCCCAGCTAATTTTTGTATTTTTAGTAGAGACGGGGTTTCGCCATGTTGGTCAGGTTGGTCTTGAACTCCTGACTTCAGGCCATCCACCCTCATTTGCCCCCCAAAGTGCTGGGATTACAGGCGTGAACCACCATGCCTGGTCTATTTTGATATTTTAAAACAGTGACAAGATGTCCAAAATATGTTCTCTTTGTGGAACATAAACAGCAAACAAAATACCAAGGTAAACTCTTGTCATGTGAACAGACGAGTTTTGTACAGATACTCATGTTGGAAAAAGTGACATGAATTTTGTACAGATAGTCATTTTGAGAAAAGTGACAGGAATTATGAATTTCAAGGTTTGGTAGTCTTTTCAGACCTCCCTGTTCTACACATAAGCTCAAGAGCTGGACTGCTCTGTCAGAGGAGAAACAGGGACACTAGACATTGTCCAAGGAAACTTTGAGCTTTGAAAGTTGAAGAGCAGAAGCAACATTTCTTCTCACTAAAGTAGCTGATGTGCCACCATCCTTCTCTGGGGAAAGAGGACTGTGACTATGTGATCTGGGGGAGATGAAGATGGGACACAAGCTTTAACAAAGGCCTGGGAGAGATGAGAGAGAAGGGTGAGGAATAAGGGTTTCAAATTTCAGGTACCAGCAATATGTAAGGAAGGTAAATGCTGGTCAGTTCAGGACAACAGAATGTCCAGAAGAAGAATTTTAAAAGGCAGACAGGAGAGTGTCTTCAGTGGAGCATTCACTGTTCCTTCTGTCTAGTCTTGCCCCTTCCTCTGCCATGGGCATCCCCCGCTTTTTAAGTTCCTGCTTCCACTCTGCACTAATGTGTGGTCGAAAAGGGGACTGCCAAGTTCTGCATGACCCAGGCAGTGAGTGGTCCAGGTGAGGGCCTCTGATCCAAGTCAAGCCTGTGCCATCCTTCCTCACATTGACCCAACTGACGAGTCATGGAAGAGGGCATATGAGCAAAGTCCAGAGAAATGGAGTCCCTCTTCGGCACTTTCGGAATTGGGGCAAAAGGAAGAGGGCTCATGGTGGGGAGACATGAGCTCATGCGACATCCAGTGACCTTGAAGAAATCAGATGTGAGAAAAAGACACCTGTATGGGGAGGGGTGAGAGATGAGGAATGAGTTTTGATGGCCATCGAGACTCCGCTGCCAGTTCTAATGAGACTTCACACTGCCCCACCTCCAGAATTCCACTTCTTAACTCCATAGCCTGCACAGTTGCCACCCCAAAACCCTCCTGTCTTACTTACACTAGTTCGCTCGCTTCCAAAGAAGGTAGGGCTTCCATAACAAAGTACCACAGACTGGGTGGCTTAAACAACAGAGGCTTATCTTCTCACAATTCTGGAGGCTGGACATCCAAGACCAAGACAGAGGCTGGAGGCCTCTATCTGTGACTTGCAGATGGCTGATGTTTCTGTCCTCACACAGCTTTCCTCTGAGTGCGTGTAGAGAGAGATCACTCTTTCTCCCTATAAGGCCACCAATCCTAGTGAAATAGGGGCCCATTCTTATGACCTCATTTAACCTTAATAAGTTCTCCTAAAGAACCTATCTCCAGATATAGTCGCATTGGGGGTTAGGGCTTCAATATACAAATTTTGGAGAGATACCATTCAGTCCATAGGACCAAGAGGCAGCTGGTTCGGCAGAAATAGAATATGTATGTGTTCTGGACTCAGGAGGGTTAACCTTGAGCTACATGACCAGAAAAAAGTCAGGCTGACTTTGGAGAAAAATTAGGCTCCTTCTTTAAGCACTGCTAAACCAAACCTATCACACAAAAAAGAAATTTGTGTATCATTCAATTCAATTCACAACCTTTAATTCAGCATAAAGTGTCCTGTAAGCATCAGTTTCTCTGAGAATATTGAGGTCTGTACCATGGGCTTTTGAAGCAGACAGCCAGATTTACTTCAATAGTGACAAATATACACATCTTATTGGGATCTAATTAAACACAAGAGAAATTAGTTGGATTTGACAGTATCCATCAGAATTGTGGCAGAAATTAAAGATCCAGTCATGGGACTATTGTTCAAGATGTGCTGATAATATACACAAAGCTACTTCCTGTCTTGAAAGGCAGAGTGTCTCTATGTGGAATTCACTGTTGCAGTTCCGTACTTCATGAAGGACAGAACAATATGAAATAAATCAGAAGTAGGATGCTGCAAAGAAGAAAAACTAACCTGTGCCATTGGCTTTATGGAGATATGCGGGGGGTGGCGGGAAGCATGAAGAACCCAGCTGTTCCAGAAGAAGAGCTGGTGATCCCTGCTGTTCAATAGCACAGCATTTGGTCTTGCTCTCACTGCTATATCTTGGGATGCAGCCCTCATATTGGCTAAGAGTGAGGAGTTAGGGAAAATGGCAGGAAGTTGTGTTGGGCTGGCTTCTCATGGCTTTCGACAAGGTCTTACAAGACAGGTAGACTCAGGCTAGAAATGGCCAGTCTGAGAGTAAAGTGGAAACAAAGAGTATACCTTTGCTAAAAATTCCCTTTTCATTCTGTAGCCTATAACTCATACTGATGGGGAATCTATAACTTAAGCCTTGAGTTAGATCTCCCGCCACGGTTACCAAAGCTGAGACCTGAAGAGGAAATCAACTGAGTTTTCAAGGGGACTGTACTGTCAACAATCTCCCAAAGCGGCCAGGCGCAGTGCCTCACGCCTGTAATCCCAGCACTTTGGGATGCCGAGGCAGACGGATCTACCTGAGGTCAGGAATTCGAGACCAGCCTGGACAACGTGGCGAAACCCCGTCTCTACTAAAATTACTAAAAATACAAAAATTAGCTGGGCGTGGTGGCGCCTATAATCCCAGCTACTCGGGAGGCTGAGGCAGGAGAATCACTTGAACCCGGAAGGTGGAGGTTGCAGTGAGCCAAGATCGCGCCATTGCACTCTAGCCTGGGCAACAAGAGCAAAACTCTGTCTCAAAAAAACAAAAAAAACAAACAATCCCGCAAAGCAATTCCCTATCCCTAAACTCACAACTGCACAAAGTGGGCTATGAAAAATCACTGATGTGATAAAGGAGATGGATCAAGTTTATATGAAAACAATGCAAACAAGACTTTTTTAGTCTAAAACAACAAAGGTTATAAAGGGTCCAAGTTGAAGTTTATAAAAACAGAAATTTGCATGGGGGTGGGGCAGAATTTCCTTACTAGATTTTAGTATACAGGAGATGATAAGCTGAAGATATAAAAACATTTGTTAAATCACAGGGGAGGGGTCCCTAATGACACCAAGTGGCGTGTACGTTTGCAGAACCTACAGACTACTTGGTGTCACCACTGAAAACATAACTCTAGACTTTGCCTAGTGTTCCTGCTAGAGGAGTTCGTGACCAGCCTGGCCAACATGGCGAAACCCCGTCTATACTAAAAATACAAAAATTAGCTGAGTGTGGTGGCAGGTGCCTGTAATCCCAGCTACTCAGGAGGCTGAGGCAGGAGAACGGACCCTCAGTGTGACCAGGAATAACTCTCCTTCTCATAAGAAGACAAAACAAAAATATGTATGGTAAGGACATGCTTTGATACTAGCATTCAGCCCGCTAACAAGAGGCTCTGTGGTGGAAATGTGGGTTTTCTTTGTAGATGCAAAGAAAAGACTTCGGAGCTAAGCCCCAGGTTTCAGAGAAGGATGTCACTCTGCCCAGGAGCATGGTGTCCACTTCATGAAAACAATGGGGCAATCTGCATTTCTTCAACCATCTTACATGACTCCCAAAATAGGGAACTTGAACACTTATATTATGGGATGCAATTTTACGTGGCACAAGGTCATACAGTTAATAGCAAATCAGTACTTCCCACTCATTCTGCTCTCTATTCCTCCAAGCACGCTAAAGAGGTTAGTCTCATATTTGCATCAGAATAATTTTAAAACCACCCAACGCCTCCCCTTCTTCTTTTTTAACAAAGGGAGATGAGCTTCAGGATGACATTCTTCTACAGTCAACAGGCTCTAAAATTTAGTAACATTGGCTTTGCTTTCATCTGTTCACTTTTATGCTTACCTAGTATTTGTAGCAAAGGATACTGCTTTCCAATTTACGGTAGCATGAAAGGATTTCTTTTTAAAATATATTTATTTTGAAAAAGTAATCAACTCTCTTAAAAGGTGTATCGACATGGATGGCAAAAATCATTCAGGTGGACTGAGGGTTTGGGGACAACTAAGTTAACCAAAGAAACTCTTGTTTCTTTGCTGATTTAACCTGTTTTATGTCTGGTCTTGGGGGACTGCTCTGTACCTTTTATTCTTCCTGATGCAGAATTCCAGCGCAACAATTACTTACAGTATCAGCTTCTTTTTATAAAGCACTTGGAAAGTGATATTAATACTCAAAACAGCCACCTACGAATGTTACTCCTTGTGTCCAGGTGAAGAAACTGATATTCTGGGAGATTAAGTGACTTGACCAAGGTCACATATCTAGAAAATAGTTGAAATCTGAACCTTAAAATCTGACTTTCTGAACTCTGTATGCTACATCTCTTTGCCCAAATATATTCTGTTTCTTTATTTCAAGAAAATGAAAACAAGCTGTGAAGATGATTAAAACTGGCCTACACTGGAGTCTGAAACTAGCCTGGGCAACACAGTGAGACCCTGTCTCTACAAAAAATAAAAAAAATTAGCCAGGTGTAGTGGCACATGCCTGTAGTCCCAGCTACTTGGGAGACCTGAGGCAGAAGGATTGCTTGAGCCCATGAGTTCAAGATTGCAGTGAGCTATGATCACGTTCCCTGCACTCCAGCCTGAGTTACAGAGTGAGATCCTGTCTCAAAATTTTTAAAAATAATAAAAAATTCCCAGCACTTTGGGAGGCTGAGGTGGGCAGATCACTTGAGGTCAGGAGTTCGTGACCAGCCTGGCCAACATGGCGGAACCCTATCTATACTAAAAATACAAAAATTAGCTGAGCGTGGTGGCAGGTGCCTGTAATCCCACCTACTCGGGAGGCTGAGGCAGGAGAACCACTTGAACCTGGGAGGCGGAGGTTGCAGTGAGCGGAGACCACGCCATTGCACTCCAGCCTGGGTGACAAGAGCAAATCTTCATCTCAAAAATAAATAAATAAATAATACATTAAATAAAAAAATAAAGTTGGTCTATGAAAAACCTAAGGTAGAACCAAATAGTTCTTTCCATATTAATACTCATGCATCTGCCTTTTCAACTTATATACACATATCCCACTGTAAAAAATAAAAGGACATATGTGCACAATTCCTGCTCTGACAGCCACAGGCAATGCCATCTCAGGGCCTTTGGCACCCGCCTGCTACTACAGGAATTTTCTGGTGGACTCTGGAAGACCGGTGTGGAAGAACAGCACTACAGGTACTTGACTGCTTTCTGAAAGGACTCGAGTTAAGAGAAAGGCTACAGAAAGGAGACACCTACACCATCAGCTTCAGGAAAAGGTGAGTGAGTCTCCAGAATGCGAAATTTCCTCTTACAGACAGGACACAGCAACCATCCTACCTCCTGGCTCTCATCTCCTACTTCTCTCCCCTTTGCTCCTTCCGCCCCAGCCACGCCGACCTTCCTTCTGTGCCTTGAACAGGCCTTTGCATTTGCTGTGCCCTCTGCCATAGATGCTTTGCACCAGATCTCTGTAAGGCTGCCAACTTCTCATCACCTAAGTCTAAGACCAAAGTGACCCACCTCAAAAAAGCTTTTTCTCCTTTATCCTTAATGCTGTTGCTCCCTTTCTCCATCATCCCCTTCCAAAACCACCCTGTGTTCCTTTTTTTTTTTTTTTTTTTTTGAGACAGAGTCTCGCTCTGTTGCCCAGGCCGGAGTGCAGTGGCGTGATCTTGGCTCACTGCAAGCTCCGCCTCCCGGGTTCACGCCATTCTCCTGCCTCAGCCTCCCAAGTAGCTGGGACTACAGGCACCCACCACCATACCCGGCTAATTTTTCTGTATTTTTAGTAAAGACGGGGTTTTACCATGTTAGCCAGGATGGTCTTGATCTCTTGACCTCGTGATCCACCCGCCTTGGCCTCCCAAAGTGCTGGGATTACAGGAGTGAGCCACTGCGCCCGGCCACATTTTTTATATGACATAGCTTTCTAGAACTGTCTTGTTTCTTCACTTGCCTAGTGTCTACCTCCAAAACTCAACTGCAGCCTTCATGAGAACAGGGACCCAGTGTCTTGAGTTCACTATGAATACCTCCAGTGCCTGGCACACATTAGGTGTCAAGAAAAACTTGGTGAATGAAAACACACTTGCCTACTTAAAACCCACCCTCCCAAAATAGGATCACTGTCCCTTCAAAGAAGCAAAAAAGAAAGTAAAGAGATTCTACCTGGTTCGTGAGGAATCCATGTCCAGCACCAACTTGGCTAAGTGTTTCCTCTGCTTTTGAATATTTGGGATTTCCACCTGTGTTTACACAACATAAAAGATACAATCAAACTGAAGCTCAAGATAAATTCTTTAAGAACCATTCCTGGCCGGGCACGGTGGCTCACGCCTGTAATCCCAGCACTTTGGGAGGCCAAGGCAGGTGGATTACCTGAGGTCAGAAGTTTGAGACCAGCCTGGCCAACATAGCGAAACTCCGTCTCTACTAAAAATACAAAAATTAACCGGGTGTGGTGGCACGCGCCTGTAATTCCAGCTACTTGGGAGTCTGAGGCAGGAGAATCACCTGAACCCAGGAGGCAGAGGTTGCAGTGAGCCAAGATCACACCACTCCACTCCAGCCTGGGTGACAGAGCGAGACTCCGTCTCAAAAAAAAAAAAGAAAAAAAAAAAACCAGAAGAAATATTCCTTAGAACAATTCTTCAATAACTATTGGAAGTCACCCAACAAGTTTACTAGCAGTCTTGCAATCCTTATTTTCAGATGAAATCCTTTTTTCCCTTTTGTGTTACTGAGGTCTAACTAATAGGAATTGTATATATTTTAGGTGTACGGTTTAATGTTTTCATATGCACACATTGTGAAATCATTACTAAACTCAGGCTAATTAACACATCCATCACATCCCATAGTTTCTATTTTCTTTTTCTGATGGTGAGTACACTTGAGATCTATCCTTTTAGCAAATTTCAAGTCTACAATACAGTATCATTAACCATCGCCACACAGTGCTACACATCAGGTCTCCAGAATTTACTCATCTTGCTTAAGGGAGACTTTGTACCCTTTGACCAACATCAGATGAAATTATTGATGCCCTTTCCTGAGCTAAACTCTGCTCCATCTTTGCTGGACACCAGCCAGGCTCTCCATCAACCCAGACCGTCTCACAGGTCCTGTGCTTCTCTGCTCACGCAGGCCTGGCCACTTTGCTGCCCTCACCTTGCCACCCCCCACCCCCCGCCCTGCCAAAAAAAACCAGGGCTCAACCACATCCCTCTTTACTTCCAGAAGGGCCAAAAGTGGGGAGAAATGAAGAGAGCCACGCAGTCATGTCTGACACAGACCCGAGGCAAAACGGACAGCTGAAGGAGGAAGAGCGTGGAGAGGCTATGGCTGCATCTAGGATACAGATTCTATATTTATAAAAAGAAAGGAAGCAAATGTTTATATTTATAGAAATAAAGTAAGACTTTTCCAGTCAATAATGAATAAACATTGCCATCATGGCTTTTCTCGGCTACGAGTTCTTCCATTTTGGTTGTATGTAGATGCTCTTTTTATATTTTTTCATTCTAAAAATGGCTTCACTGAACATCCCAGTGCAGGATTTTGGTTCCGGGCCCAGCAAAAGTAGGGCAGGATGTGAGAATGCAAAACGAAAATTGGCCGAAAATTGAACTAAAATCATCTTGGGCTGCGGTTTTTATATAAGGAAAAAATTCGAGGAGAATCCAATGTTCTCTGAAGTGCTTTCTATTCACTCTCCCGAGCAGGGATGAGTAATGTTCTGCGTGTAACAACTTCCAATAGGAAGGAGAAGTGTAACTGTCCCCAGGCAACCTGAGTCACCACCCAGCCCCGAAGCTAAGCTGGAGGGCCACTGGGTATCTTGGTTGAGCCAAGTGACTGTCAGCACCCACAGTGGACTTGCTCCTTGGTTTGCTTCAGGCTTTGGCCAGACCCGGGACCCTCCTTTTGAGACACAGAGGGGATCTTGTGAATGCTCCAGGCGAGGAGATGACTTGAGAAGCCAAGAGCTGGTCGATCCCAAAGAACTTCATCCACGATTTTCTCCTTGAATAGTTTCAGGTCCATAAGTAATTATTGGCCCATACGTCTGTCCCAGAGAGAGTGTCAGGGGATGTGGAGGTGCTGGATGTGGTTCAGAGAGGAAGCCAGACAGGGTCTAGGGCAATGCAGTTTAATACAGTAGCCTCTAACCACACGTAGCAATGAAATTCTAAATTTAAATTAACGAAAATTAAAGAAACTAAAAAATTGAGTTCCTGAATCGCACTAGTGCTCAAAAACCACTTAAGGGCAGTGGCTATCAAACGGCACAGATTGAGAATATTTCCATCATTGTAGGGAGTCTGCGAGGGTTAACTTTAGGTGTCAATTTGGCTGGACTGATGGATGCCTCAAAGGCTGGTGACGTATTTTTTCTGGGTGTAGCTGAGAGGGTGTTTCCAAAAGAGACCCATGTGTGAGTCAGCAGGCTGGGAGGAAGACCCACCCACAATGGGGTGGCACCATCCAATTAGCTGAAACACACAGGTGGAAGAAGGAGGATTCTCTCACTGTGTTCTCTCTCCCTCCCTCCCGTAGTGAGATGCCTTTTCCCCTCATCAGACTCCAGGTTCTTTGGCATTTAATGGGGGTCTCTCTGGCTTTCCACTGCATATTCGGGGCTGCACGATCAGCTTCTGAGGCTCCTGGACTGAGTTTCGGGTTCTGAGGTTTCTGGACTGAGCCATGCTACTGGCTTCTCTGGTTCTCCGGCTTACAGATGGCCTATCATGAGACCCCTCCCCCTCTGTGATTATGTGAGCCAACTTCCCCTAATAGGAGAGAATCCCAACTTCCCCTAATAGGGGAGAAACCCCTCTCATATATCCTATTGGTTCTGTCTCTCTGGAGAACCCTGACTAATACAGAGTTCTAGGGGATAGCACTGGTTAGATTTTATACAGGTGGAGTGTCACTTATCTGAAATGCTTGGGACCAGAAATATTTGGGATTGGGAGTTTTTGGGATTTTGGAATATTTGCATCATATTTACCGGCTGAGCATCTCAAATCCGAATATGTGAAATCCAAAATGCTCTAATGAGCATTTCCTTTAAGAATCATGTTGGTGCTCAAAATGTTTCAGATTTTGGATTGTTTCAGGTTTGAGATGCTCAATCTATTAACAGATGATGAATTAAAAACAACTGAGAGGGATTCAGGCTTCAAAGCTCCCCAAGCATTTCCTGTCTCCCTTGAGAAGCTTTCACTTGGCTGAAGCTAGCAGAGTTTTCACATAGACATTAAGGTTGCTTTTTAATAAAATAGTTTAATTGAGTGTCCTTTAAAGTCCAAAGACAAGGGACCTATATAAACATAAACTGCAGCTGGGCACGATGGCTCATGCCTATAATCCCAGCACTTTGGGAGGCCAAGGCGAGTGGATCGCCTGAGGTCAGGAGTCCGAGACCAGCCTGGCCAACATGGTGAAACCCCGTCTCTACTAAAAACATAATAATTAAATGGGCGTGGTGGTGGGTGCCTGTAATCCCAGCTACTTGGGAGGCTTGAGACAGGAGAGTCACTTGAACCTGGGAGGCGGAGGTTGCAGTGAACCATGATCGTACCACTGCACTCCAGCCTGGGTGACAGAGCAAGACTCCATCTCAAAAAAAAAAAACCATAAACTGCAGGAGGCCTGGTCCCCCAGAATCCTAGTAAGGAGCGGCTGCTGTTCACAGCACTGAAGACTTGAGATGGGTGGAGGGTGGGGGTGAAGGCAGTCGAGGCTGTGGGTGGGGAAGCGGGGAAGCTGCCAGCTTTCCACCTTACTTCTAGGAATGCCTGCAGGGAAGAGGATGGGTAGGACAAGGGGTAGCAAATGCTGAAAGGACATATTTGGGAATCTTGACCATGTGGCTGGGTAAGAATCCCTGATGAAAAACAATGTCGGGGAGAAGGTTAAGGGAAAGAAGTAGAATGCTGGAAACAGAATGATTGAGGGGCTCCTGTTCGGTACCTCCTTGCTCACTCAGGCCTGGCCTCACTCCTGCTGCTTACCTCCGCCAGCAAAAACAGGGGCTCAATCACGTCTCTCTCTACTTGCAACTCAAAATGTATCAGCTCCTGAGCCAGCTTGTCCTCTGTCTCTCCACAGAGTTTCAGCATCTTCCTGTAATCCAAGGGGGAAAGAAATAGTGAATACTCTTGAAGACAACATTTCACTGGCGTTACCCTCCCCTCACCTCCTGCCTCACTTGTAAACTTTCATAAGTCAGTGTTAATAAGCTGGCTGATCTCCATGGCATCCCCTGGGCCAACCTGTTCCAGCTCTCTGCAATTTCGGAAATAATCAATTCTTCCAAAAGGTGCCACTCACTGTGTGCCTGGGGCACAAGGGGCACATGAGAGAGAAAACAGACACACATGCCTATAAACACATGCTTCTATCTCTGAGGAGAACACTGGATAGCTAAAATCTGCCTGCTAAAAAGCCATCATCTTCAAATACAAAGCAAAAGCTCAATTTCAATAGGTCCTGATAGAAAGAAAGCCTGACTCCTAAGCCACGAAAATGTAATTAGTACATGGCTATATAGACAATTATCCAATGAAAAAAAATTCCAAAAGTTGATTAATAATGAGCAAACGACAGAAGACCTGAATGAGTAGAAAGTCATGCCGTCTTCCCAGATGACACAATATACTATTTCAAAGATGTTAAATTCTACCCAAATTGTATACAGGCCACTCTCCCATTGTCTGGTACCCATTTTAACTAAAACTCAAGTAAAAAGTTTTTACAAACCAGCCTGGGCAACATGGTGAAACCCCGCCTCTACTAAAAATATCAAACTCAGCTGGGCATGGCGGTGCATGCCTGTAGTCCCAGCTTCTCTGGGGGCTGAGGCACAAGAATCACTTGTACCTGGGAGGCAGAGGCTGTAGTGAGCCTAGATAGTGCCACTGCACTCCAGCCTGGGCGACAGAGCGAGACCCTGTCTCAAAAACACATAAACAAACGAAAAAGCTTTTACAAGTCAACAAATGTATGAGCAGAGGTAACTGCCTTTTTACTGTAAGGGGATATTCCTTTCCTGTTCATATTTTCACATTTTTACTCTACGTGTGTGTCCCCATACAATACATTTTTACTCTACATGTGTGTGTCCCCATACATACATAATACTGCTGCTTTGCTTAGTTCAGTCTACATGCATGGTTTTACACTGAGCATATCCTGATGCTACTTGCTTTTTTTGTTTGGATTTTTTTTTTTTTTTTTTTTTTTTTGAGATGGAGTTTCACTCTTGTTGCCCAGGCTGGAGTGCAGTGGCGTGATCTTGGCTCGCTGCAACCTCCACCTCCTGGGTTCAAGCCATTCTCCTGCCTCAGCCTCCCAAGTAGCTGGGATTACAGGAGGCTGCCACCACGCCCGGTTAATTTCTTGTATTTTTAGTAGAGATGAGGTTTCACCATGTTGGCCAGGCTGGTCTCGAACTCCTGACCTCAGGTGATCCACCCACCTCGGCCTCCCAAAGTGCTGGGACTACAGGCAGCCTTGCTTTTTTACTCTATCATTATGTTTGGAGCTTACCCATGTTGGTACATGTGGAATTAGATCATTTTGCAATGGACAATTCCGTTCTTTGAATATACCACCATTATGTTAAGCTGTCCCACAAACAAGAGTTTTTGGCTATTACATGCAGCGCTTCAGTAAATATGCTTGTGCAGTCTCCTTTTGCATGTTTGGAAATTTCACTAGCACAAATGGGAGTTCCCATTGCTCTATGCCCTTGCCAACCCTTGGTCCTGGTAGGTGTCTTAATTTCTGTCAAACTGGTGGATACAAATTATTATCTCCTTCTGGTTTTAATTTACATTCCTTGACTACTAGTAAGACTGAATATCCCTCTCCCATGAAGTGCCTGTTCATATTCCTTGGCTATTTTTGTATTAGGATCTATTTATTTGAATTTATTTGTAGGAACTTCATATACACAGGTGCGTGAAGGCAGATTTTCACTTTTTCCTATCTGCTACAAATGTCAGTGCCCAGGTGTGCTTTTTTCTTTGTATCTCTTTAATGGTGCTTTTTTGTTTTTTCTTTTTGAGACAAAAATCTCACTCTGTCACCCAGGCTGGAGTGCAGTGACGCGATCTCGGCTCACCACAATCTCCGCCTCCCGGGGTGCAAGCGATTCTCCTGCCTCAGCCTCCCGAGTGGCTGGGATTACAGGTGTGCACCACTGCACCCGGCTAATTTTTTGTATTTTTAGTAGAGACAGGGTTTCACCATGTTAGCTAGGCTGGTCTTAAACTCTGGACCTCAGGTAATCCACCTGCCTCGGGCTCCCAAAGTGTTAGGATTACAGGCATGAGCCACTGTGCCCAGCTTAATGGTGTCTTATATCTGATTTTCTGGTATTTATTCCATATTACTAATATTACTTAATTAAAAAAATTTAAATATTAGCTATTGACATTACAGAAAATGAGAATTTAGCTATGTTTCCATTTCCCCTCCCTCCCTTTATTTATATTAATAAATGCTTATTACTTATATTACACTTTGACTCCATATTATTTGGAGTTAATCTGGATAGTATACTATAATTACTGGTTTCCCTGCACACTTATTTGTTCTCCCTGGAGTTAATAATTGCCTTGTTTTGGCTTGCTTGTTTTCTATGTACCCAATTGAATTCAAAATACTCTGCCACTTTCCTAGTTTGTCTGTTAAGATATTGAACCAAAATCTGCTTAACTTACTTAAAAAAAAATTAAACCTCATCCTAAGCAGTGATAAACATCACATTTATGAGTTTTGTGTGCTAATTTTGTTTCTTCTGTTATATATTAAAATAAAAATATTACCAAAAAATATTGAACCATACATCATGTAAATGAATTTCATCTTCTTGAATTAATCCCTCCTGGAACTGTCTCAATGCGGATTGAGTTTTCCTCTATCCCTAAGGCACATCTGTCTTCCTGGAATCTTCCTTCACCATTCCCTGGGATTCTCTTCCTCTGTCTTGTATTGGACTCTCTGTTATCTTGAGTCTACCTCTCTTTTGGTCACTCCCTCACCAAGGACACATCTTGCTGTCTTGCTTTAGCTTGCTGAGAAAGAATAGGTGGGAAGTCAATTTTCGAGGCCATGTATGTCACGCATTCTCCTCTACCCTCTCGTTGATTGAAACTTGGGCAGAACATTGAACTCCTAGGCTGAGCATGGTTTCCTTCAGAATTTTAAAGGCACTGCTTAATAATCTTCTTTCTTCCATTGCTGCTTTTGCTCAGTCTGGAAGCATTCACATTTCTGATCCTTTGTATGTGACACGTTTTCTCTCTAGAAGGTTGTAGACTCCTTGTTACCAGTATACACGATGGTGAGCTCTGTGGCATATGTTTAATTCTTCCCATTGTATTGGGAGCTCAATGGGCCTTTTCAGTATAGAAACTCATGTCCTCAAGATCTGGAAAATGCTGTTGGATTATTTATTATTATTTCTTCCTCTTCTTTTCTAAGAACTCCTGTTTTTCAGGCATAAGACTTCCTGGATTGGTCCTCTAATTTTCTAATTTTTTCTATTGTCTGTGTGTTTGCCTTCTTATCTGGACGATTTCTTCATATTTATCTTCCCAACCTCCTACTGAGAATTTCATATCTTCTATCATATTTTCTCATTTCTACAAGCTTGCTTTTGATCTCTGGCTATTTCTTTCCCATAAATATTTTGTATTAACATCCTGTTTTTCATTTCATGGACATGTTATCTTCCCTTACCATTTGAAAACATAAGTGATTGTTCTCCTAACATTTTTTCCTCCCCTACACAATCTCTGTTTCTTCCAAGCTGCATTGTATCCACCCAATTGTTTTGGTCTCCAGCTTTCAGGTTAGAGACTTTCCTCAGATGTCTGATGATCTTTGGTGCCTCTCTATATTTAAGAGTGGAGACTAAAAAGCTCAGAGTATGTGAATTCATCTACAGAAAGATCTGGGTGCGTCACTTATTGAGGCACTGACCCCCTCCAATGTCCTCAGATCTTTAGGTTCTTCCTTTTGGACTAATATGATTCTCCAGAGAAACCTCTTCTAATTTCCTGCTTTAGAGGGTAAAGGCCTGGGGGCTGCATGAGTGGAAGAAGACGGCTGCGGAGTATTAGCATCCACATCCAGTACGCGTTAGATCACTCGAGCCTCTTCTTTACTGAATGGTACCCATACACTCCACTGCACCGGGAGTCCCCCATTCTAGAGATGCTCTCTTATCCCCTCTAGAGAATTCTGCTCAGGTGGGAGTGGGGGGATGACAGCTTCCTAGACATGTGGTTGGGGCAGAGTTGAGTGATCCAAGTGGTAACTGAAAAGCTTTCAAGCACATTCATGAGTTTAATCACCCACTCCACCTCCAAAGACCCACTATTCCAGAGATCCCTGATGCCAACTCTTGAGCACTGTAAGCATTACATGATGTAATTTACATGGGATCTTTGCATATCTAATTCTGGCTTGGGAGTCAGCTTTTGGGGTCTTGCCAAGTTAGTTCCCAGTCATTCATATGCTTTACAGCTCACAAAACTGTGTTGCTGTTGTCTGCTTTTTCCTGCCATTGTGAGTTTATGTCTTTTAAGAAAAAAAAAAATCTCCATATTATAGTTTTAGTGGATTTTGGAAGGAGAGAAAATCGGATGCATGTTCAATCTGTCATCTTTACTTCCAACGTTGCTGTGTCATTATATTATAGGCATGACTCTTGGAAATACCATACAACAGGATTTCATCTCTGTCAACCTGAAATTGTCTTTGAACAGTTGAGTTTATTCCATTTACATCTCTTATGATTGCAGAGATATATGCAATGATTGCTGCCACCCTCATTTTCTGTTTTCCAATTACTATGTGTGTTTTTTTTTTTTTTTTGGTTACTTTTTTCTCTTGTAGTCCCTTCCATGAATTTTTTTTATTTTTCTTTTCATCCTTTGTTAGTTTGAAAGATATATATCCTATTTCTGTTCTTTTTGTGGTTAGTCTTACTTTTCTAACGTGCATATTTGACACTAAATTTATTTATTTTTTATTTTTTGGACATTATATTTAAATGTAATACCTTTATCCTCCTTTCAAACAATACAGGAGCTTGAAATACTGATTCTGCCACCACAGAAACTTAAAAGTCCTTCTCTTTTGTCTTGTCACTTCTCTAAAAAACATCATTATTTGTTAAAATGCTACATAAGCACTCCTGTAATCCCAGTACTTTGGGAGGCCGAGGTGTGTGGATCACTTGAGGTCAGGAGTTCATGACCAGCCTGGCCAGCATGGTGAAACCCCATCTCTACTAAAAATACAAAAATTAGCCAGGCGTGGTGGCACCCGCCTATAATCCCAGCTACTCGGGAGGCCGAGGCAGAATCCCTCGCACCTGGGATGCAGAGGTTGCAGTGAGCTGAAATTGCGTCATTGCACTCCAGCCTGGGTGACAGAGCAAGAATCTGTCTTAAAATAAAAAAGGCTACATAAGCCCATGTTCTATCCTTTAATCTACTCATCCCTGAGTTTTTCCATGTGTATGTACTACACATTTTAACAAAATTTATTTGCTTTTCTTCTGTTAATCTACCTTTTGTCAATCTAACTTTCAGGGCCCAACCAAAGAACCTAAGATGGTTAGAGAGAGGAAAAAAAAAAAAAGTTTCCTCCGCTACAACACAATTTTTTTCCTACCTTGGTACTTGTACTTCTCATCTTTCTTCCATTTCTGTGAAAGAGATGTAATCTATTTCATATAGCCTTAACTAGCCCTTTCAGTGAGAATATGCAGGTAGCATCTTCTTCAAATCTGCCTGAAAATATCCTTACTCTTCCCTATTTTATCATAGAATACTAGGTTTCTTATATTTTCGCTCAATACTTAAAGACCTTACTCCATTATCTTCTGGCATTCACTGTGGCTGACGAATACATAGTTTGTTATCAGTTTAATTGCTGTTTTATAGTAATGATCTTTTTTTCCTCTGGTCAATTTTACATTTTTCTATTTTTTGTTGATAATCTGTGGTCTTACTACAATATGTCCAGGGATGCATTTTTTTCTTGTTGATCTCAATCAAATCATTTTGTGCTCCTTAAATCTAAAGACATGTTTTTCTTTAAATCTGGAAAAGAAAAATTCAACCACAAACTTCCCCCTTCTCCCTATTTTCTTCCTCAGGAATTCCCACTAGATGGAATGTTAAGCTTTTGCATTCTATCACCCATGTTTCTCAGTTTAAGAACGCCTACGTCCTTATCTCTGCACTTCATTCCCTTCATTCTGGGTGGCGGCTCTACATCTGTTTTCAAGTTCAGCAATTATTTATTTGTGTATAATCTTCAGTTTCTTTCGACTAAAGATCACTGAAAATTTTCAGCATAATTTTGGAAAGTTCTCTTTGGTTTGCCTTCAATCCCACCTATTCTTTTTTAATATTGGTTGATTCTCTTGTCAAGGATTCTGTTTTTTAATTTTAAAATTTCCATTTAAATAATTATTTTATATTTTCTTCCATATAGTTCTATTATTTTTCATTTTCAGGGTACTGACTCTCCTATTGATTGCGTCTGCTGATGCTCTCTCATGACGATTCTATTTTCAGTTTGTTTTGTTGTGAGCTCAACATCGGCAAGGGCTGCTTTTCTGAGAATCTCGTAAGTTCTGACATTTGAGTTGACAGGTTTCATATTTGCTTCTGCTAGGGCCCTAGGGATTTCAATTGTCCTTCATCAATTTCATGTTAATCTCTCCACTTGGGCCTTGCCTCACCGCACAGACAATATGACTTTAGAGCCAAGAGTTCTGATTTCCTACTGGTAACATTTTCCTTTTTTCCACTGAAGTCCCCAGTGAGAATTCAGGTGCTTCCCTGAGAGGGTCTAGTCCCCTTTTCACGGATGGGGACTTACCTAGATTTGGCACCAACCCACGCAAGGTGTCACCTTACCCAAGAAGTGTGTCATCTCCCAGGATAGCTGACCCCTCCATCAGACACTGAGCCAGTGTTGTCAAAGGCAACTTTTTCTGAAAAGAAAGCAAATGCTGTAATGAAAGCTACTTTCCATATTCATCTGTTGCATCTAAAACAGCAAAAAGTCAAATACTTGCCGAGGTATTATATTAGCTATGAAACAAGCTGACTTTAAAATAGGTTTAAACCTAGAAATTCATAGTGCACCATGATGGGTTAGACTTAGAGATGTCAAAATTCAGAAAACGAGAACTGAATTATATTTGCCACTTTGGGAAATAGGCCTAAGGTTTACATGCTGCATTTTAAAATGAGGTAGGATGGCGAGAAGGAAAAATGAGAAAAATTTAAAATGATGTTAACAAAGATTTGAGCAATGCCTTAATTTCCAAAAATAATATGTCTCTTAAGGAGTGTATTAGCCTTATTTTAAAAATGAGGCAGTGGCTGGGTGTGGTGGCTCACATCTGTAATCCCAGCACTTTACATGAGGCAGAGGCTGAGGTGGGTGGATCACCTGAGGTCAGGAGTTCGAGACCAGCCTGGCCAACATGGTGAAACCCCATCTCTACTAATAACATAAAAATTAACTGGGTGTGGTGGTGCATGCCTGTAATTCCAGCTACTCGGGAGGCTGAGGCAGCAGAGTGGCTTGAACCCGGCAGGCAGAGGTTGTAGTCAGCCGAGATTGTGCCATTGCACTCCAGCCTGGGCCACAAGAGTGAAACTCCGTCTCCAGAAAAAAAAAAAAAAAAAAAGAAAGAAATGAGGCAGCTATGGTCAAAAAAGAGAGAGAAAAGTGTTCACATGCAACTACAACCCAGAAAGAGTAAGCACCAAAATAAAGGCACACTCCAAAAAAGATGGCCAAAGAGCACATGAAAAGATATTTAACCTCATTAGTCATTAGGAAAACCCCAATCAAGGGCTCACTTTACACTCACTAAGATGGCTATAATAATATTAATACTTAACAAAACAAAAAAAAATAAGGATTGGTGAGCATAAACCTTCATGCATTACTAGTGGATGTTTAAACTGGTGCAGCACTGTGAAAGTGTACTTAGTATCTCAATAAGTTAAGCAGAATTATCACATGGCACAGCAATTCCACTCCTGGGTATATATCCAAAGTAACTGAAAACAGATATTCAAAAAAGAGGTACACAAATATGAAGAGCAACACTATTCACAACAGCCAAAAGGTGAGAACAACTCAAATGTCTACCAATGAATAAATGGATAAACAAAATGTGGTATATCCATAAAATGGAACATTATGCAGCCATGAAAAAGGGAATGCCGCATGGTATAACACAGATGAATCTTGAAGACATCATGCTAAGTGAAATAACCTAGACACAAAAGGACACATATTATGTAACTCTATTTAATGAAACATCCAGAATAAGCAAATTCACAGAGACAGAAAGTAGATTAGTGCTTGTCACAGGGCTGCAGGGGACAGTAGAATGGGGAAGGACTGCTTAATGGGTATGGGGTTTCCTTTGGGGATGATGGAAACGTTCTGGAACTAGATAGTGGTGGTAAATAGACTAACTGTTAAAACCACTGTACACTTTTAAATGCTACATTTTATGTTACAGGGAGGGAGAGACAAGCTGTGATAGTTTAGCATGACCTGTTCCCCATGCTAAGTATCAAAGAGCTCTCTCCTTTTTGAACTAAGACCAGCCAGTACACACAGACAGAACAAAAACAAGGTAAGAACCACTAGCACCTTCTCAGGTCTTCCAGTCTACGTGGCTACAAAGGTAGTTCTTCAAATAGAAAGTGACTGAACTGCACCCAGCCCAGAGCCTCCTGGTGTTAACACATAGAGAGTTTCCACTTATAATTCATTTGCTAATCCAATATTCATGGAGGGCAGGCACCAAACCAGTGATAAACAAAACGAGACACTGCTCTAATAGAACATTTTTCTTTTCCTTTTTCTTTCTCTTTTCTTCTTCCTTCTTTCCTTTTTTTACTGTTTTTTTGTTTTGTTTTGTTTTTTGATACAAGGTCTTGCCCTATCTCCCAGGCTAGAGTACAGTGTTGCAATCATAGCTCACCGAAGCCTCGAACTCCTGGGCCCAAGCAATCCTCCTGCCTCAGCTTCCCAAGCAGCTACAACTACAGGCATGCACCCCCATGCCTGGCTAATTTTATTTCTAAATTTTTTGTAGAGATGGTGTCTCACTGTTTCCCAAGCTGGTCTTGAACTCCTCAGCTCAAGCAATCCTCCTGCTTTGGCCTCCCAAAGTGCTGGGATTGCAGGTGTGAGCCACCACACTCAGCCACAGAACTTACTTCTAAAGGTGAAGATAAATAATAAACATCATCATACCTTGCCCTAAGTTTACTCTTTTCATCTGGCTGTTCATTTGTTTCCTTTATAATATCTTAACTGATAAATACAACTAAAGTGTTTCCCTGAGTTCTTCGAGCCATTTTAGCAAATTATCAAACCTGAGGAGGGGGGTTGTGGGACCCCTAATTTATAGCTGGTTGATGAGAAATACCAGAAGGCTGGATTTGCAATTGACATCTTAAGTAGGGGCAGTCTTGTAGGACTGAGCCCTTAACCTGTGGGATCTGACACTAACTCCAGGTACACAGTGTCAGAATAAATTGCAAGACACACAGCTGGTGTGTTCAGAGAGTTGGAGAACTGCTTGGTGTGTGGAGAAAATCCCCCCACACATGTGGTCACAGAAGTGTTATATAAGTGTAGACAAACAGAGTCTGTTTTTCAGAGAAGCAGGCATAATATTCCAGTTGTAGCCTCACAGAGAGGGCATAGCTTAAGGTATTGGTTCTCAACCAGGGGTGATTTTTGTCCTCCTGGGGTCATTTGGCAACATCTGGAGACATTTCTGATTGGCACAGCATGGAAGATGCTATTGACATCCGATGGGTAGAGGCCAGGGATGTTGCTAAACATCCTACAATGCACAGAACAGTCTCCTCCAACAAAGAATTACTAGGCTCAAAATGGCAATAGTGCCATGGTTGAGAAACCTGGTTTAATTTGCAAGTGTCTACAATATCCCAGTGACAAGTCAGTGAAGATGCTTCATCTTGAATGTCAGATGGTACAATCATAGTATTGATGAGCTCACATAAAAAGACCATTTTGGTTCATGATAAACATTCACAGTCCCATGACCTGCCATCAGGGCAAGACTTCAGCGTTTCTGAATCTTTTTGAAATTGGACAAAGAAGAGACGATTTGCCTATAGTAAAGGGGACTTCTGATAGTCCAAGAGTTGACATCCTTTGAAGAAATACATCTACCAGAAGGCAAGCAGAGTTTTTCCAAATATGGAAAAAGACTAGTCAGATTATCCTGTCCGTGAGTGGAGCAGAAAACTGTGCCCAAGGGGGACCAAAAATGAAGGTCAAGATCAACAGGACAAGACCGGTCACTGGAGGAACGTGAGGTTGATCGGACTTTTGGAGGGAGGATGGAGAGGGGACAGCCAAGCAACTGTTCTGCAAAGTGCAGACTGGAAAACACTGTTTGAAGCTATAGGGCTGGAGGCACCCTGCTCCTCAGCCAAGGAAGCTACATTTTCTCATCATTTTGAGTCATTTAACACTTGCACTAATGATTTTGAGATCCTCTTAGGTAGCAGAGAGGACAGAATTAAGTGAATTCTTAAGGGATATGCTTTTTAATTTTAACAAGGAGCATAACCTTTCCCTCTTGCCCTTTCTCATTCTCTATCATATCTATTATAGTAAAAGAATTAATTTGCCTGTAATCCCAGCACTTTGGGAGACCGAGGTGGGCGGATCATGAGGTCAGGAGTTTGAGACCAGCCTGGCCAATATGGTGAAACCCCATCTCTTCTAAAAATACAAAAAAAAAAAAAATTAGCCAAGCGTGGTGGCACGCCCCTGTAGTCCCAGCTACTTGGGAGGCTGAGGCAGGAGAATTGCTAGAACCTGGGAGGCAGAGGTTGCAGTGAGCTGAGATCACGCCACTGCACTTCAGCCTGGGTGACAGAGTGAGACTCCGTCTCAAAAATAAATAAATAAATAAAACTAACAGATGCTAGAGGATTTAAAGTAAAAAGCCCCTCCCACACTCACTCATCCCTCAACCACTTCATTCCCCTCACCAGAGACCATGATAGTGACCAGATTTTGTGTATCCTTTCATAAATATTCTAAGCAGATTCAATTATACATACATGTGTGTGCATCTACTTTTAGTATTTCTCCCCACGTTAGCATACTAAATATGCACACCACTCTGTGCCTTGCTTTCCTTTTCACATAGAGATAGATACCTTTCATATCATTTCCTATCACTACCTATGGAACTGTCTTGTTCTTTTATTTTAATGGTTACACAGATCATTGAATGAAGATGACAAAATGTATTTACTCAAGTACCCTACCAATGGTGTAACTGTCACTCTAGGAGGAGAGATGTTAAGGTGAATTTGAGAGCTTGGATTCCAAGGTGGGGGTAAGTTAGTGAAAATCAACGTGAGTTTTTATTTGTGTAGATGCTTTAAGAATCAAGAAATTGGCCGGGCACCATGGCTCATGCCTGTAATCCCAGCACTTTGGGAGGCCAAGGTGGGCAGATCATGAGGTCAAGAGATTGAGACCATCCTGGCTAACATGGTGAAGCCCCATCTCTACTAAAAATACAAAAAATGAGCCGGGCATGGTGGCACGCACCTGTAATCCCAGCTACTCGGGAGGCGGAGGCAGGAGAATCGCTTGAACCCGGGAGGCGGAGGTTGCAGCGAGCCAAGATGGCACCACTGCACTCCAGCCTGGGTGACAGAACGAGACTGTCTCAAATTAAAAAGAAAAAAAAAAGAATCAAGAAATTACAAGGAAGCCACCAAATGACAAGAGAAAGGAAGAAATGCGTTAGCAACCCCATAATCAAAGAAAGTACATAAGAAGAAGTTAATGGACAGTAACGCACAACAGACTACAAATGATTTCTCTTTCTAAAAAGATTCTCTAAGGTGAAGGGACATTATCAGCTCAAGAGATGCCAGGCATTGTATGTAGCAATCTCATATAACCTAAGATTGCCTCTAACTGAGATACTGTTTGCTCTCTCCCTCACACTTTGGTCGCCCCCTCCAGTCTTATACAGAGGCATAAGAATGATACAATGGACTCTGTGGACTCAGGGGAAAGGGTGGGAGGAGGGTGAGGGATAAAAGATTACACATTGGGTACAGTGTACACTACTCAGGTGATGGGTGCACCAAAATATCAGAAATCAGCACTAAAGAACTTACTCACATAACCAACACCATCTGTTCCCCAAAAACCTATTGAAATAAATGAATTAAAAATTTTTAAAAAGGATATCCAGTCTTAGAAGAATTCAATTGCTCAAAGATCTAGAAAAGCTCCCGAAATCTTTTTCCCTCCAGTACCAAGGATCCACACTGACAAAGCCAATCTCGATCCCTGGTAAATATTAGTGCCCAGATAAAAAGATCTTAGCAAACTTCATGCTGGCCAGTGATTTTCAGAGCCAAAGAGGAGCTATTGAAATAATGTTTTTCCCTAGTTCTAGAGTGCAGATAGAACCTCAAGAATTAAAGACAGACTGTCCCAGGGTTTCGATACAGTCAATCTGACATTTCTGAGATGACTATTCTCTCTAAAATTATCTTGGGCATAAGCAACACAGTTTGTAGGATGACCCAGACAATAAGCCTGATTCTAATATCCACCCCATTCCGCCAAACACACACACACACACACACACACACTCTCTCACTCACTCTCTCTCTCTCTCTCTCTCTCTCTCATATATTCCCTATCTTGGAAAATTGTTGTCTACTGTCCTCTAATTCCAGGCCCAGGCAATCAGCTCTTCTGTAGCTCAGCCCCAAACAGACACACAGCCCAGGTTTGATGCTTGGGTCTCAGTGGTTCTCAACAGCCACTCTAGCCTAACAGTGGGCCACTGCTAACAGCACCAGGTTACACTTCTTTAATATTTACTTAAGTTAACATTGTACAAGGCATGTACATGCTTTACCTCACTGACCTCTCAAACAACCCTGCTGGGTAGGGAATTATGATGATTCTTACCATTTTCCAAATGAAGAAGCTAAGGCTTATGAGGTAATTAACTTGCCCAAGCTCAGGTTAAATTAGGAAGTGATAGAACTGGGCTTCAGCCTTGGGTCGTCAGATTCGAGAGCTTAACCTCAGAATTGCCTGTTACAGAAAAGGAAGGGCATGCTAGTGTGGTAGGCAAGTTCTGTGCCTAAAATATTCACAGACCATCCATTCATGACACACATCTACTTGTACCATTGCCCTGCTGGTGCAGGCTCTTTTTTAGGCATGGAGAACGGAGCTGATGGGGACACAAGATCCCTGCTCCCATCACAATGATGGAAATGAATGATCACAGTGATTTCAGATACTAATATGTGCTATGAAGAAAATAAAATAGGGAGATGGGATTAGGGTGAGGGAGGAAGCCGACACATTAGGTGGTCAAGAAAGCCTCCTGAAAAGGTGACATCTGAGCTGAGAACCGAACAGGTTGCTGGCTTGAAATGCTGGGTAAGAGCATTCCCTACGGAGGATAGAGCAAGCACAATGGCCCAAGAGGAGTGTGAGCTGGGCATGCTCAGTACCAGGTGAGCACAGCTGAAGAATGATGACAGACGGGAAGGAAGCCCAGAGCCAAGCTCAGAGATGCAGGTAGAAGACACATCATAGTGTCCAAGGGCCAAGATAAGGAGTTCAGATTTTATTCTACAAAGGGAATCCCGGAGCAGGATTAGGCAGGAGAGTGACGTTACTGGATTTCCAATTTAAACGCTGGCTCCTGCGCTTGCAGAGAAGGGAAGAGGAAGGAGGAGGGAAGGGTTTGGGGTGGAAGACGTGATAGGAGCCACTGTGTTTAGAAAGAGCTGCTTAGACTAGGGTGGTAAATGTTGAAGCCAAATGGAAATTCTTTGGAGGAAGAGTCAGCAGGGCTCACTGACAGCCTGGACGTGGTGGGTATGGAAAGGAAAGAATGAAGAATGGTGTCTGGGATTTAGACGAGCAAGTGCGTGGATTTACAGTACCATTCTCTACTGTTCTGCCTCTTTGCTGGGTCCTCCTCCTGGTAGAGCAGGAAATGATGCAATTCCTAGGGTTCCTGATTCAAAAGCCATTTGTCTTCTCACCCTGCGTTTTCTACCCAGGTGATCACAGCAGCTCCCATGGATTCAACAGTCACTTGGGGTAGAGACCATGAGACCCCTTTCTCTTCTTCATACGCCCACATCCACTCAGTTACCAAGCCCTGACACTCTCCCTCCAGGATCTACCATGGACGCTGATTTTTCTCCATCTTCAGGTCCTCGCTGCATCTCACTGAAATTGTTCCCATCTATGTGTAACTGGCCTCTCACTTCTCCCACGGCGCCACCCATGAGTCCTTTATTCATAAAATTTTCAACAAATCTGATCATGTCTCTCTGTTAAAATGTTGGCTTTCCTCTGCTCGTAGGGATAAAGTCCAACCCTCACCATGCCCTGTAAGGCGTGATCCCATCCTCTGCAGTCCCGTCCCATGCCACATCTTCCCCATTCTCCACAGTCTGCTCACTCTGGCCACCTTTATGTTTCTCAAAAGTGCCAAACTTGGCCGGGTGTGGTGGCTCACACCTGTAATCCCAGCACTTTGGGAGGGTGAGGCGAGTAGATCACCTGAGGTCAGGAGTTCGATACCAGCCTGGCCAACATGGTGAAACCTGGTCTCTACTAAAAACACAAAAATTAGCTGGGCGTGGTGGCAGGTGCCTGTAATCTCAGCTACCTGGGAGGCTGAGGCAGGAGAATTGCTTGAACCCGGGAGGCAGAGGCTGCAGTGAGTCGAGATTGCACCATTGCACTCCAGCCTGGGCAACAAGAGCGAAACTCCATCTCAAAAAAAAAAAAAAAGCCAAACTTTCTCCTGTCTCTTGGAACCCGGCACATCTTGTCCCCCTATCTGAGAAGTGTGTCTACCCCTTTTGGTGCTGCTACCTTTCACCTGTCCTTAACAGCTACTTCCTCATGGAAGCCTCCCACTATTTAATTTCTAGCAAGCACCTCTTCTTGGCACTAAGACACGGTCTGAGCAGCCGAATGCACTGTGAATGTGATGCCTGCCTCCCCCTGGGTGGTGAGCTTCTGCAGCACAGAAATCCTGCTCAGCTGGCTCAGCACTTGGCATACACACCGCCTTGCATGGCAGACTTGGTGCTTTCTAAATATTTGCTGAATAAGGTGGAGAAACACTTTCACACGGTAGCACTTTATTTGTTGGGCATGACTTCCTAATGAGAAATGCAAGGACTTCAAAAAACTAAACATCTTCATTATATTAAGAGTCTTGAAAACCTAGGAACTAACCAATTATTATCCAGGACTAAAGATGGCAACATGGAGGCCAGGTGTGGTGGCTCATGCCTATAATCCCAACACTTTGGGAGGCTGAGGCGGGCAGATCATGAGGTCAGGAGTTCAAGACCAGCCTGGCCAACATGGTGAAACCCCGTCTCTACTAAAAATACCAAAATTATCTGGGCGTGGAGGCGGGCATCTGTAATCCCAGCTACTCAGGAGGCTGAGGCAGGAGAATTGCTTGAACCCGGGAGGCGGAGGTTGCAGTGAGCCGAGATGGTGCCACTGCACTCCAGCCTGGGCGACAGAGCAAGGCTCTGTCTCATAAAAAACAAAAATAAAAATAAAAAAAGATGGCGACATGGAAAGGTAATTCATATGCTTTCTATTCTTCACTCCACATAAGGAATCCAGTTTTACTCAGTACTGACAAGACAATAACGTTCTCTCTGATCACTGAGATAATGGCAACAAAATCCCATTTTTATGCCTACCCACATCTGGCTGGCAGCCACAGCTTTCAAGGCAAAACTTTTAAAAGTGGTATGACAAAAGTTCAGGAGTTGGAACACATGACTAAAGAGCTACTGAGCTTGTTAAAAGAGAAATAACAAAAAGCAACTTACATGTACTCAAGTAGCAACTTACATGTGCTCAAGTAGCAACTTACATGTGCTCAAGTAGCAACTTACATGTGCTCAAGTAGCAACTTACATGTACTCAAGTAGCAACTTACATGTGCTCAAATAAAAAGCAGAATACTGCATGGATCCCCATGAAGTCTCTCCTGATCCTGAGACTCTATGACCCACACCACCACTGTGATTGTCCATCTCTGGACCCTCTCTTAACATTCAATTCCCGAGACAGCGTGTGTTCATTCACTCCCTCCCTCCCACTCCACCTTCCCTCTACCTGATCCTTTTCATTTTATTTCTTTTCCTTTTCACCCATTGCTCCGATCTTGACATATCTCCCTACTTAATCATCACAAAGAACTGGATATACATTTCAGTATTTGAGGTGATTTATAAGTGTCACGTTTCCTATTACATCTCTTAATGTGTTTAGAGAAAAACTGAAAAAAATTGAGTTTGGAAATTTTTTTCCCACAGTTCTTTGACTGTTTCATATTTTAAATGGCGCTTTGACTTTCAGACCATTTATTCAGTCATATGATGACAAGGAAAGATGGATCAGCGTAAGAAACCATTGACAAAATCAAGCACTTAAAATCCATGCAGTGAGGCCAGGTGCAGTGGCTCACACCTGTAATCCCAGCACTTTAGGAGGCCTAGGCAGGCAGATCACGAGGTCAAGAGATCAAGACCATCCTGGCCAACATGGTGAAACCCTGTCTCTACTAAAAATACAAAAATTAGCTGGGCATGGTGGCACGCACCTGTAGTCCCAGCTACTCAGTAGGCTGACGCAGGAGAATCACTTGAACCTGGGAGGTGGAGGTTGCAGTGAGCCAAGATTGCGCCACTGCACTCCAGCCTGGTCACAGAGTGAAACTCTGTCTCAAAATAAATAAATAAATAAATAAATCCATGCAGTGAAATCACTGACCTATACATGCTTGGGCACCTACTTCTACTGCAGACTTATCCCAGTTTACACATTTATCACTGCATTCACGTGACTGCAGCCTTCAGAGCCTGGTAACAACCACTGTGTGTCTTCTCTAGTAAGAGAAGCCAGATAGTGTATGTCTTCGCTGGTGAATCATGGCCAGTCATAGCAAACCCATTTGTCTTGGACACACATTCACCTTCTCAGCCTCCCTTGCAGCTAGAGAAACATAAATGAAATTAATTCACAGTCTTATCACCCTCCCACTTCCTGCCTGTGATGTGGTTATGTGAAGATGTGATGTGTGGAGCTGAGGTAGCCACATTACAGTTGTAAGTGGAGGCCCAGGCATCACATAGCTGCTGACCCAAAGCTGCTGAATAAACCTTGGAACTGGCTACATCAGAATCTTGTTAAGTGAGGCAATTAAGTGCCTTTTTCTCAAGTCTCTAGGAAGCAGCGTAGTTATTAACCATGTGTTTTATTTTCTGTATTCAGATGCTTTGACAACATCTTGGGCCCTTGCTGACCCTGGAGGGACTGCCCCTCCCAGGCTAGGCAATTCCTAGAAATAGTAAACAACTCACCCACAGCATGCTTTTTAAATGCAAGCCAATCTAGAGCTCACACTTCAACAACCTTCTCCAAGGGGCTCTCACACCCCAGGCCACTGTTCATCTGCCCTAATCACCCGACTGGGAGGTCAGGTCCCAGACAACTAGAAATCGTCCTTAATAATTCAAACTAACCAATCCTATATCTACTGCAGACACCACAACAAAGGCTCTGGCCCACAGTCCCCTCCTGTATTACCTCCTGACCAACCCTAGAGCTTCCCCTGTGGCCCTCTGGGTGATGTGGCCTGTCCCCTTCTCTTAGGAAGGGTGAATAACTATCTCTCCTTGGCAATCATCTCCTGATGTGCTGGCTTTGCCATACCTCAAATCTTCTATCAATGCCCTATACTTCAGATCACTCAGGGATCCAAATGTCTCCTTACTGATATAATACGTAAGACTCTCAATCCAATGAAAACTCCACCAATCCAGGTAAATTCATCTGATCCCAGAAAAATAATGTTAGTACTAATCCGCCTACCAATACCAAAGGCCGAATTCAAGCCTCTGGTGGTAACATTCAGATGATACTCCCGATACCAAAACATACTGTACTTTGGACCAGTTATTTTAAAAATAGTGCTTCTTAGAGCAAAAAAAAAAAAAAACAAAAACAAAAACAAAAAAGACATAGATCAAAGGCAGGCTTGGCTCCAGCACCCCCATCCGGAACCGTTCCTGGAGTCCCCTATTAGATGTGGGTTTGATAAAAGGGTTTCATGCCCAAAGTCGTTTTGCAAACTCTCCCTTTAGACAGTTCCCCTTGCTGAATTCCTGATACATGCAGAATTATTTCTATAGATATTTTTCAGAGCTGTGAAAGTTTTATTTATACACACACAAATGATTCCTGCTGGGAATATTAAGAAAGAAGAAACCAGGGCTTGGAAAAAAGAAAAAAAGAAAGAAATGACTCGTAGGGCAAGCAGAGCGGGTTTTTGCACTGCAGCAGGAGCTGGGAAGAAGTATTGTGGCACATTACATGACAGTCCAACAGAAATGAGGCTAACATAAGCCGAGGGCCATCAGGGGACCAAGGGGATGCAGAAGTCGGCAATAACTGCAAGTCAAAAAAAAAAAAAGTCTAAATGATACCAATCATGTAGATTATAAACTCAAGGAAGGACGAGAAAAACCTAGATTGTATATCCCTTGTAATAAAGCCAAGTGAATGTCTAAGAATATCTTTTAATCTTTGGTGGGGCTGAGAGGGATGGGGTCAAGAGGAAGGTAAACCTGCAGAGGCTGTTCATGCCAAGAACTGTTGCAATGGAATCGCATTATACAATGCCTGTTATTTCTAATGCAGGTTATAGACAAAGGCATTAGAGAAGCTTTATTTAGCAAGCCTTTTTATTGTGTCTCATTATAGCAAAAACAATTTTCAAGGGCTTTTATAGGTCATTTGTAACCTCTAAAACGACAATACACTTTTTTTCCATGAGATGTTAAGATACTATTGAGGCAAATGCAATCTATGAATGAGCTGAATCAGGGGTCAGATATCCATCAAGGATAAAGCTTCCCTAGAGGTGGGATCTCGAGCATGCCCCTATCGTCTTCCCAGTTGCTCCAATCTGAGGAGGACAGGGAGAGGACCCCAACTTGCCTGGGGAGGGCAGGGGATGCTTCAGGCTGGGCTAAGAGCAAGAACAGCAGGGAGGGTCATTACTCCACAGAAAACAGAAAATAGGCAGCTAGATTTGCTGAGTCAATTCTCAGGCATGTAAGCAGCTACATAAACAGCTACATCCAGGACTGTCACAGGAGTAGGACCCTTGTCCTCAGTAGGCAAGATTTCAGCTCCCCAGGGCTGGGAGGGCACTTACGGAGCGCTTGTCAGCCTCTGCCCCTTGCTGGCCCTGCAGACATGCGGTGAGCTTCTTGTGCGTGCTGTGGGACACCTGTTTCACCAGCTCCAGACGCTTCTCCACCTGCAGAGAGAAGAGCGGGTGGTGCCACTGAGAGAAGGCAAGGTCAGGGGAGGAGGGATTGTGGGTGGGGACAATCACAACTCATGTTTCCATGGAGATAAGGACTCCTGGAGAGACAGCCTTGGTTTTTGTTGTTGTTGCTTTTTTGTTTTTTTTTAAATTATACTTTAAGTTCTAGGGTACATGTGCACAACGTGCAGGTTTTACATATGTATACATGTGCCATGTTGGTGTGCTGCACCCATTAACTCGTCATTTACATTAGGTATATCTCCTAATGCTATCCCTCCCCCCTCCCCCACCTCACGACAGGCCCCGGTGTGTGATGTTCCCCTTCCTGTGTCCAAGTGTTCTCATTGTTCAATTCCCACTTATGAGTGAGAACATGTGGTGTTTGATTTTCTGTCCTTGCGATAGTTTGCTCAGAATGATGGTTTCCAGCTTCATCCATGTCCCTACAAAGGACATGAACTCATCCTTTTTTATGGCTGCATAGTATTCCACGGTGTACATGTGCCACATTTTCTTAATCCAATCTAACATTCATGGATATTTGGGTTGGTTCCAAGTCTTTGCTATTGTGAATAATGCTGCAATAAACATACGTGTGCATGTGTCTTTATAGCAGCATGATTTATAATCCTTTGGGTATATACACCCAGTAATGGGATGGCTGGGTCAAATGGTATTTCTAGTTCTAGATCCTTGAGGAATCATCACACTGTCTTCCACAATGGTTGAACTAGTTTACAGTCCCACCAACAGTGTAAAAGTATTCCTATTTCTCCACATCCTCTCCAGCACCTGTTGTTTCCTGACTTTTTAATGATTACCTTTCTAACAAAGAACTTAAACAAATTTACAAGAAAAAATCAAACAACCCCATCAAAAAGTGGGCGAGAGATATGAATAGACACTTCTCAAAAGAAGACATTTATGCAGCCAACAGACACATGAAAAAATGCTCATCATCACCGGCCATCAGAGAAATGCAAATCAAAACCACAATGACAGACAGCTTTCAATGCTGGAGAACTGGAGGGGCAGCGATCACAGACTCCAGGACCCTCGGGCTAACTGTGGTGAAATGACTTTAAACCTCTCGTGAAAGAGCTTAACCCAAATTAGTATTCATCATGCAAAGTACTGTCGTAAAAGACAAAAAAACTTCTCTCCTAATAGTTTGTAAGGAGCAGCTGAAGCAGTTTTAACCACATTGGGGATGGCTTAGTTTTTTGGTTTGGTTTTTTGTTGTTTGTTTTTTGTTTTTTTGTTTTCTTGTTTTTTTTTTTTTTTTGAGACAGAGTCTCGCTCTGTCGCCAGGCTGGAGTGTAGTGGCACGATCCCGGCTAAATGCAACCTACACCTCCTGGGTTCAAGCAATTCTCCTGCCTCAGCCTCTCGTATATCTCTGGTATCTGTGAGACAGTGTCAATGGCTGCCTTACCTGAAGAAGGTCTTCACTCAAAACTTCCGTCTTTTCAGCCCTAAAAAGAACATTGAGAAATGTATCAGTAAGAAAACTAACAGAGCCTCATAATTACTCCCCAATCTCTTCAATTAAGGTTTTTCAACACCAGAAAAACAGAGACATTAGTAGCAGAAACATTTAAGAAGAGAAAAGATAAAACTAGAATTTACTAGGAAACTTAAAAAACCAACACACCAGCAAACACAGCAAAGCAGATACCCTGAATCTGCTACAGATTGGAACCTGGATTCATGACAACAAATGTATGCCTTTGTTCCCACACATATATATATTTTAAATATCAGAATTAAGGTTTCCCCACCCATAACCCTTGGCTTCCCCCAAATAAGTCAGCTAATGTAGCAGAAATCTGAGAAAGGATCAATTAACAACAAACACAGAGACAGTATTGAATCCTGGCAACTAATGCAAATGCCACCACCAAGGTCTGGCAACCAAGTGTTAGGTCCACAAGAAAGTGGAGGGCTTGAAACTGAAACTTCTACATTTAGAGAAAGAACCTGGATGCTGGAGGAACTAGTCCCAGCTAACCCAATAGCACTGCCTGCCTCATGTCAGAGGAGAGTGCCAATTCTCTCAAGAACAAAGCATTCTAATTTAATGCTCTCTCTCTCTCTCTCCCTCTCTTTCTCACTCTCACTTTCTCTGACAACATGCACACACACACACACTCTCTCACACACACACACAAACACAGCAAGTTCATATGAAAACAACTCATCAAGATTTAAGAATACAGAGAAAGAAGAAACAACATATGAGAAGTCTAAAGAATTTCGACTATTGCAATGATCAGACTATAATGCATGTATAAAATATCAAAGAACAAATGATATATTATTAAAAAATAAGCAGTAGGACTTCCGCTTCCAGGAAGGAGTGAATGTATTTTAGCAATTCTTCCCACTCACACAACTAAAAACCTAGGATTGTATAGAAACATAAGACCCCGAAAAGGAGAAGGAAGGCATACTGGCTGGGAACCTTCAGAATAACATGGTAAAAGTGTTGTCCTTCACATTTCTCAGACTTGGAGCTTAAGAAACTAGCAAGAGCAACACCTAAAACACCAAGAGGCTCAGACAAAACAAACCCCAACAAAATCCTGGTCTCTGTAGACAAAGGACCAAGAAAGGAGCAGCCTAACAAGACAGATACTTTTTAGAAAACTGCTCACTGCAGCCAACACCACAGAAAAGAACTGTGTCCTACTCCACCCATGCCAGCAAAAGCTGAGTAGGGAGCCCTGACTTCTACTCCTACCAGGTTGTAACAACCACCCAAGCCCGTACCCCTCATCAGTGCGGGAGCATCAGAGAACACTGAGAAACATAAAGAGAACATCCATCTAGGGAGTGGGAGCATCTACCACTACTAGGCAACTGACTAAGTCCATCTTCCTCTGCTGCAGAACCAGTGGAAATCACATGGTCACCTAGACACCCATGCCCATGTGGTGATAATGAAGCATCTCTTCACCTTCCCATTGGGGTGGTGTTAAAGGAGTCCTAGTGGACAGACAGGACTCTTGCCAATGCCCAGCAGTAACAAGGCCACTCCCTTCTGCAGTATTAGTGAAAGCCAAGTAGGGAGCAACAACAAGACACTCACAACCCCACTCCCACCAGCGACTGAGGTACCAGTGGAGGCTCAGTAAAGAACCAGAACTCCCACACCCACCCAGTATTAACAAGGAGCACCTCCATCTTTGAACGGTCAATGAAGGCCAGCCAAGTGGGGAATCTGGACTTCTACCCCAACTCATCAGAAACAAAGCAGCACTCCTGCTCCGCCCACTAGAGCAGCATCAGAGAAAGCCGGCTACAAGACAAAGTTTAAATGAGATCCAGAGTCACATAATATAATAGCCATAATATCCAGATTTCAGTTACTCATCACACCAAGAACCAGAAAAAAACCTCAAACTGAAAGAAAAAAAGACAGTAGATTCCAATTAAAGTATTCATTATGAAAAGGCTTCAATGTATAGTAATAAACATGTTTGAAATAAATGAAATAGGAAGTCTCAGAAAGAAAATAGAAGATATAAAGAAGAAACAAAAATTTTAGATCTGAAAAATACAACAATCTAATTGAAAAAAAAAAAAACCCAGTTGATGGGTTCAACAGCAGAACAGAGCGGGCAGATGAAAGAATCTGTGAACTGGAGGAAGCATAATAGAAATTTTCCAATCTGAACAACAGGGCAAAAATAGACCAAACAAATCAACAAACAAAAAAACCCTCAGGGACCTGTGGGGCTATAACAAAAGATCAAATATTTTATGTCATCAGAGTCCCAGAAGAAGAAGGGAAAAAATGGTAGCTATATTAGACTAAGTTGGCCACGATAAAAAAGTTAAAAACAGATAGGCTAAAAAATACTCAAAGAAATAATGGCTAAAAATGTCCCAAATGTGGCAAAAGACACAAACCTACATATTTAAAAAGCTGAACAAACCCCAAAGAGGATAAACATAAAGAAATCCTCACCAAAACACATCATAGTCAAACTTCTAAGAACTAAAGACAAATCTTGAAACCAAGGTGAGAGAAATGATACCTTAACAATGGGGGAAAAGCAATTAGAATGACAGCAGATTTCTCAAGAAAAATGGAGACTAAAAGAAAGTGGCACATCATTTTTCCAGGGTTGAAAGAAAGAAACTGTCAACCTAGACCCCTTTAGCTAATGAAAATATTCTTCAGAAATGAAGGGGAGATCAAGACAATCTCAGATATACAAAAGTTAACAAAATTTGTCATCAGCAGGCTTCTTATTGCTAAAGAAAGTTATCCAAAAACAACCCAAAGGCTGGGCACAGTGGCTCACGCCTGTAATCCCAGCACTTTGGGAGGCCAAGGCGGGTGGATCACCTGCAGTCAGAAGTTCGAGACCAGCCTGGCCAACATGGTGAAACCCCATCTCTACTAAAAATACAAAAAAGTAGCTGGGCGTGGTGGTGCGCACCTGGAATCCCAGCTACTCAGGAGGCTGAGGCAGGAGAATCGCTTGAACCTGGGGAGGCAGAGGTTGCAGTGAGCCGACATCATGCCACTGCACTCCAGCCTAGGTGACAAGTGAGACTCCGTCTGAAAAAAAAAAAAAAACCCAAAAAATGATAAAAGAAGGAAACTTGAAATACCAAGGATGGGGGAAGCTATCACTCAAACTGGTAAAATAATGACAGCAGCAGACTATGATAAGTTATGTATATAGTAGGTAACACCTAGAGCCATCTCAACAATACTCCTATGGTTTGGATGTGTTCCTCAAAGTTCCCATGTTGAAAACTTGATCTCCAATGCAGCGGTGCTGAAAGGTGGAGCCTAAGGGGAGGTATATGGGTCATGGGGACACAACCCTCAATGAATTAATGCTGTCATTGTGGGAGTGTGTTCATTATCATGAGGGTGGGTTTCTTATAAAAGGACAACGTGAGCTCCCTCTTGCTCTCTCCTGCTCATGTGCTGACTTCCATCACGTTACAATGCAGCAAGAAGGACCTTGCCAGACAGTAGCTCCTCCATCCCAAACTTCCCAGCCTTCAGAACTGCGGCCAATAAATTTTTGTCTATTATAAATTAGAGACCATAGTATTCATTTACGGCAGCACAAAGAAAATTGGTACCAAAGAGTGAGGTATTGCTATAACAAATACCTACAATTGTGGAAGCGGCTTTGGAACTGGATAGTGGAGGCTAGAACAGTCTAGAAGAGCAGGCTAGAAAAAGGCTGCATTGCTGTGAACAAAGAGTTAAGGGTGATTCTGCCGAGGGCTCAGAAAAGAAGAGCTGTATGAAGGGTAAAACTTCTTAGAGGTTACTTAGATATTAATGATCACAGTGTGGGTAAAAATATGGACAGTAAAGACCACTCTGATGAGATCTTATATGAGAATGAAAAATATCTTATTAGAAACTGAAGTCAAGTCCATCCTTCTTATAAAGTTATACAGAACTTGACTGAACTATGTCCATCCCCAAGGGTTTTAATGAAGACAGAAATTAAGAGTGATGAACTAGGATATACGGTGGAAGAAATTTCTAAGCAAAATATTGAAGAATCTGCATGGCTTCCTTTAACTGCATACAGTAAGATGCAAGAGGAGAGACAGTATTTAAAGGTAGAATTTATGATTAAAAGAGAAGCAGAATGTAACCATTTGGAAAATTCACAGCCTGGCCATGTAAAACACAAAAATGTGCCAAGTGTCCCCTTTGAGAAAGGGCTTAGCATGGATAGCAGGAAGCCAGGTGCTATTCATCAAGGCAATGAGAGAATTACCTCCTAGATATTTCAGAGTCTTTGAAGCTGCTCCTCCCATTACAGGCTTAGACCCTAGGAGGGGAGAATGGTTTCATCAGACTAGCCCAAGATGCCTTCCATGGGTTCACTGCCCAAGGACTCTGTTCCCTGCATTCCAGTGCAGAGCTCTTTGGCTGCCCCAGCCGTTACTCAAGTAACCCCAAGTGTAGTCTGGGCTGCTGCTCTCCAGACGGCATAAGCGGTAAGCTTGGTGGCATCCATATAATGCTAACTCTGCTGCTGCACAGAGTTCATAAGCTGTGGGGGTATACATTTTTGGAGACAGGGGTACAATACTACCTCCACCTAGATTTCAAAGGGTGTATCAGACAGCCTAGGGATCCAGGCACAGACATGTCACAAGAGACATTTCACAAGAATGGAACCACTACAGACAGATTCTATTAGGGTGATGCCCAGCAGAACTGTGGGGACAAAGCCACTGTAGAGAGTACTCATTAAGGCAATGCCTAGTGGAGCCATGGGGACAGGGCTGCCCCCAAACCCCAGAACTGTAGGGCTACCAGCACACAGCCCCAGCCTGGGAAAACTGCCACACAGGCTGAGCCCAGCAAAACCATGAAAACAGGACTGCCCAAGGCTTTGAGGTCAAAACCTCCACCCCAGTAGGCTCAAAAGGTACACATGGAGTAAAAATGATTCTCTAGCTTTAAGATTTAACATTTTCCCTATTGGGTTTTGGACTTAGTTGGAACCAGTTATCCCTTTCTTCTTGCCTATTTCTCTCTTTTGAGATAGGAATGTCTATCCCATGTCTTTCCCTCCACTGCATTTTAAAGTAGATTACTTGTTTTGATTTCACAATCTCACAGCTAGAAGAAGTTTGCCTCAGGATGAATTGTGCCTTGAATCTCACCAATATCTGATCTAGATGAGATTCTGGACTTTTGAGGTGGTATTGGAACCAGTTAAGATTCTGGGGCTATTGGGATGGAGCAAATGTATTTTTCATGTGAGAAGGACATGAATTTTGGGGGTCAGAGGCAGAATGCTAAAAGCTGAATATGTCTCCTGAAGTTCCTGTGTTGGAAACTGGATCCCCAGTGCAGTGGTGTTGAGAAGTGGGATCTAATGGGAAGTGTTCGGATTAATGCTGTTATTGTGGGAGCGGGTTCATTGTCACAGACATGGGTTTCTTATAAAAGGAAAAGGTTGGCCCCCTCTTGCTCTCTCAACTATGTGTTCCCTTCTGCCATGTTATAATGTTTCAAGAAGGCCTTCACCAGATGCTAGCCCCTTGTTGTTGGACTTCCCAGCCTCCAGGACTCTGAGAAAATAAAATTTCAGTTTATTATAAATTACTCGGACTGTGGCATTCTGTTAGAGCACAAAATGGAACAAGACGAACACAAGAAATACATCAATGGAATTCTCAAAAATGATAAATTAATCCATAGGAATACAAGAAAACAAGAAATGAATACAAGAAAGAAGAAACGAATACAAGAAATGAAAAACAGAAAGAACAGAAAACAAAAAATAAACAAAAATGGCAGATTTATGTTTAACATGTCTATAATTACATTAAATGGAACCAGCCTAAATACAACAATTAGAAGACAAGAACTAGAAGAATGGATTTAAAAATATGGTGTCTACAAGAATCTCATTTCAAATAAATTACACAGGCAGCTTAAAAATAGAAAATTGGAAAAGATATAATGGAAGAATTAATCTAAAAAGGCAGAAGTATCTATACTAATGTCACGTAAAGACAATTTCAGAACAAAGAAAATTACCACAGACAAAGAGGAGCATGAAATAATGATAAAAGGGTCAAGCCCCTAAGACACAACAATCCTAAATGTATATCCACCAAAAAAGAGAGCTGTAAAATATATGAAGCAAAAAACCGATACAATGAAAAGGAGAAATAGACAAATACACAACTATAGTTGGAAACTTCAACACCTTCTCTCTCAATAATTAATAGAACTAAATTTTAAAAATCAGCAACAATATATAAAAAACACAACACCTCCATTAACCAATAAGATCAAATTGATACTTACAGAACACTCCACCCAACATGAGCAGAATATATGTTATTTTCCAGTTTCCACGGAACATATACCAAGATAGACAGCATCTGGAACTACAAAACAAACCTCAACTAATTTGAAAGAATGAAAGTCATATGCAGTTTGTTCCGTGACCACAATGGAATCAAATGAGAAATCAGTAACAGCAGGATAAGACGAAAATTTTCAAATATGTGGAAACTAAACAACTTTTAAATAATCCATGGAGGGTCTCAAGGAAGGTGTTTAAAAATTAAACTGAATGAAAAGAAAACATAACATGTAAAAATGTTGGGCACAACCAAAGTTGTGCTGGGAAAAAAATTATAGCATTAAATCTATACATCAGAAAAGAATAGTTCCAAGTCAATAAAAGATCCTACTCCAACAACCTAGAAAAAAGACCAAATAAAGTCCAAAGCAAGCAGAAAGAAGGAAATTATAGCATAAGGGAAGAAAATAATGACTTTAACAACAACAACAACAAAAACTAAAGAAACTCAATTAAAGAGCGGGTTCTTTGAAAAGATCAATAAAGTTTAAAAAATCTCTAGCAAGATGGAAAAGAACATTATCAACAATAGGAATGAAGCAGGGAATATCACTACATACCCTGTAGAAATCAAAAGGATGCCTCTGAAAAAACCTACACACACAAATTTGACAACTTAGATGAAATGGACAAATTCCTAAAAAAACTCAAAATGATCGCAATACACATAATATGAAATAGATCATTTGAATATTCTCTATAGCTATAAAAATTTGAATTTGTACTTTAAAAACTTCCCTGCAAAAATCTTCAGGCCCAGAAGCCTTCATTAGATAATTCTACCAAATGTTTTAAAAAGAAATGTCACCTATTCTAAACAATCTCTTTCAGAAAATGAAAGAAGGAACGCTTCTCAATTCATTTTATGAATCTAATATTACTTTGATATCAAAACATGACCAAAAAAATAATTATAGACCAATATCCCTCCATGAATATGGGTGTAAAAGTCCTTAACAAAATAAAAGTAAATAGGCTGGGCGTAGTGACTCACATCTGTAATCCCAACACTTTGGGAGGCCAAGGTGGAGGATCACTTGAGGATAGGAGTTTGAGACCAGCCTGGACAACATAACAAAACCCCAACTTTACAAAAACAAAAGGAGAGAGGGAAAAAATTAGCCAGGCATGGTAGTACATGCCTGTAGTCCTAGCTACTAGGGTGGCTGAGGTGGGACGATCGCTGGAGCCCAGGAGGTCAAGGTTCCATGTGAGCCATGATCACTCCTTTGTACTCCAGCCTGGAGAGCAGAGCAAGGCCCTGTCAATCAGTCCATCAATCTATCAGTCAATGCAAATAGAATTCAGCAATGTATAAAAATAATTTTTCATCATTATGACTAATTCACCATTATGAATAACAAACCAAGTGGGGTTTATTCCAAGGATACAAAGTTGGTTCAACATTCAAATATCAATCAGTATAATCCACTCACTGTGTTAAAAGATTAAGGAAGAAAAACGACATGATCATAGCAATTAATGTAGAAAAAGCATTTGACAAGATTCAAAACTCATTCATGGTAAAAACTCTCAGAAAACTAGGAGTAAAGGGAAACTTCCTCAACTTGATAAATAACATCTACGAAAAAAATCTATACTTTTGAAAGACTACATGCTTTCCTCCAAAACAGGAATCAAGGCAAGCGCATTTGCTCTTACCACTTATTCATCATGGTCCTGGAAGTTTAAGTTAGCGTAATAAAACAAGAAAAGAAAAAAAGCATGTAGATATAAGAGGTACAAATAAAAATGTCTCTATTTGCAGATGATATAATAGTCTATGTAGAAAATGCCAAGGAACATACAAAAAAATTCCTAGAACTAATAAATGGTTTCTGCAAGATTGCATGATATGAGATAAACACACAAAAATAAATTGTACATAGTAATAATGAACACATGAATACTGAAATAAAAAATACCACTGGCAGTTTCTTAAAAAAAAACACTTAGGTGTTAATTCATTAAAACATGTACAGAATTTGTAGGCAGAAAGCTACAAAATGCTTATGAAATAAATAATAGCAGATCTAAATAGAAAAAGCATGTCCGTGGTATTTGTACATGGCAAAGATACCAATTCTCCCCAAACTGATCACAGATTAAATGCAATCCCAATCAAAATCTTAACAAGATTTATTATAGTTATAGACAAATTGATTCTAAAATTGATATGAAAGTACAAAGGAAATAGTTAAAATTTTCTAGAAAGAAAAGTAGGACTCACATGGTCCAATTTTAAGATTTAGTATAAAATTAAGTAATCAATCAAGAGAGTATGGTCTTGGCAAAAATAAAGAAACCCAGATCAGTGGAAAAGAATAAAAGTACAAAAAATAGACCTAGACAAATATGATCAGTGACCTCTGAAAAAGGCACAAAGGCAATTCAATGGAGGAAGGATAGTCTAACAAATTGCTATGGAATACATAAATAGGCAAAACTACGAACCCTGGCCCATTTGTACATAATTCACAAAAATTAATTTATAATAGATCACACACTTCAATAAAAAAAGTTATAAAATATTTACAGGAAACATAGAAGAAAATATCTGTGACCTTGGTTTAGACAATGGATTCTTAGGACATCAAAACCATGATTCATAAAAGAAAAAAAATGATACATTAGACTTCTTCAAAACTAAAAGCTTTTGTTCTGTGAAAGACACTGTTAAAAGATGAAAACATAACTCAGAAAAAGAGAGAAATTATTTGTAACTCACATATATAAGAATTGTATACAGAACATACAAAGAACTCTGAAACTTAACAATAAGAAAAAAAATCCTATTTAAAATGGGCTAGAAATCAGAATAAAAACTTTACCAATGAAGACAGATAAGCAGAAAACAAGCACAGAAAAAATGGTTCAACATTATTAGCCCTTAAGACAATGTAAATTAAGAGCAAAATGAGATACTAGTATTTGAGTGACAACACACACATACACACACACACACACACATACACACACACGTCAAGTTCTGGACAACATGGAATAACTGTAACTCTCACACATTGCTGGGAGTTGGGCACAGCAAAATGGTACAGCTGATGTAGAAAACACTTTGGCAGTGTGTCATAAACTTGAACATACACTTGCCATATGACCCAGCAGAGCCACTCTAGAGAAAAGAACATTTATGTTACACACACACACACACACACACACCCCTACTCTGTGAATGTTCATAGAGCTTTATTTGTAATACTAAAAATCTGGAAGCAACTCAACTGCCCTTCAACAGGTGAATGGATAAACTAGAGAATAGGTGCATATGACAGAATATGCTCAGCAGGTGCTGGGCGCGATGGCTCATGCCTGTAATCCCAGCACTTGGGGAGGCCAAGGAGGGCAGATCACGAGGTCAGGAGTTCGAGACCAGCCTGGCCAATATGGTGCAACCCCATCTCTACTAAAAATACAAAAATTAGCCGGGCATGGTGGCACATGCCTGTAGTCCCAGCTACTCAGGAGGCTGAGGCAGAAGAATCACTTGAACCCAGGAGGTGGAGGTTGCAGTGAGCTGAGATCACCCCATGGCACTCCAGCCTGGGCAACACAGCGAGACTCCATCTCAAACAAACAAACAAAAAAATGCTTAGCAAGATATAGGAATGGACCACTGATACATGCTACAACATGGATAGATGTCAAACCATTATGCTCCGTGTAAAAAGCCAGTCCCCAAAGGCCGCATACATACTGAATGATTCCATTTATAAGGCACCCTGGAAAAGCTAAGTCATAGGGATGGAAAGCAGCGCAGTGGGTGATGTAGATGGGGGTGGGGAGGGTTTGACTGCAAAGATGCCGCATGAGGGAACTTTTTGAGGTAACAGAATTGTTCTGTAAATCCTTTGTGGTAGAGGTTACATAAATCTATGCCTGTGTTAAAACAAATAAGAGTCTACAAAAAAGTAAATTTTACTTCATGTAAATTTTAAAAGTAAAAAAGAAACTTTGAAGATGGAACTGAGATACAAGACAACAATATCATGTGAATCAAGAAGGTGAAGTGGTTGAAGTTAAGTGTTCTAAGCTCTTAACGCAGATTTTGTTCAACTAAAATATAATAAACATTACAAGGGTACCACTGAAAGAGCAGAAATAGAGTATATATCCTCCAAAGTAACAGACAATATAAAAACTCAATGATTGAAAACAAAATTAAAAAATGGTGCTGCATAAAGCAATATAGAAAAAATAGAAAGCACAAAGTAAAATAGTAAACACAAACTCAAATATATCGCAAAACATACGTAAACTAAATATTCTCGTTAAAAGCAAAAGATGTTCAGCTTAGATACAAAAAATCTAGCTCTGTGCTAATAATAAAAAGCTGTATCTAAAACACAAACAATCAGGGAGATCAAAAGAGAAATAAAAACACATACCAGGCTATTTCGAATTAATCTAACAGACTTTGAGGGAGAAAAAAACATTATGAAAGAAAGAGGACAGCAATATGTTAGAAAACTTTAACTCATCAAGAAGTTACGAGAATTCTGAATTTGGTGATACCTGATAAGAATCACACAATATAAAAATCAAACTGACAGAACCTCAGGGAAGCCCTGGAAATTTGGCCAAATAGATGTCATTATTCCTCTTTCAGTTAGAGAAGTAAGGCAGAAAAAAAGTGGACATAGAGGATTTGAAAAGGATAAGATAGCAAGATTTATTAGATTGATTTATGCACACAATAATTTATTTCCAAAGATTAACCACTTATAAGCCTGTAAAGCACATCTCAACAAATATCAAAGGACAGAAGTCACAAAGATGATGTTCTCTGACCCCAGTGTAATTTAAATTCAAATAAATAACAAGTTTAAATTAACAGTAAACAAATCTGGAATCTTGTAAACACTTCTAAATCGATAACAGGTCAAAAAGAATTACTGTTAGGAATTTAAAATATTAAGAGTTGAAAGACAATGAAAATACTGTATATCAAATTTGTTTGATAGCAAAATGATATTAAGAAAAAAACAGAAACTCAATTTCTTAGAAGACAGGCTGAAAATATTTAAGAAGTATAACTATGAACAGAATAAACTTCAAGAAATTAGAAGAAAAAAAGATAAAAAGAAGAAACTAATAATATAGAAAAAAACACATAGGTTAATTCTTTGAAAAAAACTAACAAAATGGCAAGCCTCTACAAGATTTACTCAGAAAATAAATGAAAAAGAAACAGGTAAATAATAATAGGAAATAAAAGTGGAATACAAACAGAAAAGCTACAGAGATTTAAAAGATAAATAACATTTGTGAGCAACTTTTTTTAAAAACCTTAGACAAAATGGCCACTTAGAAAAACAAAAGCAAGACAAAATTTACTAAAGAATACAGAGGAAGTCTGAATCATTCTATAAATATCAAAGAAATTCAACCAGTAATTAAACATCATTCCAAAAAGAAAACAGAAGATCAAGATGTTTTACAGGTAAATTTTCAAGAAATACTTCTTTCTAAACTTATACAAAGAATATAAATTCTTAATATGCCTAATATACTATTATGAAAAAGAATAGAAAAAGAAGTAATACAGTGCAACTCATTCTGAGAGACAAGCATAACTGGATACCACAATTAGAAAAGGACAGTATAAAGAAAATTATAGACCGTCTTCATGTATTAATGACACAGAAGTCCTAAAAAAATTAGCACATTATGAAAAAGTTTGATTAATTACTAGAGAATGTAAGAATGGTTTAACTTTAGCAACCTGCAAGTATAATTCATCACATGGACAAATTAAAGGGCAAAATAAGACTATCTCAAAAATGCAGACAAAGTATTTAATAAAACTTCATGTCTGTTGATGAAAAATATAACAGGGAAAATCCCTAACTTAATTTTTAAAAAGCACCTATAAAACATTATTCTTACTGGAAACATGTTAAAAACATGCCCTTGAGGAGAGGGTGAAAATAAAATAAAATAAAACCATGCTCTTTAGAATCACAAGTAAGACAAGGATTCCCACTATTACTATCTACCCAGCTCAGTAAGCAACTAAAATAGAAGATTTTAAAACTAAAAAGGAAGAACCTATACTGACATTTGAAGATTATATGTTTGTTCACAAAGATAATCCAAAGTAATCTACAGAAATTATTATAAATAATAAAACTTGAGAAAGATGGCTGGATACAAGATCAGTATAACAAAATTAATATAACCAGTACATACTCAAAAGTCTAATTTAAAAATTCATTCCATACAGCAAAGAAACTTGAAATAAATTTAACAAAAGATGAGCAATGTCTTCATAGGGAAAAATTTAAAAATTATAAAAGACATACATGAAGGCAGGTAAATGGAGAGATACAGTGTATATATGAATGGGAAGAATTAATTCTGAAAACGTATCAGTTCTCTTCATAGCAATACAGCTTCAATTAAATATCTCAATAAGAATTTTAAAAAATAATGTCACAAGCAGAATCTAAAATTTGTATGGAAGGCTTGGCACAGTGGCCCAGGACCGAAATCCTGGCACTTTGGGAGGCTGGGGCAGGAGGATCACTGAAGGCCAAGAGGCCAAGACTGGTCTTGACCAGCCTAGACAACATAGTGAGACGTTGTCTTACAAAAATGAAAACATAGCTGGGTGCAAAGATGCATGCCTGTAGTCCCAGCTGCTCAAGAGGCTGAGGCAGAAAGATCTCTTGAGCCCAGGAGTACAAGGCTACAGTGAGTTATGATCATACCACTGTACTCCAGCATGGGCAACAGAGAGATCATGTCTCAAAATAAACAAACAAATAACAACAACAAAATAAATAAATAAAATTTATATGGAAATGCAAAGGCTTAAAATAAGATTATCCTTAAGTAGAATAAGTTGAGGGAGCTTCAGTGACCACATAGTGAAACTTACTGAAGTTACAGTAATTAAGAAAGTATTATATCAATGTTTGCATCGGTCACTGAAACAGAAGAGTGTGTTCAGGAATAAACCCACAAAAATGGAAAAAAATGACAGATAAAAAAGTGTTATCTAAGATTGGGGGAGAGGAAGAGGAGACATGACTTATTTAATTAGTAGTGCTGGGTCAACTGCTTATCCAAATGAGAAAAAAATAAAGAAATAGGGTTTCTACTCTACACGCTACACAAAAGTCAAATACCAATGAATTAAAGACTTAAATGTAAAAGGTGAGACATTAAAACGCCTAGGGAAAAAAATACAGAATATTTTATATTTTAGACCATTGAATGACGTCACCAAAAATAAAAATAAGAAACACTAACCATAAAAGATTAAAAGACATATTTATATTAAAATTAATTGTCATGATGGTTGAAAAAACAATAAAAAGAAAGACACTAGAAAAAAGACATATATAAGAAAATGTAACTGCCAGAAAAAAAAATCAACTCTAAAAAAAATGAGCTAAAGATTAGCACTTTTTAAAGGAGGAAATTGTAATGAGTACTGAATATATAAAGGTTTGGTCAACTTCATTCGTAATGAGGAATATACAAATTAAAACCACAAAACATTACCATTTTATATCTACCATTTTGGTAAAAATGTAGAAGTCTGACAATTCCAATTGGTGGAGATACGGAGTAATGGGAACCCACTACTATAAGTATAACTTGTTAAAAGCATTGTAGAAAACAATGTCATCATTTTGTATATTTGACAATGAAACTAAGTACCCACATGAAACACCTTTTAACAGAACAGTATTTCCTCTACATCTGATGCACACTAATCTTTTCCACTATACTCATTAAGTTGATTTCACTACCACTAGTGAGTGGACCAGCATTCAAAAAATGGCCATCGAGAGGAGAATAAAGAAATTGGAATATATTCACATGTCATATTATATGGTAATAAAGAGCAATAAAATAAAGTTTACCCAAACAACATGAGTGACTCTTAGAGGTACAATGTTGATTGGGAAAAAAATAACAAAAAGACTACTTAAATTACGATAACCATTTTCATAAAGCTCAAAAGCAAACACCATTAAACACCTTATTGGGAAAGGATAAATGTATATGTAATAAAATGAAAAGAAAGCAAGAGAATTATAAATACAAAATTTTTAATGATGGTTATCTCTGAAAAACAGAAAGAGACTGGGTTTGGGAAGGAAATACAGGTGGCTTCCATAGAATTGGTAATGTTTTGGTTCTAAATTTGTGTATAGGTTCACAGCTTTCTTCTTAACATGTTTCATAATATATATACAAGCATATGGAATCTATGCATCAAATAATAAATAATATGAAAATTAACAAAAACAAAGTACTAAGTATTTAAGCATATTACATAAATGATTCCTACAAGATGAAAAACAAAATGTTCATTAGATTCTGTATATTATGGGGTGTACATATATGTGCACACAACACACACAGACACACATGCCCTCAGACAACATGAGTTCATTTATAGATGGATTTTCTTCCACCTCTGCCACACCTGAGACAGCAAGACCAACCCCTCTATATTTTCTCTTCCTTATGAATTTCTTAGCATTTTCTCTAGTTTTATTATAAGAATACAGTATATAACACATATACAAAATATGTGTTAATTGACTACATATGTTATCAGTAAGACTTCAGGTAAACAGTAGTCTATTAGTAAAGTTTTCAGGGGGTCAAGACTTATACAAAAATTTTCAACTGCATGGGGGATGAGTGCCCCAAACCCCTTGTAGGTGTGTGTGTGTATATATATATATATGTTTTAACTGTGTATATATATATATACATATGTTTTAACTGTGTATATATATATATACACACATATATTTATATATACATAAAATATAATTGTATATATAATCTTAACTGTAACACTTCTTTAAAGTTTTTACTACTTTTTGCTTAAAAACAAGTGCTGAGTTGTAGGGTATCCTAACAGCTAGCTACAGCAAGCACTCATACATCAACTACATGCAAATTAAAATCACCAATAAGCAATCCCACTCGGGGGTATCTACTCAGAGGAAAAGAAGTCATTATACGAAAAAGATACTTGCACATGCATGTTTATAGCAGCACAATTTGCAATTGTAAAAATATGGAACCGGACCAAATGCCCACTGATCAATGAGTGGATAAAGAAAATGTGATATACACCATGGAATACTACTCAGCCATGAGAAGGAATGAAATAATGGCATTGCCAGCAACGTGGATGAAACTGTAGACCATTGTTCTAAGTGAAGTGACTCAGGAATGGAAAACCAAACATCGTGTGTTCTCACTCATAAGTAGGAGCTAAGCTATGAGGATGCAAAGGCATAAGAAGGACTTTGGGAACTTGGGGGAAAGGGTGGGAGGCGGGTGAGAAATAAAAGACTACACATTGTGTACAGTGTGTACTGCTCGATTGATGGGTGCACCAAAATCTCAGAAATCACCACTAAAGAACTTATTCATGTAACCAAACACCACCTGTTCCCCAAAAACCTACTGAAATAAAAACAGTAAAATAAAATTACCAATACAAGTATTGTAGCTACATAGCTGATAAGAGAGGAATAAGCTCTCTTCTTTGAAGGAAAAAGATTTGTGCTGGAAACAAATTCTGCTTAAATTTGTTCTTAAAAATGTAAGGTCATAAACTCATTTAATGATCAAAAGGATTTAAGAAAATTCTAGAACATGTTTTACTGACTGGGGAAAAGACTCACGACTGCTGAGTTGAAAGGAGCAACAGAGGTCACTTAGTCCAATCTCCACGCCTCTGAGATTTCCCTCCTTCACTATTCCTGAAGCACTTCAGCAGAGCATTAGTGAAGGCCTGACCCATGGAAGCTAACCTTCAAGGAAAGGCAGCAGCCTAACAGGTGATAGTATTTTTAGGAAGGCTGGTATTTTAGGTCTCATCTTTGTAAATGAAACAAGGATCATTATTCATTATCAAGGTAAAAAGCACTATCCACCGTTTTCAAGGGATGAGTCATTCCACAGGATGACAGGCGCGCTGTATAGATGACATCTGGGTACAAGTCATATCTTTTTAAACTTTTTGTATACGAGAGACTAAAAGCAAAACAGAGCCTGGGCAAATTGATCTTGAAATTGTGCACTGTTCTACTTATGAGTTTCAGGAGAACAATCAACACCACCCACAAAAATCTTGATTGCCATCAGTGTTATATACATCAGCTAGGTCACGACAGCGTTTCCCAAAATTTGTTCCATGAAAAAATAGATTCATAAGACACTCTGAAAAAAAAAAAGGTTCTGTGAACAAATGAGTTAGAGAAACACTGAATACAATAATTTCCATTAACAGAGTCCCACTACCATATTAAAGGCTCTGAAAAGTTCTGCAATACATAAAATGGCTTAATTTTAGTTCACCTGTCATTTCCCAATCTCTAAAAATATGAAAACATATTTCATGTAACAGCTAATTCACAACTGTGGTGTGGATGAACACCAGGTGAACACACTTTAGGAAATGTAGAGCTGATAATCACTACAGTACCTCTTGACTCTTGCAATATCTTCCTTAACATGCTACCTGGGAGTTCTGGCCTCATCCAAAAAGACATTTATTTGGACTAGAGTCAAGCAAGGAGGACTTCTCTGATGCCATCCAAGAAGTCACTGAACAAAGCAGCAAGGCTGCATTTAAGGCAGAGACAGTCTTTTTATTTTTTTTAACCTATTAATTACAATAATGTTTATATATCTTTAGTCTTTTTTTTTTTTTTTTTTTTTTTAGACGTAGTCTCGCTCTGTCACCCAGGCTGGGTGGGGTGCAGTGGCGCGATCTCGGCTCATGGCAAGCTCCGCCTCCCGGGTTCATGCCATTCTCCTGCCTCAGCCTCCCGAGTAGCTGGGACTACAGATGCCTGCCACCTTGCCCAGCTAATTTTTTGTATTTTTAGTAGAGACAGGGTTTCACCGTGTTAGCCAGGATTATCTTTGATCATTTTTTAAAGTTCTTTGAACATGTTAGCAAATTTTATACTTCCTAAATATCTTTTAATTAAATTTTCTTTAAATAACTAAGCATTGAAAATTTTATAAATCATCGATGATCTTAACATGGTTGAGATTCTTTTTCCTTTTTTCCCTTAAAGAGTCTAAGCCAGTGTAGGTCTCTTGTAGACACCCCTATTTTCCAAGGGCATGTGATCAATCAAATTAACCTTTTCCAAATAGAAATGGCTATATGAACAGGACCAGTCTATGGTAAATGAATTTAGATGATGGTGTTCGTTTTCAAACATCTTTAGTAAGTAACTAAAGGGGCGATGTAAAATGTTGCAGTTTGCTGGGTAAATCTTAACTGCAAAATTTCTTCTTTCAGAACTTTTTTCCTGCTGCATTTGCTGCTTTTTCACCCATGATGCAGAGACGGTCTTATTACAAACAATTTCAGATAAATAAGTTTCCAATTTGCAACACTGACAAAACTGTCAAATCCTCTTAATTTTATATCACAAATATTTTCAGCAACTATTGGTCCCTTTCTACTTGCATAGTCCCGAGCTAGGCCCTATCAGACTCAGCCCTGGACTATCACAATATCTTTCTTTTTTTCTTCCTTTATTTTATTTTATTTTTTTTTGAGACGGAGTCTCACTCTGTCACCAGGCTGGAGTGCAGTGGCGCAGTCTCAGGTCACTGAAACCTCTGCCTCCCGGGTTCAAGTGATTCTCTTGCCTCAGCCTCCCAAGTAGCTGGGATTACAAGTGCACGCCACCATGCCCAGCTAATTTTTATATTTTTAGTAGAGACAGGGTTTCACCACGTTAGCCAGGATGGTCTCGATCTCCTGACTTCGTGATCCTCCCACCTCAGCCTCCCAAAGAGCTGGGATTACAGATATGAGCCACCATGCCCAGCCCACAATATCTTTCTAACCCATCTCCCCATCTCCACTTCCCACTCATCCTTCACACTACCCTCAGACATTCCTCCTAAAATTCCTCCCAGCGGTCCCTTTTGCCTAGTGCCCAGCAGGTGTTCTGCTGGCACTTTACAAGTACTGTATCACTATTTTAATGTGTACGCAGGATTTGTTTTATTGGCTATGGTAAGACACACAGAGATGAACATGACTGTCAAGTTTATACTAACAGATCCCTAGAATCAGCAGGTAGCGCCACATGGGGACACACCAGGGCTGGTCAAGAGGCAGAGGGAGTGAGGGAAGAGTACCCACAAAAGCCTTTCCTGTGGTTTTCATGGGAGGGAATTAGTAAAGCAAGGTAAGCAAGCTGAACAGGTTTCGGACTGGGTGCTTTTAATAATTTTGGTGGGCTCAAGGCTACAGGAAGGTCCTCAGTGTCCAGTACTTGGCCCTGGGATGACTTAGGACACAAGGAAAGCAGTCAGAGCTGCAGGGGCCTGATAAAAAGAGCTGAGTGGGGGTATGGATTGGTTGATTTTGAATATCCAAGATATGCTCTCAGGCAAGGTGTTTTCTAGCTCGAGAAAGCAGCTAGAGCTTCTAGCTCTAACTGGTCAGTGTGACCCACGTGACGGAATAACATAGAATATAAGAAAATATCATTAATACTTTTTTTTTTTTTTGAGACGAAGTCTTGCTCTTGTCCTCCAGGCTGGAGTGCAATGGCGTGATCTCAGCTCACTGCAACCTCCGCCTCCCAGGTTCAAGAGATTCTCCTGCCTCAGCCTCCTGAGTAGCTGGGATTACAGGCGCCTGCCATCATGCTCGGCTAATTTTTGTATTTTTAGTAGAGACAGGGTTTCACCATGTTGGCCAGGCTGGTCTAGAACTCCTGACCTCAGGTGATCCGCCTGCCTTGGCCTTCCAAAGTGCTGGGATTACAGGCGTGAGCCACCGCGCCCAGCCTAATACCTTTCTTGAAACAGCTTGGGGGTGTTATAATGCACCCCCCCTTTTTATTTATTTATTTATTTTTGAGATAGAATATTGCTCTGTTGCCCAGGCTGGAGTGCACTGGCGCAATCATAGCTCACTGGAATCTTGAACTCCTGGACTCAAGCAATCTTCCCATCTCAGCCTCCTGAGCCTGGGACTACAGGCACACACCACCACACCTGGCAATTTTTAAAACTTTTAGTAGAGACAAGGCCTTGCTATGTTGTCCAGGCTGGTCTCAAACTCCTGGGCTCACGCAATCCTCCTGCCTTGGCCTCCCAAAGTCCTGGGGTTTATAAGCATGAGCCACCACGCCCAGGCCCCAATTTTTTATACAAGAAAATGAATCTACTCTAAATTAAGTCATGGTTTTAGCACAATATGCCAAAGGGTGGTCTCTGGATCGGCAGCATCAGCATCACTTTGAAAATTTGTTAAAAATAAACATTCTCAGGCCCCAGCTCAGACCCATAGAATCAGAAATTCTGGGAGTGGGGTCAAGCAATCCATGTTTTAACCAACCCTCCAGATGATTCTAAGACATGTTCAGAACCACTGGTGTGTGGAATAAAATCCAAAATATCTGACCTGGAGCTCACCCACTCTGAGTTAACAAACTCATCTCTTCAATGTCTTCTAAATCTTCCCCATTTTCCGTCCCACCCCCACCCCGCTATCTCCTGACACCCATTCTGTCCCTCTCCAATCCTGCCCTGCCCGATATACTCTGTGTTCCAGGCATATCTAACTTTCCCTTTTTCCCCAAACAATCCTTCCTGGGATTCACAGCACCACCTGCACCCAGCACAGTCCCCTGGCATAGCAAGTATTCTGCACTTGCTTATTAAAATGGAGTAGAATGTTTAATACAATTGGGCACAACTGCCCTTTTTTTTTTTTTTTTAAGACAGAGTTTCACTCTTCTTACCCAGGCTGGGGTGCAGTGGCACAATCTCGGCTCACTGCAACCTCCGGGTTCAAGCGATTCTCCTGTTTCAGCCTCCGAAGTAGCTGGGATTACAGGTGCCCGCCACCACGCCCTGCTGATTTTTGTATTTTTAGTAGAGACGGGGTTTCACCATGTTGGCCAGACTAGTCTCAAACTCCTGACCTCAGGCGATCCACCTGCCTCGGCCTCCCAGAGTGCTGGGATTACAGGTGTAAGCTGCCACACCTGGGCACAACTGCTTTTAAAGCCCTCTCTTGCCCATTGTGGCGGACTCTGTTACCTTGTTAACTGGCTCTCCTAAAGCTCATCTCCACCTCTGCTTCTTTGCTGCCTCCCACGACAGAGGGTGGAAAGACATACTGTCCCAGTTTCCCCTGAAACCAGGAGTACCCATGTGACCTGGTCTTCAGCCATGAGACAAAAACAGAAGTATGCTGCAAAGTCCTCTGTGAAAGCTTTGCTTTCCTAATAAAAATGAATAAGACTCAACTGCCAGCCTCTTTCTCTTCTTCCTATTTTGAATGCTGACATAATGGCAGGAGTGGCAGCAGCCATCTTGTAACCATGAATGATTGGCACAGAGAACTGCAGAGATGGCAGACATGATGTCATTGACTCACTGTTCCATCCCCAACAACCACTTATGCCTGGACTTATTTTCAACAGAAACAAACTCTGTCTAAAGCCATTCATTCTAAGTGGCGGTTTCTTTCCTTCTTTCTCTTTTTTTTTTTTTTTTTTTTTTTGAGACCGAGTTTTGCTCTGTCATCCAGGCTGGAGTGCAATGGCGTGATCTCGGCTCACTGCAACTTCTACCTCCTGGGTTCAAGCGATTCTCCTGCCTCAGCCTCAGCCTCCCGAGTAGCTGGGATTACAGGTGTCCACCACCATGCTCAGCTAATTATTGTATTTTTAGTAGAGATGGGCTTTCACCATGTTGGCCAAGCTGGTCTCAAACTCCTGACCTCAGCTGTTCCACCTGCCTTGGCCTCCCAAAGTGCTGGGATTACAGGCGTGATGTTCTTGAAATTGCACATATTTCCCACAAATCACTAGAGCAATTATTGACTTCTCCCTAAAGCTCTTCATATAACACTAAGCTGTATATAAACCTAAGTACAGAAATAGTCACTAGACAGATAGTTTGGAGAGTCATTGAGAAAGGCTTCCTGGAGGAGGTGGGCATAGGTAAGCCTTGACGGCTGGGTAGGATCTGCCACATAGAGACACGGGAAAAGTCTCAAATGGCAAAGCAGCCACCAAAAGCTGTCCCTTAGCAGCAATGAAAGGCTATTAAATAAAGAGAATTAGGCTAAGGAAAGGAAAGTCACCTCATGGGAATTAGGGGACAAGAGAGAGGAGGGGAAAAATGGCATGGTTACACTAATGTTGGGATAAATCCACGTTTTTGAAACAACGTTACAGCAGAATTGACTAATTAAAGCACAGAGAAAACTTACTAAAAACCAAAAAAAAATTCCTAATAGTTTCTGCTGAGACTTTCAAAGTAAAGTCATGTATGATTGAAGTTCCTGAAAAAAAAAAAAAAAGGGAAAATAGAATGGAAAATAGAATAGAAAATAGAATGGAAAGAGGGAGAAAAAAAGAGATAAAGATAAATACTAATTTTCATAGAGCTGAAGAGACACAAAAGTCCTCAAACTGAAAGGGCCTGAACTGTGAGGGGCGGAGTGAAAAATAAAGAGATCCTAAAAAGCTTTCAGAGAGGAAAAAACCATCAAGCTGCAACAGTAACCAGTAACAGAATTTATCAGCAATAATCGATGCTAGCATATAACAGAGCAATTCCAAAGTTCTGAATGAAAATTTACTTGAATCTAAAAATTCATATTATGGTAACTTATCAGTCAAATATAGAAGCAAAATAAAATCATATTATTTAGGAGGTTACCTATCTTTCTGAGAAAGTTTCTTGAGAATGTATTCCAAGAAAAATAAGGATAAAAACCTAATCCAACAAGATATGATAGACTTAAATCCAAGTCCAGCAAGAAGAAATTCCAGGATGTCAGACCTGCAGGAGGCTTAGAAAGCAGACTATCTAAATTAGAATTCAGTGGGCTCCAAGATAAAGAAAGCAGTCAAAATAACAGATGGAATTAGTAAATTGGAAGGTATGAAGGCATATGATTCTCATGACAGGAAAAACAAGATAGTCCATAAAATTGCAGGCGAAAAAATATGCCCAGGAAAGTTATGATTCAAAGATGAACCAAAGAAAAGTCATGTACAATTGAATACTTTGTAGAATGCAAGAAAACAGAATCCATTTGGCCTTGGCACTAAGTAAATTCTCCTTTATATAGAATAGGTATCTTGATATTGGATCCACAGAGAAGGGGATGTGTATTTGTCCTTTCTCACAAGGCTATAAAGAAATACCTGAGACTGGGTAATTCATAAAGAAAAAAAGTTTAATTGGCTTGCAGTTCTACAGGTTATAGAGGAAGCACGACGCTGGCATCTGCTTGGCTTCTGGGGAGGCCTCAGGAAACTTACAATCATGGAAGAAGGTGAAGGGGAAACAGGCACATCTTACATGGGAGGAGCAGGAATGAGAGAGAGAGGGGAGAAGGTGCTACACACTTTTAAACAACCAGATCTCAGGAGAACTCATTCATTCATTGTCACGAGAACAGTACTGGTATGGTTTGGATTTGTGTCCCCACCCAAATTTCACGTTGAATTGTAATTCCCAATGTTGGACGAGCGGCCTGGTGGGAGGTGACTGGATCATGGGAGTGGATTTCCCCCTTGCTGTTCTCTAGATAGTGAGTTCTCACGAGATCCGGTTATTGAAAAATGTGTAGCACCTCCCTCTTTGCTCTCTTCCTCTTGCTCTGGCCACATAAGACATGATTGCTTCCCCGTCACCTTCCACCATGACTGTAAGTTTCCTGAGGCCTTGCCAGCCACACTTCCTATAGAGCCTGTGGAACCATGAGCCACTTAAACCCCTTTTCTTTATAAATTACAGGTAGTTCTGTATAAAATTCTCAGGTAGTTCTTTATAGCAGTGCGAGAATGGACTAATACAAGTACCCAGGGGGACGGTGCTAAATCATTCATGAGAGACCACCCCCACAATCCAATCACCTCCCACCAGGCCCCACCTACAGCACTGGGGATTACAATTTGACATGAGAGTTGATGGGGACACAGAACCAAACTGTATCAGGTGGTAATCAACATGTTACTTAGGTCCACAAGGAACTATATTTAAGGAGCCACGATAAAAGCACTTAATTGACTTTTGAACTTTTAGAGTTAACTTATGGACAAGGTATAGAAAGCCAAACTATGTGATTACAAAACAAGAAATGTAAATATTTTCAATCTTCAAAGTGTAAACAAATAAAAAGAGAAAAGGAAGAAGGGAGGGAATGAAAATAAAAGAAAGAAGAGAGAGAAAAAGAAAAAAATTGACCAAAGCCAAAAGTAGAGAAGGAAAGAAAAGAGTAGAAGAGTCCCATTCCTTAATGCTCACTAAAGCCAGTCAAGAGAAACTGGACTGCCCTTGCTAACTGCAGGGAGTTTTAAATGTAAGTAAAAAGGTAATATAACAATTTTAAAAACGGGTATGGAGGAGGAAGTGGGTGGTATAATGGAATCAAACCTCATCTCACCAGCAGGAAGTAAATAGTGTGTAAATAACATATGTGTGTGTAAACTAGCAGTATAAGCCTATTATGTAGAGAGATGGAGGTAAATCACCAGAGGAAATAAACACAGAAGGTATTAAAAGTGTCTCCAGGGAGCAGGACTAGGAGCTGGATCAGGCTAAGTGGGCTGATACCTTTTCATTATAAACCCTTCTCCACTACCTGATTTTGAAAACCACATCCACCTATTATTTCAATTTTGTTTCTTTAAGGACAGTACACAGGGTTGCTGGAGGTCTGGAAATAGGCATGCTCATCCACTGCTGCTGGAAGTACTACCTGATACAACCTTTCTTGAGGGCAATCTGGCGATAGGTATTAAAAGGCTAAAAATGTAGAAAACCTTCCTCAAAGTAAAGAAGGAATTCAGGCTGGGCATGGTGGCTTGTGCCTGTAATCCCACAGTACTGAGGTGGGAGAAATGTTTGAACTCGGGAGTTCAAGAATAGCCTGGGGAACATGATGAGACTCTGTCTCTACAATAAAATACAAAAATTAGCTGGGTGTGGAGGTGCACACCTGTAGTCTCAGCTACTTGGGAGGCTGAGGTGGGAGGATCTCTGGAGCCTGGGAGGTGAAGGTTGCAGTGAGCTGAGATCACGCCACTGCACTCCAGCCTGAGTGACAGAGCAAGACTCTATCTCAAAAAAAAAAAAAAAAGACAGTATTTGTTGACAAGAAATAATTGTGGATGGAAGAAAAAAGTAATCAGTAATCAGAGCATTGCTCTATAAAGGTCTGTGTTTGTACTTCATCTTTTGTCCCCAACCCTTCACAGACTGGAAAAAATATAAAGGGGGTTATTTAAATAAATTGACTTTCAATATTAAAAACGATGACATTCATTTGACATGTAAAGCTATTGAAGATATATTAAGTGTGAAGGGGCAGACTATAAAACAGTATGCATAGTAAAAAAAAAGTTACATATATGTATATGCAGAGAAAAAATACATTAAGGTATAAGTCAAAGTGTTATTAGTTCTCTGTTCTTATCGTCTTAAATTTTTTAATTCTTCTACAATGAACACTACATACATTGTAAAATGTATTTTCAAAAGTGGTTGCCAGGGGATGGGAGAAGGGGAGTGGGGAGTTACTGTTTCATGGACACAGTTTTAGCTTCAAAGATGGAAAGAGTTGTGGAGATGGGCGGTGGCAATGGCTGTACAACAATGTAAACGCACATAACACCACTGAACTGTACACCTGAAAATGGTTAAGATGGTAAATTTTATGTTGTATGTATTTTTCCAGTTGTAAAAATAAAAAAATTAAATAAAAAAATGACAAAATAGTGAAGATTGGAATATTTTGTATATGTTATAAATTTATGAACAAACCAATTTATAGATAGCTTATCTTAATATTGCTAATGTTAACCAAATGACTATATTTATAAGAGGAGTTATGAAAATACAGTATATATTTTAGATTCTCTCCAAATGTTACCTTTTCCTTCATCCTAAAATGGGAATTTTCTTGCTCGTTCCAAAATATCTAGACATTATTTTTAAATCTCTAATCCAAATCCTATATTCTTCACTGCTCTCTGAGTCTCTCCAACAATATGAATCTTTCCCAAGGTTATTTTCGAGCCCCAGGCTTAAAACCTTCTTCTCAAAAATAAGATGTTTTAACCTCAAATGTCTTTACTTTAATTATACCAAACCCTTAAATATGTATTTCTTGTGTCCTCCAAATAATTTTATGCTCTTTTATGGTAATATATAATATATATAATACACATATATTTTATATATATATATAGGTTGGGCGCGGTGGCTCACACCTGTAATCCCAGCACTTTGGGAGGCCAAGATGGGTGGATCACGAGGTCAGGAGTTCCAGACCAGCCTGGCCAATATGGTGAGACCCTGTCTCTACTAAAAATACAAAAACTAGCCAGGCGTGGTGGCACACGCCTGTAATCCTAGCTGCTTGGGAGGCTGAGGCAGGAGAACTGCTTGAACCCGGGAGGCGGAGGTTGCAGTGAGCCAAGATCGCGCCATTGCACTCCAGCTCTAGGTGACAGAGCAAGACTCCGTCTCGGAAAAAAAATTTTAAAAATAAATAAAATATATATACATTTCATATATATATATAAAATAATGCATATATATGACTTTTTAAATGACTTTTTGACTTTTTAGCCTCTCGGTTTATGGCACACGGATTAAGGTTGTGAAGAATGGACTTTCTCCATGATCTTGCATGCGGTTTTGGAATGTAAATATAATGGATATGGTGGTTTTGGTTTTATTTGATTTCTGTAGTTGGTAAGGACTGAACCGTGTTCCCCAAAAATTTCATATTAAATTCTAATCCCAGTACTTCAGAATGTGACCGTATTTGAAGATACGGTCTTTAAAAGAGGATTCCGGTAAAATGCAGTCATTAGGGTAAGCCCTAATCCAATATGACTGGTGTCCCTATAAGAAGAGGAAGTGATAAGGACACAGACACACACAGAGGGAAGACCATATGAAGATGCAGAGAGAAGATGGCATCTACAATATAAGGAGAGAGCCCTCAGAGGAAAACGACCCTACGATACCTCGATCACGGACTTCCAGCCTCCAGAAATAGGAGGAAAGAGTCTTTGTAGTCCAACCTCCCCAGTCTGGTACTTTGCAATTGCAGCTCAAATAGACTCATCCAGAAGCATATTCTTCATCTCCCTTATCAACCCTCTCTTTGTCACTGCAAATTCTGAGGGCTCTGGGACCTTTGTGGTTATAAGGGTTGATTATAACATAATCATGAGCTGTAGAATAGAGTAGGAAGCATTGCCTGCACTAACCACGTCACCTCTCTACTCTCGGTTTTGGTTTCTTATACATCAGGTGCTATTCAACCAGATTTATGTGGTTTGTCAGAGACCATGGCATAAACCTGGTTGAATAGCATCTAATCTATAAGAAAAGTGTCCAAGAGGGTTCTAATCTCTCCTTCACATTATTTTCCTTGATATCTGTCATTGAAAAAAAGATTCCCTGGGGGGAGTTTATGTGTGACTCTGTCTAATGTGTAAGGATGGATTCCATGACTGCCGAAGTCTTTTGCCAGCCTAATGTTCTGGGTACTGTCCTTAAAGATAAACCTGTGATCAAGTCCAACAGAAAGTAGCTTGTAAATATAGGTCTCCAAGGTGCAAGTCTGTGATGCTGAAATGACAAAATATCCTGGTGCACGATTATGACTTGCAAATTTCCCCTGGGAAGCCTGCCCCGCTTCCTGTAAGTAGGACTATGGAGACAATTCACTTTGGTGAGAGGGCCAAGACAAGAAACAGGGACTTACTCTTTACATGCCTCCCACCCCTGGCATTTCTAGCAGGGCAGGGCTATGACAGACTCATAAAAAAGTTAGTTTGCTTGGAAGGCTGCTCTTCCCTGATCACCTCCGTGAGATAGAAGAGTCCATGTGTCCATGTCTAGATAAAACATTAACGTGAATGCTTTGTGGCCTTTCTTTTGGTATCCTTCCCCATCCCCCATAATCCTGCTGGAACTGTCAGTTGGTTCCTTCTTATAACTGTGACCTGTCACGTTTCCTTGTGAGTGACAGGTGAACATACTAGATCTCTCCTCTCACTTTCTGTAATCCCACATTCTTCATAAGTATGACTCAATCAATCTCCAAGCCACACTGTTGCAGAAGATCAGAATATGCTACCCTATAATATGCCACTTTGGATAAGGATTATTTTGAGCTGTAGGCAAATGAGAATCAACAGATACAGCGAGAAGTCTTCTCAGAGGTTCCCTTATCTGGTCAAAAGCAGAAACTCCTGAGAAGTAAAGGCTGCTGTAAATCCCCTCTCTTGGGGAAGTTTTATGGACATGAAGAAGATGAAAAGTCAGCACCAAGACAGACCTGCACAAACACTGCTAAGATAGTCCTTATCTTCCATGAGTTTCCCCCACACATTTACCTTCCCAGGGTCTACAGGTCCTAGAAGCCTAAAAACCTTTTCCCTTTGTCTTTTCACCTCTCTCTAAATTTATTCTTCTTTGCTAAGATGCTGTATAAGCCCAGGTTCCAATAACCCCTATGAATTACTCATCACTGAGTTTCTCTCTCCTGCATGTATACATACTGCACATGTTAATAAACTCTGTTTCTCTCTTGTTAATCTTTTGCCGGTCTAATTTCCAGGGCCCTGGCCAGAGATCTTAAGAGGGTAGATTTTTTTTTTTCCTCCCTCTCTCTCTTACACTGTGAAGGCTTCTTAGCAGATATGCAGCCTCACATGAAGTTAGGCAACTGCGGTCTAGGCTGATGCTGTGGGGTGCAAAGGCAAGGAGCTGATTATGTGTTTTGAGATTAGAACTTAACGGGTAAAACTCTTACAAGCAAAACAACCTCAATTCATTTAGGGTCAAAAATATCAAGGCAGACGATGAGATACAGATCTGTAAGTTACCTACTGAGGATCAGCTACCTCCCTGTTGTAGGGCAATTTACCCAGGAGATTAAAATCTCAATTCAATTCATACAGGAATTTCCAACCCCTAAAATCATAATTTAACTTCTTCTCTAATATATTAGTAAGAGATAATTCTGTCCTCCTATCCAGCTATTCTGCCTCCTCAGTCTTCTCCCCTGATCCATTAGAGGAAACATTTAGAACATGTTTACTTTTCCAATGTCTTCCATCCCCAACTCCCACCCCACTCTTGAGTTTGGTTGACATTTGACTTCAAGCTATTATTAGGGTTTTCACTTCCAGTTTGTCTTTGTCATTAAGTAATGACTTTGCTGCAATAGTCATTACTTTGTAATTAAGTAATGACTTTGCTGCAATAGTCATTACTTACGATACAGTAAAAAGTCCTGGTAAAAATAATCTCATCTCTTTATACTAAATGACATATTCATCACAAGATTCACTGCTCACTACTGATTTTTTTTTTTTTTTTTTTTCTTGAGATGAGTCTCACTCTGTTGCCCAGGCTGGAGTGCAGTGGCACAATCTCAGCTCATTGCAAGCTCCACTTCCCAGGTTCACACCATTCTCCTGCCTCAGCCTCCCAAGTAGCTGGGACTATAGGTGCCCACTACCACACCCAGCTAATTTTTTGTATTTTTAGTAGAGACAGGGTTTCACCGTGTTAGCCAGGATGGTTTGGATCTCCTGACCTCGTGATCCACCCTCCTCAGCCTCCCAAAGTGCTGGGATTACAGGCGTGAGCCACTGCACCCAGCCTCACTACTGATTTCTGACCTCTTACCTTTCGGCTTGTTGAGATTTCTACTGATATTGACAATTTACCAACTGTTTTCCCCAGCAAAATTACACAAGTAATAAACTCTAGGCCATGATGCCCTTAATAAAGTTACAAGAGTAATAAACTCCAAGGCCTTCATGTGTCAAACTTGCGAACAAAAAATGGTTGAGCTTGATGTAGAATTTTGTATTGCAATTTTTTTTGTATAAATCATCTACAGATATTGTTCTATTGTCTTCTTCTACTTTCTAGGGCTGGTGATGAGAAATCTGGCACTAGTCTGATTCTTCTAATTCTGCCTCTCCAGATGCATAAAACTTTCTCTTTATCCATAAAATTCTAGGATTTCACCCGGAAATGTCTATACATGTAGTTTGAAATATTCATTCACCTTGCCTGACTTTCAACTCAGAGAACTTTTCTTCTACTTTTATTTAACTATTCTTCTTCTTCTCTCTAGCCTTTTTCTCCTCCAGGCACTCTTGTTATTCATGTTAAGTCTAGTGAATCTGTCCTCCAAGTTTTGTATCTTTTTCCTCTACATGTCTCTAAGTGTCTTCATTCTATGGGATAAAGAATTTCTTCTCCTTCATCTTCCAGAATAGTGATTATGTTCTTAGCAGTGATCTTCTTTTAGCACATCTGAAAAAAATAGTTTTTATATTGTGGAAACAATGCTTTTAGTTCCATACAGTCTTTTATTTTCTTGCATGCTAATTATCTTTCTTATTCCATTTTGTTAAAGTACTCTTCTCTCTCCTTATTCAGTTCTATTTCAATAGCTGCCATATTTTCTAGTTTAGAGTTTGTGCTCATAACTTCATGTTACTAAGACTTCCTAAGCAAGCTGTAATGTTTCTCTACCTAGTCACAGTCGTGTGATCCCTCAGTACTTGTACAGGTTAGATATTGGTGTTGAGTGGTAGAACAGTAGATGGTGGGAGATACAATTTCTTGTAGGCTGGTGTTGACGGAGTTAGGTGAGGCACTGGGAGAATCCTAGATGCAAATACTCATCATTTCCTAATCACAAGGAGTAATTCAGACCTCCAGTTCAGCCTTCTCTGAATCTCTTGTGGTTGACAGTATCAAATAGCTCCTTCAAAACCAACAGTGGCTACCCTAAGCCTGAGGAGAGTAACACTCTGGCCTCTCAATTCACACCAGTTGCCAAAAAAAAAAGAAAAGAAAAATCATACACACAAATGAAAAACTGAGCTTAGCACTGTCTCATCTCTGGGCATTTTAGATGAAATCCTGGCCTCATACACAATTGCCAGAGTAGTACTTCTGGCCCATATGACCACCAGAGCCTTGCTACCACTCCATCGAGAGGTGAAGTTTATTTCTAACCCCTTGAACCAGGGAAGGTCTTTTTGACTGCTTCCTCAAATAAAATGTGACAGTAATGACATCCCAGGGTAGGTGACATGGATGCTCAGTCCCGGAACCCCCTCACCATGCTGTGAGGAAGTCCAAGCCACATGGCGTAGCCACATGAGGGTCTTTGGCCATCAGCTCCAGTTAAGGTACCAGTTGATGGCCAGCACAGATGGACAGACAGGTGAGTGAACACAACTCCGAATGACACCAGCCCCAGCATTTAAGCCCATGCTGAGTGCGAGAGAAATGGGTTGTTCTCTGAGCCCTGCGCAAATCGCAGATTCAAGAGGAAAACAAATGTTATTTTAAGCCACGAGTTTGGAGGTGGTGTGTTAGAGAGCATTAGATAAGAATAGCCACCATTTTATTTGTCCACTGTGCTATTCCCCAGAAGAAATCAGGGACATGGACTCAGACCAGCTTCTCCCTAGAATCCTTTAGGATTAATACTTGGATGCAGAATTTTCATATTGCTCAAGGATTTAGTATTGTCTCCAGGTCTCTCCTTGATCTTAGAAATGGGTTTAAAAAGATTCTAGAACTATCCACTTGTGAGAGGTAAAATGGGAGGAAATTGGCACAATACAATAATTTTATTTTATAAAAATACACTTAGCAAAAGATGGCATGCTAAATATTATGTCAGTTCTTAGATTGAGACTCAAATATCTTGAGTTATCTCAGTGAATGACATTAGATTTTTTTATACATTGTAGGGAAAAACACACTTACATGAATTCACTTAACTAGGTCAAGGAATTTTAGAAATGTGGTATATAATAGGATTAGCAATCCGAAGTTCTTATTTCTCATTGGGCTGTTTCCAAGCAGTCTATTCTCCAGTGAAGATGCTTAGCTTCTCCAGGTCGCAGTTCCCTCATCTGTTAAGTAAGGAAATTAGGTGCAATAACCTTTAAAAAATTTTTTTTTAATTTTTTAAAATTATTTTCTTAATTTTATTTATTTATTTATTTATTTATTTATTTATTTATTTATTTATTTATTTTCATAGAGACGAGGTCTCGCTTTGTTGCCCAGGCTGGTCTCAAACTCCTGGGCCCAAGCGATCCTCCCGCCTCAGCCTCCCAAAGTGCTGGGATTACAGCCATGAGACATTGTGCTTGGCCTTTTTTTAATTTTATTTTTTTAACAGACAGGGTCTCACTCTGTGGTCCAGGCTGGAGTGCAGTTGCACAATCATGGCTCACTGCAGCCTCAATCTCCCGCCTCAGACTTCCGAGTAGCTGGAACTACAGGTGTATACCACCACTCCCAGCTCATTTTTTTAAATTGTATTTTTATAGAGACAGCATCTCACTATGTCGTCCAGGCTGGTCTCGAACTCCTGGCTTCAAGTGATCCTGCCACCTCAGCCTCCCAAAGTACTGGGATTATAGGCCTGAGCCACTGCACCTGGCCCCAATCATCGTAAAAAGGATTCTACCAGCTCAGCCATCCCGTGCAAGTTTAATGAACGTTCATATGTAGATACCAAGAACACTCTGTACATCCAACCCCATCATTTCACAGATGAAAGACCTGGTAAGAACCTGAAAGATTATGATCCCCGGGAAAGGAAGAAGCAGAATTTCCAGTACTGGAACAATGTGCCACCATGACACTCTGCCTGTGGCTCATGAATGCAGATGTTTTTGATACAAGGCTGCACCCTATGCTCCAAAGGACAATGAAGGAGGAATTCATTTATGTTGCACCTGCGTTACTAACCTCAGAAGGAGGACACATGTAATGATGGCGGCAGTCAATTGATTGACTCAATGATTAAAACGTGCGAGGGTAGAGTTGGCCTCAGTGGCCCCAAGGACAACACTGAGACATGGTCTTGCTCCCCCTGTCTCTCAGGTCTGTTTTTCTTAAGGTTGATTCCATTCTTTGGCAGACTCTCCCCTCACAGATCCAAAGTGGCTGACAGCAGCTTCAGGTTGAAAGCCCATCTGCTCAGGAATCCCAAGGGACCCAGCCAAGGTCCCAGAGTTGAATCTCACTGACTGTAGTAGACAAAATAATGCCCTGCCTCCCAAAAGTCCACATCCTAATTCCCAGCACCTCTGAATGTGTTACCTTACATGGCAAAGGAGACTTTGAAGATGGCTCAGATAGACGCTGAGATAAGAAGAGTCTGCTGGATTATCCAGGTGGGTCCAGTGTCACCCATGGGTCCTTAACAGTGGAAGAGGAAGGCCAGCCACAGTGGCTCACTACTGTAATCCCAGCACTTTGGGAAGCCGAGGTGAGTGGATCACTTGGGGCCAGGAGTTCAAGACCAGCCTGGCCAACATGGCAAAACCCTGTCTCTACTAAAAATACAAAGACTAGCCAGGCGTGGTGGTGGGCACCTGTAGTCCCAGCTACTCGGGAGGCTAAGGCAGGAGAATCGCTTGAACCCAGGAGGCGGAGGTTGCAGTGAGCCGAGATTGCGCCATTGCACTCCAGCCTGGCTGACAGAGCAAGATTCCATCTCAAAAAAAAAAGGTGGAAGAGGAGGCAGAAGAGGAATTCAGAGGGAGGTGTGACCAAAGAGGGATCAGAGCAATGTGGTATGAGGACAGCACAACCCAGTGCTACTGGCTTTGAAGATGGAGGAAGGGGCCACAAGGCAAACAAAGAATGTGGGCCGCCCCTAGAGAAGCCTGAGAAGTCAGGGAAACTAATTCTCCCCTAGAGCCTCCAGAGAGCAGCAACATCCTGCTGCCACCTTGATTTTAGCCCAGTTAAGACCTGTGCCAGACTTGACCTCCAGAACAGTAAGATGATAAATCTGTGTTGTTTTAAAGTCACTAAGTTTGTGATAATTTATCATAGCAGGAATAGAAAAACAATATACCATGGCCAGGCACACGGTGGCTCGCGCCTGTAACCCCACCACTCTGGGAGGCCAAGGTAGGCAGATCGCTTGAGCTCGGGAGTTTGAAACCACCCTGGCCAACATGGCGAAACTCCACCTCTAAAAAAATACAAAAATTAGCCAGGTGCAGTGGCTCACGCCTGTAACCCCAACACTTTGGGAGGGCGAGGTGGGCAGATCATTTGAGTCCAGGAGTTCGAGACCGGCCTGGCCAACATGGTGAAACTCCATCTCTACAAAAATACAAAAGTTAGCTGGGCATGGTGGTGCGTACCTGTAGTCCCAGGTACTTAGGAGGCTGAGGCACAAGAATCAATTGAACCCGGGAGGTGGAGGTTGCAGTGAGTTGAGATCATGCCACTGCACCAAGAGTGACAGAGCAAGACGTTGTCTCAAAAAAAAAAAAAAAAAAAGAATAGAAAAAAACAATATACCGATTGGTCCAATTTGATTCACCTGCTATGCCTGAATCAAAGATTTTGGCTAGACCCAAGTTACATCCCTTCCCTGAATCAAAGGGTGAAGTTAGTCCCACTTATACCACATGGCTCAAGAGTAGGGAAGGGATAGCTCCTTGAAGAAAACCAGGGGCTATAACCAGAGAAATGGGGAATGGAAAATAAGCAGGAAAATAAAAAAGATATCCAATCTATACGAGGACAAATGAGAGGGCCAGAAAAAACCCTGGATATATCTATAGATGTATCTGTAGATATTGTAGAGATAGAGCTTCACCATGTTGCCTAGCACTGGAAATGCTGGAGATAAAACTTAGGCTACTGATGACATTCCAACTTTGCTTTCCTCTGAAGGTCACAGCTTTTGAAGAAAGAGGAAATACCAATAAATGGAACAGCCAAAATCCATGGATAAAGGGTGCTATATAACAAGCCTGGACTTTCCAGACAGTTATCTGACAAGAGACAAGGGGGTATATCGCAAATGCTATTGTCAAGAGCCTTGCTGAACTTATAAGGAATTCTTTAAAGTATAAATTGAAGTGGGGAGGGAAGAATAGCTATATAAAACTGAACAGCTGGATAAAGTCAATGTATTAATTATATTTTCCTACTTTCTATATTCTTGATGCTGTGGCATTTGGAGTCTGTGGACCCAAGAAACTGCCCCTCCCAGGATTAATTAATTCCTAGAGGTAACAAGTAACTCACCTGTGGGCATGCCTTTGATATGCCAACCAACTACTTGGAGTCCAGCCCTCCAGGAGTCTGCTTTTCTGCTAGGCAATTCTTCTGCCCTAATCTCCATGGAGTCAGGTACAACTGGGGACCACCCCTATAGCCCAGAGCCTGCTTCATAGTAATTTTTTTTTTTCATGAACGACACAGGAGATATAAGCTTGATAGTGAACTTGTGCCACGTGTTGACTTTGCTTTGCCCACTCCTTTTGGTGTTAAGTGCCCTAATCTCCATGGAGCCAGGTACAACTGGGGACCACCTCTATAGCCCAGAGCCTGCTTCATAGTAAATTTTTTTTTCATGAACGACACAGGAGATTTAAGCTTGATAGTGAACTTGTGCCACATGTTGACTTTGCTTTGCCCACTCCTTTTGGTGTTAAGTGCAATCAAGGCTAATGCGTGCAGCTCCCTCTCTCCGTGCCTGCTCATGTGGCTTTGGTGCTTTCCCGTGTGGCCCTGAATGGGCTTATGTGCTTACTGTTTCTTGGCAACTGCGAATGTAATAAAACACTTCTTCCTTCCTGGCAATCGTTTTTGCATCTGTGTGTATTATACCTGCTCCAAACAAGTCCTGGGTACATTTATAGAACAGCAAAAGATGGCAGATATGACTCAACAAGAGCAACAATGAGACATCTCAGGAAATATTAAGAGAGAATAACAGAAGAGTCAGGAAACAATCTTTAGGCCCCGGTGCCAACCCAAAATGAGGGCAGTAAAGCAACCTCGAAATCTTAAGTGATGATGAGAAGATGGGTTTTCGCACTGACTGATGGAGAAATGGGTTCATGCCAGGAAAAAGGGGGCAGATCTAGGACTTATGAAAGCCTCCTGTATTAGTTCCCTATGGCTGCCATAATGAAGTACCACATGCTAGGTGGCTTAAATAAGAGAAATTTATTGTCACACAGTTTGGCAGCCCAGAAGTCTACATTCAAGGTGTCAGCAGGGTTGGTTCTTCCAAGGGCTGTGAGGGAGAATCTGTCCCAGGCCTCTCGCCTAGCTCGTGGTGGCTGCAAGCATTCCTTGGCTCGTAGATGGCATTCTCCTTATGTTGTCACGTCATCTTCTCACAGCACATGTCTGTCTCTGTGTCCAAATGTCCCATTTTTATAAGGATCCACAGTCATACTGGATTAAAGCTGATATGGTCTGGCTGTGTCCCCACCCAAATCTCATCTTGAATTGTAGCTCCCATAATTCCCATTCACTGTGGGAGGGACCCAGTGGGAGAGAATTGAATCATGGGGGCAGTTTTCCCTATACTGTTCTCGTGGTAGTAAGTCTCATGAGATCTGATGGTTTATAAGGGGTCTCCCCTTTCACTTGGCGCTCATTCTCTCTTGCTTGCCACCATGTAAGACGTGCCTGTCACCTTCCACCATGATTGTGAGGCCTCCCCAGCCATGTGGAACTGTGAGTCCACTAAACCTCTTTTTCTTTATAAATTATCCAGTCTCGGGTATGTCTTTATAAGCAGCATGAAAATGTATTAATACAAAAGCCCACTCTAATGGCCTCATCTTAATTTAGTCATCTGCACAGACCTTGTTTCCAAATAAGCTCACATCCACAGATACTGGGGGATTAGGTCCTCAACATCTTCTAGGGGAGATACAATTCAGCCCGCAAACCTGTAAGAGCTTCCTATCCCTGGGAGTTATTTTTCTTTAGTTCATCCTAATTTGCCCCCTTTTGCTACTTTCAAGGTAAAACCCAAAATGCCCAGATAAGGCTGTGGACTTAAACTTTTTGAAAAGGGCCTGAGAAGGTTGATTTAGTCCGACCTCATGCTTACAGATACAAAAGAATCCTTGCATACCTGCAAGATCCAAGCCAATGTGGTCATAACTGCAGCCAGTAATCTGCAGAATTTCTTAATCATCCATCCCAGGTAACTGAGGTGACAGTGAGTAGGGGTGTGGTTGGAGGATTTTAGAGTCCACATGACTAACAGAGGGCAGGGTAGGTAAAAAAAGGGAAGGAGATAGGGTTGCTATATACACAGTTCCTGTATTTGGCTGACCTGGGTGTCTTCAGAATAGCAGACGTGGTTGGAACTTTCCATTCACAGGATTTCTGTGCCCACACGCTATGGACTAATACATAGCCAAAGGCTTACTACAGACTTGGCATAAGACTTAGTCCTGTTCTTCCTTCCAAGTGCGAGTAAATGCTGGCATCTCAAGATATACATATGCAAGAACCTACTGGGTTCCTTGCACAAGAGTATCAGTGGTAAGGGGATGAGCAGGATTAGTGGCAGCCAATCCTCAAGCCACTAATAGTGGCTAAGGTGGTCTAGCTTATTAGTGATCCAAGTCCCCAAAAGCAGATCTTGTCCCAAATCAGACATAATCTTTAGCAACACCTAGTGATATCTGCTAACTAAATCTGCAAGTCCCCTTTGGAATGGGGCAGGATATAAATAAATAAATAAATAAATAAATAAAATGGGCAACCAAAGCAATAAAGTTTGTGGTGGTTGGGGTATCCTGTTATAGAAAACACGGTCACTAGTCATTTCCTATAAAAGACATCTAGCTCCAAGCTATTCTACCATAATAGAATAACTTCACCAGGACAGCTGCATGGGAAGGCCATCTTTTTCTTCCCCAACTTTCATGTGCTGGAAACTTAATTCCCAAATTCATTATGTTGATTGGAGGTGGGGCCTTTGGGAGATAATTAGGACTAGATAAGGTCATCAGGATGGGGCTCCCATGATAGGACTGGTGGCTTTATAAGATGAGGAAGAGTGTCTTGAGCTGACACGCACACTCTTGCTCTCTTGCATGTAACACCCTCTGCCATGTTATGACACAGCATGAAGGGCCTCACCAGATGCTAGTTCCATGCTCTTAGACTTCCCAGCCTCCAGAACCATGAGCTAAATCAACCTCTATTCTTTATAAATTACCCTGTTTATTCTTTATAAAATACCCAGTCTGTGGTGTTCAGTTAAAGCAACAGAAAATGAACTAACACAGACCTCATCAGCCACTTCGGCCTAAGCAGGAAGGATTTAACCAGATCCTTGCACATGAACAAGCACCCAGGAGAAGGAGAAGAAAGTGGATTGCCAGGGACTTGGAACAGAGGTCTGTATGATGATTAATGGCTTTGCACTAATTAGCAACATGTCATTGAGGTTTAAAGTGCTGAGGCAATTTATATATATCTAAAATGTGGCAAGAGGTGGGAAGAGAGAAATTTTGCTTGAAAAAAGTATATTCATTATACTTCTAATGACTTATTATTTTCAGAATACAACTACAGAAAGTAAATCTCAAAATGTGGGAAAGGACAGGGATACACAGAAAGAGCAACAAGAATGCATTATCATGATCAGGGTCTTCATTCATTAGAAAGCTCCAAAACGAACATTAAGCTTTCACTAAGCATCAGACTGTTAAAGCTCGACATTCATTTAACTTTCACAACAACCCCTGAGGTCAGGACTATTAATAACATCATATTATTGATGGGGAAATTGAGGTTTTAGCAAGCTTACAAAACTTGTCCAAGGTCACAAAGCTTGGAGAAGCAGATTAGGAACCCAGTCTGACCTCAGAGGTCACTTTCATAACCCGTATGTTATAATAGCCTTTCAAAAGTTTAGAAATGCAGGCAATCCCCAAAGTGCCTTCCAAATAAAAACTTCTATGGGGAAAGATAGTGAGGACAAGAATGCAAAAATAAACTTCCCTTATTTCACAATTGCCTAGGGCCAACTTCCGATATTTTCCTACATATAGTCATACTGCTTTTAAAAAATAGTAGAAAATTATTGCTCTAAGCCTACCTGTAGGGAAGCAGAGAAGAAGGGTATTTATCTGCCATGCTCAACAGACTTGAGATTCGTCTGCCCTAAAACCTCTGGAAGCAGCCACTCCAGAGACAATGTGACAACTCCCATCCCTGCAGCCAGAGTTGATTGAACAGGGTAGGATGTACGGTTTACTAGATTCCCCTGGGATTTTAAAATAGGAGAGGACAGTTAGTGGGGCTAGACCTGTAAGGGCCAGTGGCTTCAATGGACCATCTACAGAAAAATCTACAGGAATACAGGTGGTGAGGACAGAAAGACAGAAGAACATAGGAGATGTGGCCCCTCAGCTATGGAGAAGCCTTGGCTCCCAACAGTGGTTTATCTCCCATTGCAGGGATACTGGCTATCATTAGGGTGTAGCATCACTAAGCATGTCTACTGCTGAGTCCTTTTAAGAAGCTTACTTTTTCTTAAAGCAGATTGAGGGTTTTGTGTTGTTTTGCCTTTTGCAATCCAGGGCCTTACCTGGAGCTCGACCACAAGCATGACTTTTTTATCCAGACACCCTGCCCAACGCGTTTCAAAGCCTTATATCCACACTGTCTCTGTTATTTTTGTTTCTGTGTTACAGTAACATCTTCCATTTAGTGCCAGAGCTCTGCTAGATGCTTCATCACACAAGTGTTTCTCAAATCTTCAACATTAATGGCTTGCTTAATTGGACTTCTGTAGACAGATACTCAATTTTAGACAAATTTTAATAAGCAGTCCAAAGAAGTATGAGAATTGGGAATAAATATAACTGGATTCATTGGTTATTCAATAAATAGTTTTGGGGCAATTGGATATCCATTTGGATGTTTCCATTACTCTGACCACTCACCCAGAAAAATAAATATGAAATGAATTAAATTAGTTGTAAAAAAATAAAATGCTGAAAAAAACATCAGGGGAAGAAAATGAAGATAATGTAGAATCTTATGGTGAGAAAGGCCTTCCCAAGCAGGACTCCAAATTTAGAAATTGTAATGAAAAAAAGAAAGACTTCCTGACACAATTTTCTTACATTGCTACAAGATAAATGGCATTATAATAAATGACAAACGATAGACTGGAAGAAAATATTTGCAACTTACACAACAAAGGACTAATTTCTCTTTGCAAAGGTCCATTGTAGGGTTTATTTGTTTGTTTGTTTGTTTATTTATTATCTTTAGAGATGGGGGGGTCTCACTATGTTGCCCAGGTTGGTCTTGAACTCCTGGCCCCAGAGATCTTCCTCTGGCAGGGTTTATAAAGCTCGAGGTGAAATATGAAAGAACAATGCTGAGCAGATTTCTTTTACCCACCCTGTGTGCAAGGTGGTCTTCTACTGCTGAACACCTGTCCCCTAAAGTAATCCTAAAGTCTTCCCTTCCTGTCCTTTCTATATATATCTATATACATATACAGACATGTGTGGACATAGAGACACTGTTTCTTTTTTCTTTTTTTTTTTTTGAGACAGAGTTTCGCTCTTGTTGCCCAGGCTGTAGTGCAATGGCATGATCTCAGCTCACCGCAACCTCTGCCTCCTGGGTTCAAGCGATTCTGCTGCCTCAGCCTCCCAAGTAGCTGGGATTACAGGCATGCGCCACCACGCCCGGCTAATTTTGTATTTTTAGTAGAGAAGAGGTTTCTCCATGTTGGTCAGACTGTTCTCGAACTCCCAACCTAAGGTGATCCGCCCGCCTCGGCCTTCCAAAGTGCTGGGATTACAGGCATGAGCCACCGCGCTCAGCCGAGACACTGTTTCTTTTTGGCATAACGGGTTCATATTCTCTGCACTGTTCTGTGACCTGATGTCTTCCATAGAGCACGTCTCAGAGATCTTTTTATGCATTTACTTGTAGGTCCACCTCACTTTCTTTATTAGTTGTGTCAGACACCACTAACTGTATCATCATTCTTTTATCTTCTCCAGTGGACATTTGTTTCCAGTGTTTCACTGTTGTAAATGATGTACCCATCAACATCTTACACATTAATCTTTCTGCATACCTGTCATAATATTGTCAAAGGGGGGGAAAACGGTTAGAAACTCTCTCTATATGATATCATTCTAACTTAGTTCAGGGGTATGGTACGCTTTGGGGAAAAAAGACTGCAACAAATCAGGCCACTCTTAATACAAGCCAACTTTACGCCATCCCCGTTCATAAGTAGCTAGCAGTGCTAATTCTCCCTGCTTGCCGTGCCTGCAGAAGCTGTTTGAAACTGCAGTTTTCTTCCTGCACCCTCCCGTGCCATCTCCATCTGGACTGAGGTCATCTGGGAAGGGCTCTTGCAAGGCTACTCATCACCACCAGGAGACACGGCACTTGTTTCTAAATCCAGCCTCCTCTCCACCTGCCTTTTGTTCTGCCAAGCCACAAGGCAGCCTGCCTTGGGGAGACTGAGGCATGCCTGCTACAGCTGAGAAGGAATCGACAGGAAATAAGGTGAGAAATCAGGTCTGCGGGAACAGGATGAGCTGGGGCCAGAACACATGGAAATGGGGAATTGGGACAAGAGGCAGATTAGAAGCCAGGCAGAGGTAAATGAAGAGTCCACTAGGAAGAAGGGAAAAGGAAGGGCAGGAGACAGAATGCTCCAGCAGCTGAAGTGGAAATCAGAAATTGTCAGGAAGTGAAGGTGGCAAAGCAGGTGTGTAGAACAGGTTTGCAGCCATGTAACAAAAGCCGTCCTGATAACAGAGAAAATGCGAGTTAACCCTGTCATGTCTTGGAGAATTTTATCTACAGTGGATTTGGGTAGTTGAGAACATCTAGCTGACATGAAGGACTGAACGGTCAGTGATAAAAACAGTTTCTGATAGGTCGCCTCGCTCCTGCCCCAGTGCCTCCAGCTCCCTCATTCTTGCTGTCCTCACATTTACTTTTCTGTCCTCTGTGACTGCCAAACCTTTCTTGCAAACAATTCACTTCTGCCTTCTCGACGTTCATTCATTCTATTTTTTGTTTTCTCCACTCTACTCTAGCAGTTCATGTTTTGTCCCCACCTCTTTCTGTAGATCAGCGGCTCTGGGACGTGGGCATTTCATGACACGTTTTGGTCCTTCAGTGTCTAATATGCTGTAAACGTAGATGATGCCTCAAAATACTTCCTAAGTGAAGTACTGTGATGGTTAATATTGAGTGATATTTGCTGAGTCTTCTGGCCTCCATCCTTCTCCCGTGCTGGAGGCTTCCTGCCCTCGAACATCAGACTCCAAGTTCTTCAGCTTTTGGACTGTTGGACCTAGACCAGTGGTTTGCCAGGGGCTGTCAGGCCTTTGGCCACAGAGTGAAGGCTGTACTCAGGACTCAGACTGGCTTCCTTGCTCCTTAGCTTGCAGACGGCCTATTGTGGGACTTCACCTTGTGATCACGTGAGTTGATACTCCCTAATAAACTTCCTTTCATATATACATCTATCCTATCAGTCCTGTCCCTCTAGAGAACCCTATCACAAATACCGCTCCTCACACTTCAAATATCTTGCTCTTACGTTCCTCTTTAAAAAATCCACCTGACCATGCACTCTATACTAATTTCTCCCTCAAAAAACAAAACAATTTTTTTAAAACACAGCAAACAGGCCGGGCGCAGTGGCTCACGCCTGTAATCCCAGCACTTTGGGAAGCCAAGGTGGGCAGATCACAAGGTCAGGAGATCAAGACCATCCTGGCTAACACGGTGAAACCCCATCTCTACTAAAAATGCAAAAAATTAGCCGGGCATGGTGGTAGGCACCTGTAGTCTCAGCTACTCAGGAGGCTGAGGCAGGAGAATGGCGTGAACCCAGGAGGTGGAGCTTGCAGTGAGCTGAGACTGCACCACTGCACTCCAGCCTGGGCAACAGAGTGAGATGCTGTCAAAAAAAAAAAAAAAAAAAAAAAAAACACACACACACACACAGCAAACAAACCAAAGAGCACAGAAAATAAAAAATATATGTATATATAAAAAAGGCATTTATATATACATATATGTATATTTTCATATAAATACAAAAGATATAAGCAATAGAGGGATTTAATGAAAATTAATAGAGGTTCTTCAAAAAGACATAAAATAGACAAGTCCCTGGGAAAACTAATCAAGAAAAACCAAACAAAGGCACAAATGACAAATATTGGAAATGAAAACGCGGAGTTTTTTGGTTTAAATCTCCAGAAACATAAAAATTGCTCAAACCGACCAAAAAAAAAAAAAAAAAAAGCTTCAAAAGTGAAGATTTAGTGGTGAAATGTGTTTAATCAGCATTTAAAATCTATCCCACACAAAATCACCCTCCCTATCGTTTTGCCTAATCTTAGGGGAGGGTGGTTTTTGTGTGGGATAGATTTTAACCTTATTTGAACCTTATCTGATAAGGTTCAGATAGCCTTGCAGGCAAGCTTTGCACCCAGACAAGATACAAATGGGTCATTTCAGCCTCATCCACTCAAACGACTCCAAGAACCCTTGAGGTGGAGCCCAATTCATTCCTAAACCCTTCAAACCAGCGCGAAATAAAGACAGCACAAGGAAATCAATAGGAAAAGCTCATTTTTATACCAACTGGTTTTCAGCAGGACACACTAACATTCCACCAAACGACTATATTCCCTGGCCTCCTTTGGACTCAGATGCGGCCACTGTCTCTATTTTGGGCCAATGAGATGAACACAAAAGCGTGCATGACTTGATTTCTAGAAAGTCTTCTTCAGTTAGGGGAGTGGAGACACAGCCTCTTCCTTCTCCTATTTAGAAAGTAAAGACAGGCCGGGCGCGGTGGCTCACGCCTGTAATCCCAGCACTTTGGGAGGCCGAGGCAGGTGGATCACCTGAGGTCAGGAGTTCGAGACCAGCCATGACTAACATGGTGAAACCCTGTCTCTACTAAAAATACAAAATTAGCTGGGCATGGTGGCGCATGCCTGTAATCCCAGCTACAACCCGACAGAGGTTGTGGTGAGCCGAGATCATGCCATTGTACTCCAGCCCGGGCAATAAGAGCGAAACTCCATCTCAAAAGAAAAAAAAAAAAAGAGAGAAAGTAAAGATAATGGCCTGTGTGTCATGGAGCAGTGAGGGAGAAGGAGAGTGTGATGACAGTGGGTCCTCCGACGGCAAGCACAGCTTTCCTACCTTTTAGACTTCTCTGTAAATGAAAAATAAGCCTCTGCTTTTTTTCAAGACTTCTATTTGGTTTACAGCTCTACAGTTTGGGATGTTCCTATTATAACCAACTCAAGCTAATTCCAACGGACAGAGATCGGGCCAACTGCACGTGGGAGATGCAGGGAGAGGCCACGGCGGAGGTGCCAGCCTTTACGTGGGCAGGCCACATGGCTGACAGGCAGGACCCGGGGAATAAACACTGCTACTTCTGATGCTGACAAAGCTGTTCCAAGTCACATTCTGTTGATGCTTGAGGAGCACAGAACCACAAATTTAAAGCTGAAACGGACTCTACAGATCATAGCATCTTACTCTCATTTTACCAGTGAGGACAGCAGAAATGACTCCCAAAAGTTGACCCACTGTTCGAAGTCAACGTGAGAAGTACAGTCCAGGTCTATGATGTTCTTGTAGGTCCTAGCCTGCCTGTTATATGCATGACACTCAGTGATTCCAAGAGGCTTCTATCCTCAGCCAGGTCCTCATTCATTCATTCATTCACCAAATACTGAGCACCTGCTACATACCAGGAATTGACCTAGGCCCTAGAGGCACCGCAGTGAACACAAAATACCTGTGCTTGTTAAGGTTTTGGGGCACGAGTCTTGCCAGTCTATGTGGACCCAGGTAGATGAGGATCAATCCTGGTGACTCCAGGCGGACATCAGCGGGAGATCAGGCTGTGAGAGCTGGTGCCAAGGGAATGGAAAAAGGAGGGTGAGACTCTCTTTCTGGAGCCCCTGGGCCCTCTCTCCACTCCACCCCATGGTGATATGGAGGCCAATGGAGAGGTGAATTTTGCCAGAGCAAGAGACAGCCCTTGACATCCCGATGAGCCCTGCCCATGGACATGTGGGCTCAGGGACTACCCAGTCTTGGTCACTGCACCCAAGAAGGCAAAGGATCCCTTATGAGCCAATGAAACTGAGTAAGGCAATTGCAATTTCTTAAAAAATGGTGCTCTGCTCTTTGTCCTCTTGTTGATTGTAAAGTGAGGTCCCATTAATGCGTAAAAAAAAGGCAGTGAAAAGCAACAGGCTATACACCATCTTGTGACTATGAAAGTCTGACTTGGCCCCAGGTCCTCATCACCCAGCTGTGGGTTGAATCCTGAGCAACTTCCTTCATCAGTCTATGCCTTCACATCCTTGTCTATTAAATGGAGCTGGTTGGAAAATGTTCTCTGAGTTTCCTTGGCTCTAACATTTGATCATTTTCTACGTATACTTGAGCTATCCCTTGACAAGTCTTTATATGTCAATGACATTCAACTTTGGCAATGCTTATCATCTTCCAACGTAGCAGGCCAAAGTGAATCTGCTGCCCTTAAAGTGAAGCATAAGGGAAATCTGAATGCTCTTTTATGGGCTATTTCTCGGTCTTGGATGAAATGAACGTTTCAATGACAAACAAACTGAATCATCACAGAATCACTCACTCGAACAAACACTTCCTGGACAACCAGGCCACACTCAGTCATGCAGCATTAAATGTGGCCTGAAAAAAGAAAGCAAAGTTATAGATAAGAAAATGCTACCTATTTTTTTTATGACACATGCCATCCTATTTTCGGACCCAAAAGGAATTAGGATTTTAGAAAGCCAATAATTTGTGGATGCTGTTCAACTTTATTATCAGAATCTGTTAAGAATTAAGTCTCGGCAATTCTTACTGATTAGCAAGAGCAGGACGCTTTGGGATCAGACACATCCAAGGTGAAAATGCTGAAGCCAAGCAAAAAAAAAAAGGACAAAAATAGGAAGGAAAGACTAGGTTGCTGCACTAATGTCAGAAGCAGAGAGATTTGGTTCCAGGGAACAACCACAATTCAAACCAGAAAGAGAAAATCAGATTCAGGTGAACAAGCCCAGCCAAGGTTACAAACACATGTAAAGAGTGTCAAGCATTCAAAATACCACGCACAAACTCACAGATTGGTACAGGGTCGGGCTGGAAAGGTGGGTGATGAATAGAACAGAGGAAGAGGAACAGGGATAGGTTAAATGTTGGCTTCACCCAGCGCTTTTCATAGACTCTGAAAAGAGCCTTATACAGAATATGAAAAATCTGTGTGTGTGTGCACACACACACACACACACCCCTACCTCAGTTTAAGATCTCTGACATGCAGACCCTAGAAAAAACTCATTCTCATTATAACATAATGGATACATTTTGAATGGTCTCTGCACCTAGAAATTTGAATGCTCTTTTGTGGGCTAGGATCTGAATGCTAGAATCTAGTCAACATTTTTTTTTTTTTTTTTTTTGAGACGGAGTTTCGCTCTTGTTGCCCAGGCTGGAGTGCAATGGCACCATCTCAGCTCACTGCAACCTCTGCCTCCTGAGTTCAAGCAATTCTCCTGCCTCAGCCTCCCGAGTAGCTGGGATTACAGGCACGTGCCATCACGCCTGGCTAATTTTGTATTTTTTTAGTAGAGACGGGGTTTCTCCATGTTGGTCAGGCTGGTCTCGAACTCCTGACTTCTGGTGATCCGTCCACCTTGGCCTCCCAAAGTGCTGGATTACAGGCGTGAGCCACCGTGCCCAGCCTCAACATTTCTTTTGATAAACATGTATTTAGTTCCTTCCAGGAATGTATAATACTGTCCAAAAAGAAAGAGTCCCTGCACTCAAGGAGCTGAGTCTAGCAAAGATGATGAAGCCAATGAGGGATTTCAGAGGTGCACAAGCACCCTGGCAGAGGACTACACAATTATTAACAGAGAATTTGGTAAGCCATTTCCAGAAGTATTTTCTGACTTAAAAAAAAATCACGGGTTTTGGCATGAATTAGAGAAAAAATATATTAGCAGGAATACTTCAAGAATACTCATATTTCATGTCCAATCAACAAATTTAATAAAAAGTGAGAAATGAGTGGGTCGATGCTGACAATGTGGCTTGAGGTGGCACATGGTGTTATCATGCAGAATTAACAAATCGTTTTAAAGTCTGAACATCTATCTATACCCGAAAAGGCAGTAAAGGAGATCCCAGGAGAGATGGCATTTTTTCGGGAAAAAAAAAATGGCACTTCTACCCTTTGATTCAAAGATATTATTAATATTTAAGAGAAAGTTTCTATGCTATACTTCATCAAGTAAGTTGAACACGAGTTCTCACATTTTCCATTCTATTCTTATGGAAAGTAGCAAGTAATAAGGAAGTCTGATATCTGTCTCTGTTCGACATCACATTCTAAGTAACACTTGTCCAGTTGTTTGAGCACCTCAACGCTATCTATACCTATAGAACAGAAACACCTCTGCTCCAAAGAGATATGTGTTTTCCTGAAAAATGACACATTAGGCAAAAGTGCACACTAATAATAACAAGGCTCATGAGGAAGACAGGGTTGGGGCAAGCCTACACAATGTTGTTAGGACAGCATTAACACAGGCAATAGCAATTCTAACAAACACACGGGCACAGTTGCAAAGCCACAGAAAACCTAATTTACTTTTTGAAAAATAGAGTTAAACTGGGTCTCTACCTTTAAAAAGAGTGATGGGCCGGGCGCGGTGGCTCACGCCTGTAATCCCAGCACTTTGGGAGGCCGAGGAGGGCGGATCACCAGGTCAGGAGATCGAGATCACGGTGAAACCCCGTCTCTACTAAAAATACAAAAAAAAATTAGCCGGGCGCAGTGGCAGGCGCCTGTGGTCCCAGCTACTCCGGAGGCTGAGGCAGGAGAATGGCGTGAACCCGGGAGGCGGAGCTTGCAGTGAGCCGAGATCGCGCCACTGCACTCCAGCCTGGGCGACAGAGGGAGACTTCATCTCAAAAAAAAAAAAAAAAAAAAAAAAAAAAAAAAAAAGAGTGATGGTAGCTTGAAGGAAGATGTAGGGGAGGGCTGAGGCTACGAAGTTATGGAGGTAAGAACAAAATGCACAAAGATCAAAGAGAACCCTCTCCCCGAATCTCTCCCACCCCAAGAACCTCCAAGACAAAGCACCATAAATGGTAGCCTATTCCTCCACACCTCATGAGTTCAGCTATATTAGTTTCATTTTCATGCAGCTCCAGTTACTTGGTAAAATAAAGCATTAACATACCGGGGAAACTGTTTGAAACAATGTAACCTCCACTTTGCAGAGACATAGTTCCTCCATTTCCAATCACGTGTGGCCCAATCAGCATCGCAAAACACATTTTGCAGCAAATCAGCCTATTACTGCTATGCCTAATTATTATTTTAAAGAACTTAACCTATCAAATTAGGAAAATCAATTTGTGCTACATTATGCTGAGCTAATGACAGGTAAAAAGGATGTAATTCAGAAGAGGTGGAAACACAGTTAACCCAAGCTGCCACTTCAACGACGCTGTCTGCACTGCTTACTTAGTGGGTTAACCTTAAATGGCCTAAAAATGCCATAATAGAGAATTCTAAGCTCCACTCCAGCACCACAAAAGTTTTCCTCTGTATAAGAGATTATTTAAAACTATTTTGCAGCATAAGTCAATATGATTGCTGTGCACGCAAAATGAAATTCAACTGCCTAAAGGAACTAAATAAACAATAAAAGGATTCCACAGTTGAAGTAACTGTCAATAGTCTGTGGTCCTGTTTTTCATTCATTCTGTTTTTTGCTCATATATTTACCATCATGAATGACAGCATGAGAGATGTCCTGGCATTTGAAGATGTCTCAGGTTTTCAAGATAACCAAAAACACTGTGAAAGTAATTTTCACTCCTACTTCTTTGACAGATGTTTATCTAGTCTCAAATTATTATGTATTCAGTGTAAAATGTTTTTCCATAGGGGACTAGTTAAATACATTGCAATGTATCAGTGTAATGAAATACTACACAGTCATTTTAAAAAGCACAACACACCTACATGGGCTAATAAATGTATTTATGTACAGAAGTATAAGTATGTACAGCATGTGTCTATGTTTTTCAAAAAGGAAGAGGGTACACACACACAAACAGATGTGTGCACAGCTGTGCGTCCATTATAACTGTTAATAGGTGGGGGTTGCCTATGGGACAGGGGACCTGGGAGATGCAGGGTTGGGGAAATGCTTATACTTTAAATTTGCACTGTTAAAAAAAAAAGTTAACATGTTTATGAATTTGTTTTCCAACTTAAAATAGTTGATAAATTATTGACAGAAATCTTTAATAGATTTTAATTCCTAAGTGGATCACAGTCTGCATTATATTACTGAAGCCCTCGAATATACTTAAATTTATCCATTTGCCAGCTGAATTTTTTTTTTTTCCTGGAAACCACCCTTCTCACTATATCACCTTCCTCATAACAGGGTGAAAAACAGAGTTTAAAAACAAAGTCAAAGTTCTCACTCACCTATTTTTAGATATGTTTTCCTAAATAGATTTTTTAATACCAGAACCCTGTCTTATGTGTACTTCCTCCCACCAATGGAGCCTCAGATCTTACACAATACACAGGGACGAGCTTCATAGCTTACCCAGAATAGGTATTCCACTGAAATTTGCTCAACTGAAGGGAGAGCTTCTGTGGATTTCTTGAGTTACAGTGCGCGTGTGTGTGTTGTAAATATCTGGCAAAGGCAGTTATTAATACAGTTACAGTATAAATTAAAATGTCACAAATGGTGGGATACTCAACCAATTCCAGCCTTCCCAGGTATGGATAAATGTCCTGCAACTCAGTGAGATAGTTAGATGAAGCATGAACCAATTTAGTTAATAAAAACCAAGAGCCTAGTATGTGCAAAGATTTAGAGGTATAGAGAATAAAATGACTAGCAAGACAGGTAAGGTCCTTGTCTTTATGGGTTTAGGTTCTAAAAGAAAGAAAGAGATTATTTTCTTTTTTTTTTTATTTTTTGAGACGGAGTCTTGCTCTGTCACCAGACTGGAGTGCAGTCGCATGATCTCGGCTCACTGCAACCTCCGCCTCCTGGGTTCACGCCATTCTCCTGCCTTGGCCTCCCGAGTAGCTGGGACTACAGGGCCCCGCCACCACGCCTGGCTAATTTTTGTATTTTTAGTAGAGACGGGGTTTCACCATGTTGGCCAGGCTGGTCTCGATCTCTTGATCTTGTGATCTACCTGCCTCGACCTCCCAAAGTGCTGGGATTATAAACGTGAGCCACCGCACCCGGCCGAGATGATTTTTTTTTTAAAGTAAATGAACACACAGAATGTCATAAAGTGACAAATGCTATGAAGACCAGAACACTGGGTAATAGGATAGAGTAACTCAGAGAAGTGGAGGATGGGGGATAGGAGGGTGTTCAGGAAGGTTTCTTTAGCTGGCAATCTTCTATACCTCCAAGATTCAGAATCAAACAAAGGCTCTCAATACTGATGACAGAGGCAGACTAGAATAAAGGGACTAAATCTGAGCCTAGCTCTCGCAAATGTGGCCATCAATTTAGTTTTGTTTGATTCTTGGCAAATGCTATAAAAGTACACGTCAGTTCTGCTTCTGATAACAGCATAGTATCTCTTATCCAACCTACCTTCCCACAGATAACCATAAAGCCTGGCCCAAACAAATACACACAAAACTACTTGCAGACACTGGAGAATGTACAAGTGCAGGCAAAAAAAAAAAAAACAGGAAAAATTCAACACTTGGAAGAAGAAAATGAAAATGAGTGAGTTTTTCATTATCTAGTTTTTTGCCTAAGGACAAGACACATTCTATACCATGAAGGGGAGCTAAAACTTAGTATGGATGTATCATCAGTGTTACTGTCTTCAAGAACCAGAGAACAGAGTTTGAAGCTACCCTAGAAGCTGAAAGGTGAGTGCTATGATTTTAAAGTGTCCCCCATAGTTAATGCATTGGAAACTTAATCCCCAAGACAACAGTGTTGAAAGGTGGGGCCTAGTAAGAGGTGACTGGGTCATGAGGGCAGAGTTCTCATGAACGAATTAATGTTGTTATTGTGGCAGCAGGTTACTTATCACAAGAGTCTGTTGCGATACTGTGAGTGCAGCCCCTGGTGCCTGTGTCTCATGTGCTCACTTCCCTTTCCGCCATGTTATGATGCAGCAAGAAGGCTCTCACTGAAGCTGGTGCCAGGCTCTCAGACTTCCCAGCCTCCAGAAACACGAGCCAAATAATCATCTGTTCCTTATAAGTTACCCGGTCTCTGGTATTCTGTCATAGCAACAGAAAACAGACTAAGAGAAAAAGATGAGTGAGCTCTACAGCATAGCGGCCCCCAATCTACACATAAACTTTCCAGATTTCTTGCTGACTCCTGAACTACGCATGCACAGAGCAGACTCCAAAGAGTCCACGTAAAGCTAAAAAACTAAACAGAAATTTCAGCTGCTACCCACTGAGGGAAGACAGAGTTTTGAGTTTGAGCTCAGTCAAGACTTACTACTAAAACAAAAAGTAGGCCAGGCATGGTGGCTCATGCCTGTAATCCCAGTACTTTGGAAGGTCAAGGTGGGTGGATCACTTGAGGTCAAGAGATTGAGAGCATCCTGGCCAACATGGTGAAACCCCAAATCTACTAAAAATACAAAAATTAGCCAGGCATGGTGGCATGTGCCTGTAATCCCAGCTACTTGGGAGGCTGAGGCGGGAGAATCACTTGAACCTGGGTGGTGGTGGTTGCAGTGAGCGGAGATCATGCCATTGCACTCCAGCCTGGGTGACAGAGGAAACTCCGTCTCAAAAAAAAAAAAAAAAAAAAAAGTAACCAATACTTATGGAAGAATATAATAGCATCCATAGTTTCTAGAATGGGTCATTCCCAACATTCAGGATATAAACCAAAATTACTAGACATAAGAAACAGGAAAACACGATGCAAATCAAGAGAAAAGTTAAACAACTGAGATCAACCAAAAGATGAACGAGGTGCCAAAATCAGCAGATAAGAATTTTAGGGCAGCTGTTAAAACCCATGCTTAAAGATACGAAGGGGAAAAAAAAATGAATGAACAGATAGCAACTCTCAACAGAGAACAGGGCCTATGGCAGATGATACCATAGATCTGAAGAGAACCATGGTGAGGTCCACTGAGGTCAATTAAGGTATCTAGGTACAGATGGTTTCCTGAGATGGGGAGGTGGGGGAAGAAACAGAGGGAGGCAGGGAGAAGGTTTAGCATTAGAAAGAGGTCAGGAGGCCTTAAGGCCAGCCAACTGCCAGCATAACCTCTCTTAAGCAGCTGCAATAATAGGGCAGAAGGGACATTTGGATGTTCTCTGTCACAGGCACAGCATTTACTTACACAAGGCTTCCACCATAGGCCATTGCTGATAATGTGGGGGCTAAGGTCAGAGAGGAGAGCTATATGAATGGGATTAATAGAAAATTACCCTCTCCCAGCCTCAGCATATAAGGATGGCCGCTTCAGCAAAGCCTTGGAGTCAGGAAAATATACTGACCTTCTGCACCTAGAGGTGACAGGAGTGACCGGGAGCCTGGGTGGCTTGAGGGATGATGTGTGTTACCCAGAGTGTTAAATGGGCTATCTCCACATACCACATGACTCTGTACCATCACATGCTAACAGTTTAATACACATTAATACCCACTTCCTGCTACTCTTGGGACAATTATTTTTCTAAACCTGTTCTAAGGGTTTTCCCTGTTTTTCTGTCTTCAGGATACACAGTCAGGGTTTAGTCAACATCACATGCTAGCAACCAGGCAAGTTGTTCTCAAAGTATAGTCCCCAACCTCCAGCATTAGAACACCTGGAAATTTATTAGGAATGCAATTTACTGGGCCACACTCCAGATCTACTGAATCACAAACTCTAGGGGTGGAGTCCTCCAGGTGGTTCTGATGCAAATGAAAGCTGGAGAACCACGGTTTCACATCAGCATTCTCAACCTCAGCAGGATGCTTGGATAATCTTGGAAGATTTTTTTTCTTTTCTTTTCTTTTTTTCTTTTTTTTTTTTTTTTTTGAGATGATCTCGCTCTGTCACCCAGGCTGGAGTGCAGTGGCATGATCCTGGCTCACCACAGCCTCGACCTCCTGGTCTCAAGCAATTCTGCCATCTTAGCCTCCTGAGTAGCTAGGACTACAGGTGTGTGCCACCACATCCAGCTAATTTTTTGATATATATTTTTTTATAAATGGGGTCTCACTATGTTGCTCAGGCTAGTCTTAAACTCCTGGCCTCAAGTGATCCTCCTGTCTCAGCCCTGGAAAGACTTTTTTTTTTTTTTTTTTAAACCCAGTGGCCAGGTGTGTCACAGACCAATAACATCAAATCTTTGGGAGTGGGGTCCAAGCGATTCTCATGTTCAGCCAAGGCTGAGATTCATGGCTGCATAACACTGCTGTCTGTATTCTCCTTACCTCAGAGGTCATGCAGAATTACTTTCCTTTCCCTAAACTGATATTGCTGTTTCGAATTTCCTTGGCTTTGTATACACTATTCCTTCTACCAGAAGGCTCTTTTTCAACGTGTTTGCATAACTATATGTGCTTGAAAAATTTGCAAACCCCAAACAATTTTTTAAAATTCTTTAAAGAGGGCCTCCCAAATCACATGAGCTTCATACCTACAAACAAATGAATCTGCCTCAATTATCTCCATTTTAACAATGAAGAAATTGCAGCTCAGAGAGGTTTAGTAGCATGCCCAGGGTCACAAGTGGAGAAAGTAAGAATGGAGTCCCTGTGTGTCCTCCAAAGACTATGTTTTTGATATTTTTTTGGGGGGGGGGAGGTGTGTGTGTGTGTGTGAGAGAGAGAGGGAGAGAGAGAGACAGGGTCTCACTCTGTTGCCCAGGCTGGAGTGCAGTGGTGCAATCTCAGCTCAAATTCCAGCTCCCGGGCTCTCGAGCAATTCTCCTGCCTTAGCCTCCCAAGTAACTGAGTCTACAGGCACACACCACCACACCTAATTTTTGTAGAGATGGGGTTTTACCATGTTGCCCAGGCTGGTCTCGGACTCCTGAGCTCAAGCAATCTGCCTGCCTTGGCCTCCCAAAATGTTAGAATTACAAGTGTGAGCCACCATGCCTGGCCCCTCCAAAGACTATGTATTGAGGAAGAACTTAGAAGGCATTGGTAATCCATTTCCTAGTTCTGGGCCCTCACTCTCGAGGTGAATTTCCTCCATAGCATATTTACACCAAGTTGTGCTTTCCTGTGTACAGGTTGCTGTTTGGCCCAGGATGTGCCTCTGTGCAAACTGGAAAAGGCGCCTTCTTCAAGTAAAACTCTTCTAAGGTTATTACATATTTGCACAGTGTGAAGAGTTCCACCTGGAGGGGCTTTCCCACCCTTGCTGCTTTCAACTGCTCAGACGTCCCTCGGGCATGGAAGACGGTGCACATTAATCACCCACACACACACTATGAGGGGACCAGGCCAAGGTCAGAGTCCTGCAGGATGGGGAACCGACACCTAAGAACTCCTGAGCTGGGTCAGCTCAGGATACCACTGCGCACAAACAGGATGGTGTGTTCACATTGCAGTCATCAGGGGGGTTTGTGGAGCTGGGGTTCTCTCCTGCAGCTTCAATATCCTCCACCAGGACACCAGAATTTGCTTGTCTACTTGTGCCATCTCAGGTTAATTTATGTCTATGACATGAATCTCTGCTCCTTATGTGGGGCACCTTGAGCAGGTGAAACCTGCAGGCCCCCTCGTGGTGATGATGAGTGGGAACCCTAAGCTGCTCCCCCAGGAACTGCACCTCTTCTCTACCTCCTCAGCCCAGATCCCAATACCTCTCCTCAGTCACCCTACTTTGCTCTCCCAGGCCAGACACTGGGTGTTCCTTTTAGAAGAGGGAGAGGTGACCTGGGATACAAGTTGAATCCCAAGGAATTGGGGGACAAAGAAAGCAACTAAAAGACTGATGAGATGAGGAGAGAGGCCAACTAGTGGCAAACAAAAGTGGCTTATTTGACTGTGTCTCCCTAGGTCAGCATTCTGGGTACATAATGTGTCATTCCTTTTAAATCTAACATTACAGTACAACCAAGATATGGCAGAAGCATTATGACCAAGCCAGAAGCACAGTCCTAAGGATGTTTTGACCTCAGTAAACTAACCACATACATGCTTCCAGACTGAAACAATGGAGGGATATTTGCATCAGATTGCACAGAGGTTATTAAAACAGATCAATACATAATAATGGGGATCTAGAACTAAATATGTTTATTATTAAACTTCCTGATGACACACAAAAAAAACTCTGCTGAAAATCTAAACCATAAAGAATTAATTAAGAAATCAAGTGTTAATACATATATCCACAGCAAATGGCAATAGGTAAAATGTACACTGGTGTTTCACTAAGAAAACAATAAAGGTTGAGGGATGTGCTGAGAGCTGAAGGGGGCTGTATCTGAAATTTACACAACTGAGAAAATAACTAAGTGTGAATGGCGGTTATTTCTTTCTCTTTTTAGGTCAGTCTTCGGGTTGCAGAACAAAACTAACATGATTTTCCTGTAAGTATCAGTGCTTGACTTGTTTTATTCCTGGGTTAATCCCTTAACTGTATTTGAAAATAAATATGATCCACATGAAGATGAAGTATAACGTGGAAAGAGAAGAGGAGCCTGAAGGAAAGTAAAAATGAATATCCACGCAACTTAAAGTACTGAATTCTTCACATTTTAACAACAACAACAAAAGCACTCGAAGCCTAGGGTCATTGCTGAAATACCTCTACTAAATCTTTGCAGATTTCCGCTCATCTGGTTTGCAAAACTCTGAAGCAGAATATAATCCAGCCAAGAATCTACAAATAATTCCCAGCAAGTTCAGATGTGGAAATCATAAAAGGTATCCGAGACCAAGTCTCATCAGTTTAAAGAATGTACTACACTACGGCACTGTGTTTTCTTAAGAATGAACTGCTGTTTGTAGTAATTCAAGAAGAGATCATTTTAAACAAATTAGAGTTCATTTCTACTTTAGCTCACAGGATATGGTAAAGGACCCACAGGGTGACCGAGGAGATAGCAAGGCCCAGGTCAAAGAAGTTTCCCTTGGAAGAGCGAGGGACACTAAGGGACACATACCTCAAAGGGGCAGGCCCACAGTCCTTGATGTTGAGATATGAAGATTACCACCTTCTAAAGATAAACCCCTGGGAAGAAATAAGATACTCTGGGAACAGACCATGACAAATGGCCAATCTTCCTTTCACTTGTGTGCCAGTTTTAACTTTGAATAAACAGTCTAGCAGTGGATCTTTTTCCTGCTGTTACTCCATGAAGTAAAATTCTCAGAGAACACAAAGAGAGTTTGGTGGACATGAAATCAGGTAACAAACTTGGTATAAATAAAACCAGTTTTTAAAATTGGGCTGGGCACAATGCCTCACGTCTGTAATCCCAGCACTTTGTGGGGCTGAGGTGGGCAGATCACCTGAGGTCAGGAGTTCCAGACTAGCCTGGCCAACGTGGTGAAACCCCATCTCTACTTAAAAAAAAAAAAAAAAAAAAAATATATATATATATATATATATATATATATGTATACATACAAAAATGAGCCACGCATGGTGGTGGATGTCTGTAATCCCAGCTACTCGGAAGACAGAGGCAGGAGAATCGCTTGAACCCAGGAGGCGGAGTTTGCTGTAAGCCAAGGTCGCTCCACTGCACTCCAGCCTGGGGCAGCAAGAGCGAAACTCCCTCTCAAAATAAATAAACAAAATTGGAGATGGGCACGGGGTGAATAAGGTTTTCAAATCTTCCTGCACTCAAACTACAAATTCAGAGGGAATTTTCCAGCAAGTCAACGTCACCCCTGATTCCCTCCATTGCCACCGCATTTAAGACCGATTCACTTTAAAATGGTGAGCACTAGGGCACTTTTTAAAGTTGGAGCCACTGATTTCTAGTGTGGAAAATGAATCAGTCAAAGGCTAATATGGGTACTTGCAAAAGAAAGTTGACCATTTGGAAAATGCAGGAAATTACTAAAGAAAAAACATCTGAAATAGTCAAAACCTTTCCCAACTTTTGGATGTATTTTCTTTTCAATATTTTATATGCAAACATAGGCATTTTTAACAAAACTGTAAATATGGGAACTTACACAAATGTAAATATATATGTATCCTAATTTTTTTTCTTACTATATTTTCTGGAAAACAAATCGTTTTAGGTCTTGGGAAATTCTGTAAACACACCATTTTTAGTGACAAGGATAGTGTTAGCAATTATTCTTAAATAAGATATATAAAATGACCAAATTGTTTTTATAAAATGTTACTTAAATATTTACAATGATGAAGAAATGAACAATAGTAAAGTAACCCACTGGTTATCTATTATCAAAGAGAGATGGGAGGGGAGGGAAACTGGCTAAGAGCAGCCAAATGCAGGCAGCACACGGTGATGGGAAAGTGGAGGGGTCCATGAGAGGGAGGATGCTGGAGAAGTCAAAGGATGGGTTCTCAATGGAGCACAATGATCATCTTCAAATATGGGATTATAATGCTGATTATTACTCAAACCATCAGTAAACAAGGCAGGGCCCACCTAGCACACTATCATAAACCATTTCCCACCCCTACCCAGAAAGGAGCCCCCAATGTATAATAATGTTATTTACCCAGGTTCACTCATCCTAATGATACATCCCCATGATACCTCCCACACTTCTCCATGTATCTCCCAGAAAGTCATTGTTAACCCTCGTCAAAGCCTTGCACATTCACCAGTTCTACTACCTGCCCTGATCTATAGGTTTAGTGGCCTGATTTAAAAAAAACAACAACAACATGCAGTTACCCTCCCATGACTTACTCTTACTCCTCTCAGGCTAATTCCTAGTGACCACTGCTTCCTTTCCTAAATTTCCTCAGGTCAACTCATTAGTCATTTGTCCTAGCATCTTGCTTGGGATTTGAGTCCAGCATGCCAATCAACTAGATGTTAAAAATCAACCCTTTCTTCTTTTGCTTTTTAATTTTTGTGGGTACATAGCAAGTGCATATACTTATGGGTTACATAAGATGTTCTCATACATGCATACAATGTGTAATAATCACATTAGGGTAAATGGGGTATCCATTTTTCTTTTCTAATGTAAGCATTTAATGCTATTCAACTCCCTCCAACATTAGCTGCACCTCACAAATTTTGATACATTGTATTTTCATTTTCATTCAGTTCAAAACATGTTTTTAATTTTCCATAAAATTTCCTCTTTGACCTATGGATTATTTACTTATATTACTTAACATTTAGGGTTTCCTAGTTATCTTTCTGTTACAGATTTCTAGTTGACCTCCATTAGAGTCAGAGAGCACACTTGGTATCATTTCAAATTTTTAAATCTGTTAAAATGACTGAGAATATGGTCAACCTTGGTGAATGTTTTATGAGCACTAGAAAAGAATATGTATCCTCTGTATATCTTATTGTTGAGTGAAGTATTCTATAATTGCCAATTACATCCAGTTGGTTTGCAGCGTTGTTCAGTTCTCTTTTGTCCTTGCTAATTTTCTGTGAACTGACTCTATCAATAACTAAGAGAGCAGTGGTGAAGTCCTCACCTATAACTATGGATTTTTCTGCCTGATCCTTCAGTTCTATCACTTTTTTCTTCACGTATTTTGAGCCTCTGTTCTCAGGTATGTAGACACATAGGATTATTGTGTGTTTCTGATAAACTGAGTCTTTTATTAGTGTAGTGTCTTTCTTTTTTTTTTTTTGAGACAGAGTCTCACTCTGTCACCCAGGCTGGAGTGCAGTGGCGTGATCTCGGTGATCTCAGCTCAATGCAATCTCTCTCTCCTGGGTTCAAGCAATTGTCCTGCCTCAGCCTCCTGAGTAGCTGGGATTACAGGCATGTGCCACCATGCTCAGCTAATTTTTGTATTTTTAGTAGAGACAGGGTTCCGCCATGTTGGCCAGGATGGTCTCAAACTCCTGACATCAGGTGATCTGCCCGCCTCAGCCTCCCAAAGTGCTGGGATTACAGGTATGAGCCACCGCAAGTGGCCATGTCTCTCTTTATCTCTGTAATTTTCCTTGGTCTGGAGTCCACTGTATCTGATATATTAATAAATACACTCTACCTTTCTTTTGAATTGAGCACACTTGCTAAACTCTTTTAAAAAAAAAAAAAATTGGCATAACTTTGCTCCGTTCTGCTCTTCAAGCATTTCTGTCCTTATCTACAAGTTCTTAAGTTGCCAGTCATTCCCACTTCTGGGAATATATAATTCTAAAAGAATTTAAAGCAGGATCTGGAAGAGAGATTTGCACACCCATATTCATAGCAGCATTATTCACAATAGCCAAAAGGTGGAAGCAACCCAAATGTCCATGGATGGAGAAACAAAATGTGGATATACATACAATGGAATATTATTCCGCCTTTACAAAGAAGGAAATCCTGCCACATGCTACAATATAGATAAAACTTGAGGATATTATGCTAAGTGAAATGCTACGCCAGACACAAAAAGGCAAATATTGTATGATTCCAACTATATGGGGTAACTAAAGTAGTCAAATTCATAGAGACAGAAAGTAAAATAGTGGTTACTGGGGCCTGGAGGGAGAGAAAAATGGGAAGCTATTGTTCAATGAGTGCCGAGTTCCAGTGTTGCAAGATGAAAAAGTTCTGGAGATCTATCACACAACGATGTGAGTATACTTAACAAGATTGAACTGTACACTTAAAAATGGTTAAGATGGTAAATTGTATGTCATACGTTTTTCACAATTTTTTTAATTAAATAAAATTACCAGCAATTGTTTGGTAATTTGGCCATGCCACGTAACAACAGTAAAAACAGGATAATGCTTTCTTATGAAATCTGAGTATTAACTCCAAATCACAAATACTCATTTTATCTTTTTAAGTCAGAAGATTACAGTTCTCAGAAGACAGAAGACAAACAGCAATTGAGGAGTCTAATTTTCTCTTTTTTATTTACCAACTTTTATCATCATGCCTACGGTATTGATTTATCTCTTCTGCCTTTTATCAACGCCCAGAACCTGATATTTCTTATTAGTCATCTTGTTTGAACATGACTAAAAAAGTACCCTACATACACATCTGCACACATCTGTGCACACATTTTTCTTATTCTTGAGGGTGCTGGCAAGCCTCAGCTCAACTGGATTATTTCAATTAAAATTCACACTAACTGACACCATTTGATCATTTACACCTTAGTTGAAAACCTTTCTCCAAGATTTGATATGAACATTCTAAATTAAATTTGTCAAAAAGCCAGGCCCTGCAGCCAAAAGGGTTTCTATGGGATGTTCTTTCCCGACATCACACAGAATCTCTATTTCTCTAATGCAAGATTATTCGGATGAATTAAAAATGCATTCTGTTTTTCAGACCTTTACAACCCTCATAGCAAGTTTGACTTTCAGTCTCCTTAGCAACCAAAAACTCAAAATAATTAAAGGCAATTAAACTTGCAATGATTAGAATAAGCTGTACTTTTATAATCTAACATGGTAGATATAATTATAGGATAAAATAAAATTATATATCATGTATTTACATTATTAATAATAAAGAGATGCTACCATCATAAAGAAAACAAAAAATGTGATGTTTATCCAAATTTTCTATTTCCCACTGATTTCTTCACCTTATTCTCCAACACCCTAATATTATGCCTCTTCTGAGAAAATCACTATTACTAGAAAGTAAACTTCATGGGGGAAGGGACTATGTTTGTATATGTTTTTGGTTTATGTTGTTTTATCCAAGAGTACATTTTAGTTACGGAACTATGTTTTATCCCCACTGCCAACACAGTGCAGAAGATATAACAAACACTTACTAGTAGAATGAATAAGCAAAATACACAATTTTTGTTTATTTATTTTTGTGCAGGATTTTTTTTCTTTGAGACAGGCTCTTGCTCTGTTGCCCAGGCTGGAATGCAGTGACGCCATCACAGCTCACTGCTGGATTTTAGTGTCACTAAATGTTAAAATGTTGAGTGTTACAGCTAGCTTTCCAATACTTAAAAAATTCATAACAGATATATTCCTTATGCAGAGAACGTAAACCCAATGTATACTTTTAGCAGAGTAAGGAGCATATTGTCAGTTAGACATATGGGAGAAGACTCAAGAATGAAATAAATGCAAGGACTTGGTGGCTTAGAGCCAGGAGGAAGAAGAGTGGACAGTGGAGAGGGGAGAGAGGAGCAGCTCCTGAGAGTTAAAATGCTTGAAATTCTAAAAAGCAATGCATAAACCAAAAATAAAATTCTGAAGCCCCCTCAACCATCTAATTGGACCCATCCTCTTGGCCAAGGGCATTCCAACCTTAACCTGAAAAACTAAATCAGGCCCTGATGGGAAGGGGGAGCTGGACATGCCTCATTATACCCTCCTCCGTTTTGGCGCTACTGATAGAACAGCCTCTTTAAGTCTGAAAAAAAAAAAAAATCACAATCTATTCTCTCTGAAGCCTGCTACCCTGGAGGTTTCATCTGCATGATAAAACCTTGGTCTCCACAACCCCTTACATTAACCCAGACATTTTTTTCTATTGATAAGAACTTTTTCAAACAGTTGCCAATCAGAAAATCTCTGAATCCACCTATGGCATAGAAGCGCCTGCTTCCAGATGTCCCACCTTTCCAGACCAGACCAATGTACACCTTACATGTGTTGATTGATGCCTTATGTCTCCCTAAAATGTATAAAACCAAGATGTGGCCTGATCACCTTAGGGACACATTCTCAGGATCTCCTGAGGGCTGCATCACTCATATTTCACTCAGAATAAATCTCTTCAAATATTTTATAGAGTTTGACTCATTTCATCACCAAGGGGTTAGAAAAAGTGAGAAATGAAAGAGGAGGAAGAGCAGGACCAGGTGGTAATCCAAGAGGCCCATCAAGCATCACAGAAATATCCTTCTTCAAGGTATTCAGGTCTGCAACACCACCCATGGGAAATGTGAATTCTATAATGTATGAAAGGAAAAAACAAAAACAAAACACACAGAAAAGAGTCAAGAGAGTCAGGGAGGCACCGACTTTAAGCTAGTTGGGTATCAGCTTCCCAACCATAAAATGGGGGTTATTATGTCATCAGGACTATGATGAATACAGACAGACACGTATGAAAAAGTCCACAATATGACACACATATGCAGTGCTAAAGCCTTACACAGACAAAGGGCACCATTCAAAGATACTCAGAGTCATCCTCAGTAATTCTTACTTAGTCCCCTTTCTTCCACAAACTTTACTCCTATCTAGTGGCACTGCCCTCTCTGATAAAACAGAGAAACAGAATGAAGACTACCCTAAGCTGTTCTAGCTAGGACAGTCTCCCTAGCTCTGCCAGAGCCTGGGAATGGAGCAGGGACACAGGGGAGCTCTCAAATAGTACTGTGCCCAGGCACAGAAACTGTGATGCTCATGAGTGAAACAGAGAATAGCTATCGTGGGGGAAGGAAAAGGTTAGGCCATGCCAGGTTGGGCTTCTAGCAGAACAAGGGAGATCTGTGATTTTATGAGTTGGAACAAAATTAACTCCAGAAACCAACCATGGACAATCCAGAATGAGCTTTACAGACTTCCAATGTTTCCCTTTTACAAACAAGAGCAGTGACAAAGATTTTCTCCTTGACCAAACTCTAGCTAGTCTCCTTTTGAAATTCACTTTGCAAAAAATTATAATAGTGAGAAAATTATGACAATAAAAGACATCTGACCTAACCAACTTCATCTTGCTTCTAACCTCGAAGTTGACTCTTGTTCATTCCCGGGCATAGGCTGAACTAACTGTGGGAGGAATTTAGTTTAAAGTTTAACTTTGAAACAAAGATGAGAACAGCCCTTTCCTAAAACAAAGCCCCTTCTTGCCTAGGGACCAGACTGCCTTTGTAAAACTAACAAATTAGCCAGAAGGTTAGAAGTTATGGCTCAGGAGTCATGAAGCCAAGAGGCCACAGGATCACTACCCTCCCCAATTGCTCCTGTAGATAATACTAGTATTATAAAACCTAAGATTGGTGTTTAAGGTATTTTTCAGACCCTGCACTCAGTGGATCAGCTGGCACCACCCAGATCGATAAATTGGCTCATCTGGCCTTGTGTCCCCAATCCAGAAAACAACTTGGTGCAAGAGGACAGCTTCAATCCCCTATGATTTCATCTCTGACCTGACCAATCAACACTCCCGACTCACTGGCTCCCTACCCCTCAAATTAGCCTTTAAAAACCCCAGTCTCTGAATAAATTTTGAAGAGACTGATTTGAGTAATAATAAAACTCCAGTCTCCCATTCAGCTGGCTCTGCAGGAATTAAACTCTTTCTCTATTGAAGTTCCCCTGTCTTGGTAAATTGGCTCTTTCTGGGCAGTGGGCAAAGAGAACCTACTGGGCAGTTACAATCAGAGCACTCTTCTGGCCTAAGCTTCAGTCTTGGCCTATAAGAACTAAAGACTCTCAACACAAATGGCATCATCCAAACTCCTCTTTGAGTCTGTTAGATTTAACAAACATTAAGTTTCTAACAGGTCACGGTCTCATCCCTAGAATGACTCTACCTCCTGTTAACATGCTTGCCTGAGAACACTCAAAAGAATTTACTGTTTTTCTAGCCAACATCTGACGGTAGGCGCCTGACCATTGTTTCTTATACTCTTTAGTAAAAAGGGCTTACAATGGTGAATCCTTCCTGTGTCCCTGTGAGATGCATATACATCTCCTACAATTCAGGAGTGTCTTTCTCGAGGACCTGAAAGCTATCCATCCCTCTGAAATGCAATCATCAGAAAGAACAGGGCCTCGATGGGAGGGTTGAATCCCGACTTCTTGGATCATTGCCAGCGAACAAACACAGTTGGTCTAATGAACATCTCCACTGACCAAGCCTTTGTAATTTTTTTCACTTCCCTGACTCTATGGAGCCTCTGCTCATTCCCCTATTCTCCCTTTAAAACACCAGTAACCTCTGTACAAATGAAGCTGAGTCCAGTTCATGCTCAAACATCCTCCCTACTGTCATAGTATGTTACCCATTAAACTGCCCCTACCACTTTAACAAGTGTCCAGCTTTGCTGGTTGTTGACAGAGGTAAACAGGAGATTTTGGTAAAATAACAGGAGAAAGCGCAGCACAGGTGAACAGCATGGTGTCTGGAGTCCGGCAACCAAGTCTCACTGCTGGACTCTTCACTGACTAGCTGTGCAGGCTTAAGATGTTTTCTTGAATCTGTAAAAGGCAACCACCCTCCCGACCTCACAAGAGTTACTGAAGAATTCAATAAGATAAGGTATGGCATGAACTTAGGACCATGTTCTGGAGCATAGTAAACACTCAATACTTAATTCCTTTGAAAGCTAGCCAGAATAAACTTCTGTTAGGGTTCATAAAAACTGTGCAAGTGGACAAAAACTGAACAGGAGAATGTAATACATTTAAAGAAAAATTACTGCAAAGTCAGAAGGGGATGTGTCCCCAGACAAAGTCAACTTTATTTTCACTTCTCTGCTTTGATATATGGGATAATGTCCCTTTAAACAACCTTAACTGAACTACTTTCTGAAAGCAGGCAGTTGCTAAGTGTTGCTAAGGGATACAGGCTAAGCTTGTGTGTAAATTAATCATTGTGTGTAAATTAAGCAAAACACCAGATGAGAGCTGTCTGGAATAGCTCCCTATCAAAAGGAAAAAAATAATAACATATTTCTTAGGTTTTTGTTTAGCTGCTGGAAAAAAAGACCCTACAGGGCACCTAATCTGATTCCCTCATTTTACAGTGGGGGAGGTCTTAACTCTCCAGGATAAAATGACTTGCCTAAGGTCCCAAGGCAAATGGTGACTAGACTGGACCTAGAAACTAATCCCACCACATCTTCCTGATTCCTCATATTACCAGGTAAAGGAGAGCATAAGACCGACTTAGGAAGTATCTCCAATGATAAGAAGTTTGAGCCAAGAGACACTGAATTTAAAACAATCTGAGAAGTGAAGATGTAACAGTCTGAGGAATCAATATTCTCCTCCCAGCCACATCTGACTGTAAAAGGGACAGGACTGGAGGCAGAGCCCAAGAGTAGTCAAAGAACCGGGAAGAAAAAAGAAGACCTCTCTTGTAACTAGCTCCAAAGAGCAATTATCCAAAAATTATCCAAAAGTATCCAAAAAGATAATTTTCTCAACGGAGCATCTTAAAAGAAAAAAATGAGTTCTTTGGCTTAAGATAATTTAGCAATCAGAGGAAAAAGACTCATAGTTCTTTTCGGCAAAGATGGGGAAGCATTTGAATAAATATTTACTAAAAAGGCTTCAATCCCCTCGCAATCCCAAAACCCCAGGACTTAAATAACCAGTTCTCCTTTGCTGTTACATAGTGGTAGGAGGACTAAATTGCAGGACAAGTTCTTAACTGAAGGCTAACATATTTGGTTTCATTCATTTATTCTAATATTTACTGAGTATTAAATAGGTCCCAGGCACTCTTGTAGGTACCAAGATACATCAGTAAACAATGCAGATTAAAATCTCTGACCCTGATGATCTTGTATTACAATAGGCAGAGAAAGAAAATAAACAATAAAATATAAATAAAATAAAGCACAGGATGGGGGTTGCATCATGAATGTGGAGCAATAGGACTACGATTTTAAATAGAGTGGTCAAGGAAGGCCATATGAAGAAAATGACATTTGAGCAGAGACTCAATAAAACTAGGAATCATGCATGCAGGTATGATGCAAAAGAAGAAAAGAGTAGTGAAAAAGCCTTAAGGTGGAATATGTTGGTGTGATTATGTCAATACGAACAGGTCAGGTTGATCAAAGCTGAGTGTGATATAATCAAATGATCACCACTAACAAATAGAACTTCCAAGAGAGGCTGGGTTCTATGTACAACTGAGACTTAAAATCCAGGTTTAAATGAGGAGGTGCAGAGAGGTCCTAGATATTTACAAATATGGGGATAAATATTTATGCAATGTTGCTCATGCCAAGGGTCAAAAGAGTGAAAGAGACAATAAATACTATAAGAAGCCAAAAATAGGAGGGCTGCTCAAGGCCCAGGGCATCAGAAAGGGTTTCAAGAGTGATTTGGGCTGTACCCTGGCCTTAAATGGTAAGGTTTAGACAAACAGAGGAAAGGAAAGTTGTTACATCAAGTAGAACAGCAAGCAGAAACATGCTGAAATAGAAATAGGAATGACGGACCAGCTCAGTTAGTTAAGAGGGCGATATAGGAACACAGTTAAGGTTAGGAAGAACAGGTAGTTTGGACCCCCCAAGACACAATAGTTTTAAGGTGAGTTCTACCTTTCAATAGGAGTTAATCCCTACCTTATACAAATTGTTCCAGAAGATAGAAATGAAAGTTGCCTAACTTGTTTAATGCAACTAAACTTTGCAATCTTGATTCCTAAGCCATATAAGGATTATAAGAAAATAAAGCTATAGGTCAATTTTTATGAATGTGATATAAAAATTCAAAATAAAGGCTGGGCGCAGTGGCTCACGCCTGTAATCCCAGCACTTTGGGAGGCCGAGGTGGGCGGATCACAAGGTCAGGAGATCGAGACCATCCTGGCTAACACAGTGAAACCCCGTCTCTACTAAAAATACAAAAAATTAGCCGGGCGTGGTGGCAGGCGCCTGTAGTCCCAGCTACTCAGGAGGCTGAGGCAGGAGAATGGCATGAACCCGGGAGGCGGAGCTTGCAGTGAGCCGAGATAGCGCCACTGCACTCCAGCCTGGGTAACACAGCGAGACTCTGTCTTAAAAAAAAAAAAAAGAAAAAAAAATCCAAAAGAAAATATTAGCTAAACAAACCCAACTTTATATTTTTAAAATATATCATAATTAAGTAGTATTTATCCCAGTAATACCCAGATGATTCAATGTAACAGCCTATCAATTTCATTTATTTCATGTATATATAAAAAAGAAAATCTATATGATTATCTCAATGGATGCAGAAAGAGCATTTGCTATAATTCAACTTCTATTGTGATTAGGAAAAAAATGAAAATATCTCATTGCAAACTGGGATAAGAAGGATTTTCTTAAGCTTGATAAAGTATCTCTACATGAACCCAAAACCTAGAAGAAATGCAGTTAACAGGAAAACTATAGGATATTCATTATCAGTGCTACTTAACACAGTCTAGAAGTTCTGAAAAATCTAAGGAAAAAAAAATATAAGGTATAAAGAAAGAGAAAAAAACTATCATTATTTGTAGACAATATAATCATCTATTAGGTTGAAATATTTAAAATTACAGACATTATAGGCAAAACTATGGTCAAACATCAGCATTGCCATATGATTCAATGTAATATTTAAAAATGTTAATAGATAAGTAACTATTAGACTTTTTTTTTTTTTTAAGATGGCCAGTCGCCCAGGCTAGAGAGCAGTGGCACGATCTCGGCTCTGCAACCTCCACCTCCCAGGTTCAAGTGATTCTCCTGCCTCAGCCTCCTGAGTAGCTGGGACTACAGGTGTGCACCACCACACCCGGCTAATTCTCGTATTTTTAGTAGAGACGGGGTTTCACCATGTTGGCCAGGCTGGTCTTGAACTCCTGACCTCAAGAGATCCACCCATCTTGGCAGTAAGAGACTTCATCGAGGTTGTTGCTAATTTTTTAAAAAATCAATCTCATGACTCTACAGCAGTCAAACCCAACTATAAAATATAGCACAACTGTATATCATTCATAATGGCAATATAAACCATGAAATATAGAAAAATTAACCTAACCAGTACATTAGACCTCTAGGGAGTAAAGTATTAAATTCTAATAAACATACATAGATATACATGAAGTACATAAAATTGAAAGGTTATTGTTATATTGAATATATTATTATTCTATTATTATATTATGATGTGGGCATTACTGGAAATAAATACTACTTAATTGTGATATATTTTAAAAATATAAAGTTGGATTTGTTTAGCTAATATTTTATTTTGGATTTTTTTATTTGACATTCATAAAAAATTGACTTATAACTCTATTTTCTTATCATCCTTATGATGATGTGAATAAAAAGAGAAACATCAATTAGACGCATTAGACTGCGTGTTTACATGGCATCATGGAAGGATGTGAAAAGCAGTGAAATATATAAAACAAAATAAAATGAGATCTAGAGTACAAGTCATATAAATTAAAATAACCAAAATAACAATACATATTTTATAAGAACACAGACAAAAAACAATATATTCAAATTGTCACTAAAAGAGAATAAAGGAATTAAATAAATAAGAGAACAGGGTTACAGAGACCAAAAATGATAGTATGTCATGGCCTGAGAAGTAAAATTAACTTAATCCTCTGTACTGACGGTCCAGTAGGAAAAGGAAATCAAGTTTGAATCTTAATCGAGCATACAGAGAGGACCCCGAAGCTTAAGGTGGTGATTGGGTATTGGGAGGTAGGGAGAAGAAAGCACACTCAAGCTGATGCTTAGGAAGATTCATCTGAGGTTGCTGGCTACAAAAACTTGAAGCTGGGAGGGAACAGTCGCAGAGACACCAAGAAGAAATCAATTATCTGGCATGAGCCCATAAAGGGTTGTTGTAAGAAATGGACAAATAAAAAGGATCAATGTTGGAGAACCATAAGAAAAACCAAGAGAATCTTGTAACAGACTAGGAATAGTGAGGGTGGGAAAAGTTAAGGATAAATCCAAGCATTCTTGTCTTGGTGTCTGGCACCAGTGACAGAAATAGAAAACTCTGGACACAGGGCCAGGATGAGAAGTTTGGTTTTAGAAATAGAATATTCAACACAATGTGCTGCTGTCGCCAAAATGGCCAATAAAATTGAAGAGCATTAGGAAATAAAAATGCAATTATCTCCTTAAATAAAGTCATGGTCCAATTACACTGAAAACAAAGTTGGCTCTGGCTACTACACCCAAGAAAATACAGGAAAAAAGACATAAGAGGAATGTAAGAAAAGAGCCAATCCAATGGTCAAATCGAATGGCTGATAAGGTTTTTTTATGGGATGAGAATAAAAGAGTCTGCAAAGAAACAGGCTAAGAGGGTCTATAAATGAATTACAAGAAAACAAATTTGTCTGGTGAGAACACATGGACACATAGAGGGGATCAACACACACCGGGGCCAATCAGAGAGTGAAAGGTGGGAGGATGGAGAGGATCAAGAAAAATACCTAATGGGTACTAGGCTTAATAGCTGAATGATAAAATAATCTGTACAAACAACCCCAGGATACAAGTTTACCTACGTAACAAACAAACCTGTACATGTACCCCTGACTTAAAATAAAAGTTTAAAAATGTTTTTCAAAAAAACCCAAATTTGTCAAAAATTAGAGATCTCTCTTAAATCATAAAACTGTTTATCAACAAAATATTTTAGAATGAACACAAAGGACTACTCCAAAGAACAGTCCTCATAGCCATGAAATGTACAACACCCACTGGCATTGACTACAGGTGGAAAGTAGAAAGTTAACGCTCTCAAATCCATACAATCAATATTTACTGACTGCCTTCTACATGTCATACATTGTGACAGACACTGAGGATATAATAATGGGCTAATGCAGACATGGTCCCTGTGATGTTCAATTTTTTTGTGTCAACTTGGCTAGCTGTAGTACCCAGTAACTGGTCAAATACCAGTCTAGATCTCACTGTGAATTATTTTTTAGATGTAAGTAACATTTAAATCAGTAGACTTTGGGTAACTTGATTACCCTCAATAACGTGGGTGGGCCTCATCAAATCAGTTGGAAACCCTAAGAGAAAAGACTGAAGTCCCCCAAAAAAGAGACTTCAGATTTGAGACAGCAACATCAACTCTCCCTTGGGTCTCCAGCCTGCCACTCGCCCGGCAGATTTCAGACTTAACAATCCCCACAACCACATGAGCCAACTCCTTAAAATCAATCAATCAATCTCTCTCTCTCTATAATACATACATACACACACAAACACACTCCTTATTGGTTCTGTTTCTCTAAAGAACCCTAATACAGTCCCTCATGTCATTTTAAAAAATTAGTAATCAAAGGGCTGGGAGCGGTGGCTCATGCTGTAATCCCAGCACTTTGGGAGGCCAAGGCAGGAGGATGGCTTAAGCCCAGGAGATCGAGACCAGCCTGGGCAACATAACAAAACCCCATCTCTACAAAAAAAATACAAAATTTAGCTGGGCATGGTAGCATGTGCCTGTAGTCCCAGTTACTCAGGAGGCTGAAGTAGGAGGATCACTTGAGCCTAGGGAGGTCAAGGCTATAGTGAGCTGTGATCATGCCACTGCACTCCAGCCTGGGTGACAGAGTGAGACACCATCTCAAAAAAGATAGTAATCAAATCATCATATAAATGAGCATGTAGTTAGAAACTAAGATAAGCCTACAAAGGGAAAGAAACCCAGTTCCACAAGAACATAAAATAAGAGAATTTGACCTAAACTGGGGTAGTCAAGCACTATGGAAAATCTTCCCCAAAAGTGATACTTCAGCCAGAATTCTGGAAGACTAGGAGATGAGTAGATAAAAGTGGTCAGAGTGGCAGAGAACAACACAAGCAGAAGGTAGAGAAGTGCAGAAGCAAAAGGAAGGATGTACGAGGGGAGGCTAGTGAGGTACATTAAGGCTAGGCTGTGTAGAACCTTAGATGGACACATTCAGATTTTCTAGTCTTTTTCCTCTGAGTGATGGGAAGCACTGAAAATAATTATCCTGGAGATGGCATCGGATTTGTATTGAAGACAACTCTGGCTACTCTGTTAGAAGCAAAGTCGAAGAGGGCCAGAGTATCAAATGATGAATTAGAAAAAGAAAGTAGGGTTGAGGCTTCCAACTCAACCACATGGCAGGTGACAACAGGAAGTCTGTGCAGAAATCATGAATTAGGTCATGACATGGGGAGTGTGAGGTCATTCTGAACATCCAGCTGGATACAACACCCTAGACCCAGCCCCTAGAACTTCCTTCCTGGACATTAACCTCCTAAGAGGTTTCCCTGCTTCCACTTTTGCCTCTCCATTGTTTACTCTGCACACAGCAGGAAGAGTGATCTTTTCAAAAATGTAAGCAAAATCATATCACTCCTTTGCTCAAAATTCAAACTCTTTTCCATGGTGTTTTAGGCCCTGTGGATTGACCATGTGCAGCTCAAAGAAGGCTCAGGAGAAGTAAGTTTGAGAGTCATCCACACAGAATGGTCCCTGAAGCCAAGGGCGTGAAGAAAATTGCACAGGGAGACACTATAGAGTGATCCACGAGGAAATCCATTATTCCCTGCATTGGAGACCAATAAGGAGTGGCCAGAGAAACAAGAAGAAACCCAGAAGAATGTGGTATCATTCAAGCCAAGGGGAAGACAAAGGCAGTTCAAGAAAAAGTGATCCACAATGCCAAATTCTGTTAAAAGGTCAAATAAGAAAGACTCACAGGATGTACCACTGGATTCAGCAAGATGGAGTTTGGTGAATTTGATACTTTACCGAGGTTGGGCAGAGTGGTTTGGTAGAGCAAGAGGGTCAGAAGCCAGATAGGGCGATATATACCATGAATGTGAGACAAAGAAATGGAGACAGTGAATACAGACAAGTCTTTCCAAAAGTTTGGCAATATGGAAGGGAGGAAAGCTAGATGGAGTTATGGAGAAGTATCAAGAGAGCTTCTGCTGTTGAGATGGAAGAGATCAAACATGTTCAAATGTGATGGAGCAAATGATTTGAAAGATCAGTTGAATATACAAGAGAGAGAAGGGATACTTGATAATATAACAAAGTTCGGGAAGAGATGAAAGCCAGAGCACAGATGGAAGGATAGAGAAAGAACAGCTTCTCTATTACAACAGGTGGGGCACAGGAGAGGGATGGTTATAGATATAGTGAGTCTTAACTTCTTAGCAAAAAGTTAAGATTGCTCCATCCATCTGACAGAGCTTCAATTTTCTCTAGGAAGGAGAAGGTGAGGTTGGCCATAAGAGAAAGGACTGGGGAGGCAGAAGTTTGAGGCAAGTGAAAAAGGAAAGAAATACTATCGTTCTGGAGAATGAAGAACAAGCTGATCTGACAAAAGGAGGTGAGGCAAGAATTGGGGCTCATTTAAGTTGAGTGGTCAAGTGGTACCAACGTGCGTTGGAGCCACCTCCTCCAACTCAGCTGCAGGCAGAAACATCACGGGAAGTATTTCAAGAGAGTTTGATGGTTACCAAGTTGATTAGAAGTATTAAGGGAAACTGAGACTCTGAAGATTCATTTTATCATAAGGACAATCATGTCCTCCCAAAAAACAAGCTGCTATGGCATCTGCTGTCAAGAGGGACTGCCAGATACAATATACCCTACATTACAGAGTCGACACGAAGTTGCACATTTTACCAAGGCCGATTTCTGAGTTACGGGCCTCTGCAGATGAAAGAAGACAGAAAGAGAGCAAAATCTATCTTCACAGTGCGGCAGACAAGGAGAGAGGTCTGCCTAGGACCACCGCCATCTGGATACTTGAACAGAACACAAGCTGCGCAACACTTCTTGTTGGCTTTAAGATCAACTGCCCCTTTTACAGACTTCACATTGAATTACCTAAGTCCAGCCTCAGAGTCAGACGTGTGCATTGGGAAGGGGAGGACGGTGGAGCAGCCAGGCAAGGAGGGCAGCCAGGAGAACCAACATTTCACTATTGAACATATGTTCTTGCTGGCTCTGTGGCTGCACAATTGTTTTTGTTGAGCTCTCATCACTTCCACTCAAGGCCTAAAGTGATGAAACAATTCTATCCTGATTTGCCAATGGCTTGCATTCTAGACTTGGTTTCTTTCCATAAATAATTAACAGTAATGCTTTATTAAATAGAGCATGGCCTTACTTATGCTTCATAGACCTCTCGGCATTGAACTCCCTGAGGTATTGGAGCTTTAACCCAGGTAAAGAGCAGGAATGCTATCACTCTTCCTCCCAAGCCAAGGGCAACCAGTGACTATCCATTGCAGGGGTCAGCAAACTATAACCTACACACCAAATTCTGCCCATCACCTGGATTTGTATGGTCCACAAGAATAATTTTTACATTTTTAAATGACTGGAAAAAAATCAAAAGAAGAATAATATTCTGTGACAAATGAAAATTACATGAAACTCAAATATCCATGATTACAACTCGATCTACTAGAACACAGCAATGCTCAGTCATTTACATATTGTCTATGACTGTTTATTCACTATAATAGCAGTTTCCCACAAAGCCTAAAATATTTACCACCTGGCCCTGTACAGAAGTTTGCCAACCCTTTATATATAGTAGCCCTCCTTGACCAAATCCAGACTCAGACTCTCAATACTTTTAAGTTAGTGCCTCAACAAAGTATCAATCAACTAGAACTGGCACCTAGAGCTAACGAAATCCCAAGCCCATCCAACACCAGGACTATAGGTCTTTATATGTAAATTGGTAATGTAGTGTAAAAATCTTCTAATGGTACTGTCAGAATAATCCTAGGAGATGCCAATCAAAATCAAAGCAATAACTAGACTACTTACCTTTCCCTATAGGAAGTCAGTTGATCTACAATACAAAGCTGAGATGTTGTTTTTTTAATAAGCAACACTGTGAAAGTAAAGATTTTAAAAACTGTGATTCACATTGTTCGGAAAACATCCAAAAGGAAAGGAACATAATGCTCTGCTTCCTTTTGGAAGAAAGAAAGATAATGCTCTGTTTTGATTTTTAGCTTTTCTATTTTCTCTAGTTGGCGTTTTAGGATCAAAGTCTGAGATTAATGCTCAGGCACTGCAACGGCTGTCTAGCTCACGGTAGGCCAGGGAAAGTTATCTGCCCATCTATGCTATCTGTCCAACTTCTGTAACTCATACAGTAACAAGACTGGTTTTCTAACATTGTACAATGTATAATAAAATGACTCTTGTTTGCCTTAAGGATATCAAAGCTGAAAGAGCTGCATATATGAAGCTATGCAAATTCCAAGGCTCAAGGCACATTTAGAACTTTTTTATTTTGTGAATAACCTTCTGACCCAGGTTATAAACAAAAACCACAATAACCTAATCTCAGAACTTCAGTTTTACTGATAACATTGTTTTCTATCAATTGATAACCAGGTAAATGGAAACACCTGAAGACAACACATCCCTTACTCATTCCCATGCCCACGTTTTTGTTTTTGTCTTTAATCCTTGCTGAGTTGCACAACTCCTGTTTTGATTTCAGTCAGATTTGGCCAGTGCCTTCTGCTAGTCTGTAACGTCACCTCTTCTGACTTAGCTGTTTGTTCAAATAGATGATAAATTCTCCAAATCAGTGAGATTGTCATCAGTGCCAAACATCTTCCCATATGCCAAACTAAAATCTAATGGGCATATTTGGAAAAGCATAAAGATTAGGGCAGTTAACTACAGTTAAAACCTTTATAATTTCTTTCTCTTCCAAAAAGCCAAGAGACATCTATCCATTCTTCAGGGTTTTAGATATGGTCTTCAAAGCCTCTGCCCGAACAAGTGAAAGAAACAAAGGTTGTTCTTCCCAGGCTCACATATTCTCATGTCTTCTATAACTATCACAATGGGATAACATAAAATTACACTGGGATAACATAAAATCTCTATCATTCAATCTTCTTTTCCAAGGTCCATCTTTTAAATCTGCCTGTTTGGTAGCCATGTCTTCTTGAAAAACCTTCAATCACATGATTCAACACACTGTAGTGCCTCAATGAAGGTATCCATGTGGTGTTGAGGGAACATAGACTTACTATATGGTCTATCTCTCACTCACCCACATGTTCCTCAAGGACAAGATCCATCTTCTTCATTTTTGTATTCCCATGATAGTGCCAGGAACACAGTACAGACACCACAATAGCTTATCAACTCCATTTTCCAGGTCATAACCTAGAAATACATCTTAACCTTAATTTTACTTAAACCTGGAATTTAATACTCTCCACCTATCATAACTGGTAATTTTTTTCTTTTTCACTCTTTTAGTTGAAGTTTTAAAAATTGTGTTATTAAATCCTGAGTAGTTACAAAAGAATATTTAAAACATTTAAAATATGGGTATTATATGTATCAAAACATCACAACGTACCCCATGAATGTGTACAATTATTATCAATTAAGAAAAATTTTTAAAGATGAATAAACTACAAATACAGTCCAGAAACATACCTAAATATACTATACTATCAACTGATTTGTGACAGAGTCAACTGCAATACAATGGGGAATAAATGCTGCTGGATAAATTGGATATTCAACTGGAAAAAAAAATGAAATTGACTCCTATGTTACAACACACTCAAATACTTATTTGAAGTGGATTATGGATCTAAATGTAAACTAATAAAGCCTCCAAATGAAAATGCAGAATATCTCCTTCTACGGCATAGGCAATGATTTCTTCAATAGGATACAAAAACTATTAACCATAAAAGAAACGATGATAACTTGCACTTTGTCAAAATTAAAAACTCTGTTCATAAAGACATCAAGAAAGTGAAAAGGCAAGCAACAATGAGGGGGTAGCATTGGTAATAATACAATCAGCAAATGACTTATATGCAAAATAGATAAAGAACTCCTACAAATCAAAACAGAAGAGATGAAGAATCCATTTTTGGTATAAGCAAAGGATTGAACAGGATTTCACAAAAGAAGACATCTGAATGTCCAATAAACTCATGAAAAGATGTTTAACATCATTACCTGTTAAGGGAGTACAAATTAAAGCCATGATAAACTACTACAACACAGCTACTGAAGTGGCAAAAATAAAAAAAAATACTGACAACATCAAATACTGACAAGGGTATGGAGCAACTGGACATAACTGGTGGGAGTACAAGATGATATAAATACCTTGGGAAACTGTTTGGTGATTTCTTACAAAACTGATCCAGCAGTTTTACTCCCAGGTACTTATCGAAAGATATAAAAACACAATTCACAAAGAGATTTGTTCCATAATGTTGATAGCATATGTTTCTCAAAAAAAGCCAAAAACTGGAAATAATTCAAATGTCCACCAATAGGTGAATGGATAAACAAATTATGGCATATTTGAGCACCAAAATACTTAAAAAGGCCAAAAAAAAACTACTGATATACACAACATGTATGAATCTCAAAAATAATATACTGAGAAAGAAGCCAGGCACAAAAGAACACATGCCATATGATCTAATTTATGTGAAATCCATTCCCATTGAATTGCCCTGGCATCTTTGTTCAAAATCAATTGATCATATTTGTGTAGGTTTTATTTTGGACTCTCTAGTCTGCTGAGTTGGATCTAAATATACACGTCTTTGTCAATACCACACTGCCTTGTTCATAGTAGCTTTACTGTAATTAACATTGGATAGTCTGATCCTTCCAACTCTGTTCTTCTTTCTAGATTGTTTTGGCTACTCTAGTTCCTTTGCCTATCCATGCAAATTTTAGAGTCGGCTTGTCTGTATCTACAAAAATACTTTGCTGAAATTCTGATGGGAATTGCACTAAGCCTATAGATCAATATGGGGAGAAATGACATCATAAACAGATTGAATCCTACAACCTCAAATATGCTATGTCTGCACTTAAAAGCCTTTTAAAATGTCTTTCAACAGTGTTTTGTAGCTTTTGGCACATGGATCCTGCACATATTTTGCTACTTCTCTAAATACTGTTTTCTAAATTGTTCACTGCAGGTATATAGATATATAAGTGGTGTTCAGACATTTCTGTGTCTTAAGACTTTCATAAATTGTTATTAGTTCTAGGAGATTTTTCATAGAGTTCTCAGTATTTTATACATAGGTGATCACATCATCTACAAATAGTGGCAGTTTTATTTATTCTTTTTCAATATGTATGTCTTTTATTTATTTTTCTTGCCTTATTGCACTGATTAGGATCACCACTACAAGGTTAAGTAGAAGAAATGAAAGCGAACATCCCTGCCTCAATTTCAGTCTTAGGGGAAAAGCGTTCACTCTTCTACCATTAAATATGATGTGAGTTGTAGGGTTGATTTTTTGTTTTTTTTGTTTTTTGTTTTTTCTTTTCCAGATGGACCTTACCAGTTTAAAGTTCCTAATAATTCTAGTTTGGTAAAATGTCCTATCATGAATGGATTTTGAATTTTGTCATTTGCTTTGGCTGTACCAGTTATTTAAAATGGGAAATTACAGTGATTAGTGAATGTTGGCCCAACCATACATTACTGAGATAAATAAACCTCACTTGGTCATAATGTTTTATATTTTTTACATATTGCTGCATTTGATTTGTGAAGATTTTTTACATCTATGTTCATGAGGACTATTGGTCTATAATTCTCTTTTTCTGTAATATCTTTACTTTTATTATTAGTGTAATAAAGGCCTCACAAAATAGATAGAAGTGTTCTCTCTCCTTCTGTTTTCTGAAAGAGATTGCGTTATTCCTTCAAATGTTTGGTACAATTGTCAGTGAAAATACCTGGTCCTAGAGTTTTGTTTTCAAAACAAACTCTATTTATAGTAATAAAAGTATGCCAATTATCTCCACTTTTCAAGATAAATTATTTCTTCTTTGGTGAATTACAGTAATTTGTGGTTTTCAAGGAGTTGGTATATTTTACTCAAATTGTCCAATTTATGTGCAAAATGGTGTGTGATACTTTTTAATCCTTTAAACAACTTTCCAGGTCTGCAGTGATATCCCGTTGTTTATTCCTGATATTAGTAATTTGTGTTTTCGCTTATATTTTTCCTTAGTCAGTCTGGCCAGATCAACTTTATTGATCTTTTCAAAACATTAGCTTTTGTTTTCATTTATTCTAATTTTTTTTCTGTTTTCTATTTCAGTGATTTCTATTCATCTCTTTATTACTTCTTTCATTCTGCTTGATATGGGTTTATTTTGTTCCTCCTTTTCTATTTTCTTAAGGTAGAACCTTATATGAGTGATTTGAGACCATTCTTTTACTTCTTAATTTTTGTGGGTATATAGTAGGTATATATACTTATGCGCTACATGAGGTTTATTGACGCAGGTGTGCAATGCATAATAATCACAGGGTAAATGGGGCATCCATTCTTCTTTTCTAATTAAGCATTTAATGCTATTAAATTCCCTCCAATCATTAGATGCACCCCACAAATTTTGATATGTTGTATTTTCATTTTCATTCGGTTCTAAATACTTTTTAATTTCCCATGAAATTTCCTCTTTTGACCTATGGATTATTTACTTAACTATATTACCTGACATTTGGGGTTTCCTAGTTATCTTTCTGTTACAGATTTCTAGTTGAACTCCATTATGGTCAGAGAACATACTCTGTATGATTTCACATTTTAAAATCAGTTAAAAATTTATTTTATGGATGAGGATATAGTCAACCTTGGTGAATGTTTTACGAGCACTAGAAAAGAATATGTATCCTCTGTATGTCTTATTGTTGAGTGAAGTATTCTATAAATGCCAATTAGATCCAGTTGGTTTACAGTGTTTTTCAGTTCTTCTATGTCCTTGCTAATTTTCTGTGAACTAATTCTATCAATAACTAAGACAGGAGTGTCAAAGTCCTCACCTATAACTGTGGATTTGTCTACTTGTCTTTTTGGTTCTATCACTTTTTTCTTCATGTATTTTGAGCCTCTATTCTCAGATGCATACACAAGTAGAATTATTTTGTCTTTCTGGTAAACTGACTCTTTTATCAGTATGTAACGTCTTTCTTTATCTCTAATTTTCCTTGAAGTTCACTGTATCTGATATATTAATAAATACACCCCACCTTTCTTTTGAATTGAGCAAACTTACTAAACTCTTAATAATTCTAATTATTCATTTGCAGTAATTTTTTAGTTTACATAAACAATCATATCTGAAAATAATGACAGCTTAAAGCTCCTTTCCAATTTTCATCCTTTTTATCATATTTAAGATTTATGACTTTCCCTACCCTAACATAATTCCTCATCATATTCCACTCAATTTAACTTAAGTGTCCACTGATTTTGTCCTAAAAGCTTGTGTGGCAGTTTTAGCAGGGGTGTGTGTGGTTAGTTTTATACCTTCTCAACTGGAGAAGGTCACCTTCTTTGCTCAAGCTTATAGCTTCAAGATGAATAAAAGAAGAGTGCTGAGGAGCAGAGAAAACCATTTCTCACCACCCAAATATGCCTAAAAACTAAGAGGCTCAAACAGATCTGCCTTCTACTTGACATTTTCTTTGTTGGCTTCCTTCACGGCAGGCTCCCCTTTTTCAATCCACCCTGCATACTGCAACTAAGGTACTGTTCCAAATCAACCATGCCTATAATCTCACTTCCCCTTTCAACTGCGTTCAGTAACTCCCACTGCCTCACAGACCACATCTCAACTACTGTGCTCAGCTTCCACAGCCCCACTAAAAGCTCAGTCTCCCCAGCATTTGACCTTCCACCAACCTCCACAATACCCACTTCCTTCTAAATAGTTCCATCTGTCCAGTGACTGTGAAATACAACATCTATTCTCAACTCTCTGTACTTGGTTCTCTTCCTACAGACTGCCTGCTCATCTCCTTATTTAACTCTGAACTATTCTTAAAGGCTCACTTTCAAGTTCCACCTCCCCCATGAAGCTTCTCAAGCAATAAAAGGAGAGGAAAGAGGGTTTTCAATTCTTGTCATGTTGTTGGTAACTGACCTATGTACATACCACCCAACAGCCAATTTGGGACCTGGGCAGTTCCTGGATTCAACTGGGTTCTAGTCTGCCACTTACTTGCTTTGATTTGGAGCCAATTTCTTATCTTCTCCCGACTGGTATACTCTCCTGTAAAATGGAGTCATGGGGGCTCTAATTTCATAATAGTTTAAAAATCTATCATTTTCCTCAGGGATCATAACATTCTCCCACTCAAAATCCTTTCTGATCTTTTAGTCTTTACCTCTTTGTTATGTATTATTGTATTATTGTATTATTCACGCTTCCAGCCTTTTCTACCCCACCAAGGCTATTTCTATATTTCTCCTAGTATTGAACACAATACACTTTTATTGGCTATGTGGGGAAACTGCTTATTTCCCTCACAGAATAAGTGTGAGGGGGAATGTTTGCAAGGAAATACAATAGACAGCCGTGTATGAGATTGTACATTCTAAATGCCTACAGGATAACCTTTAGGGGAACCCTGCTTCTCCTCCCTCTTCTATTTTGTTCTACAAAATCCCAGGAGACTCTGGAGAATCAGGAAAGCCAGGACAAGAATCTTTTTAAAAAAAAATCAAAAGAACAACCTGCAGCAGAGTCCTTTTGTCCTCACTCCTCTAAAACCAGGAGAGAGAAGTAAAAGCAGGTGGTGGGGGAGGTTCAAGGAAAACCAAACCAGGGTTTCTAATGCCCTGGGTAGGGGTGGGAGAAGGTGAGGAGAGTCGGGAAGGAAACTGAACAGTTTCCTCACAACAATCTGACCCTATCAGTCAACCATGATTCAGGAATATTTACCACTTTAAGATGTGTGAAAAGTAAAGGAGGGTTTTTGCTGTTTTTCTGGTTTTTTTTTTTTTTTTTTTCAGAAAGATAAATCAAAAGTAAAAATAAGGAGGGAGCAGGAGATAAGAAGGAAGAGAGGAAAACAAGAGGAGTACACCCAATGGAGGAGTCTGCCAGGTAGACATGAAAAATTAAAACCACTAACAGCATTTGTCATATGTAACATGAGGGTGCAATATAGGTATGCTTGCATATATGCATATAAACATATATTCCTATCAATATATGAACTTGCTTGTCTTTCATTGTGACCTCTATTCAAGTAACGAATTAATCTGTATCTGCTCCGGGTACACAAAAGTCACACAAACAAGCTTGGGGCCAGATGCGGTGGCTCACCCATGTAATCCCAGCACTTTGGGAGGCCGAGGCAGGCGGATTATCTGAGGTCAGGAGTTCGAGACCAGCCTGGCCAACATGGTGAAACCCCGTCTCTACTAAAAATACAAAAATTAGCCGGGTATGGTGGCACGCACCTGTAATCCCAGCTACTCGGGAGGCTGAGGCAGGAGAATTGCTTGAACCCAGGAGGCAGAGGGTGCAGTGAGCCGAGATCACGCCACTGCACTCCAGCCTGGGTGAAAGTGCAAGACTCCATCTCAAAAAAAAAAAACCAAACAAAAAAACACCAGTTTGGGAGGTGGCTGCACAGTAACAGGGAAGGGTGTGTGACCTGGCAGGCCCACCACCACCCAAGGAGAGTGTATCAGAGTCTGAAAGACCCCAAAGAGAAGAGCATATACAATTCAGGCTAATCAAAAAGGGACATGAATTAAGAAAGCCTGACAAACACTGCTGTAGACAATTAAGCTTTTGGTCAGCACTAAGAAGATAAAACACAATCGATAACCCCGAAGGAAACGAAGGGATTGCCCTTCTGAATATTTAGATGAAATCCCGAAATATAACACCAAGAAGGTGAGGTCAAAGGGGATAATGAGTCACGATGGCAGAGAGTTGGAGTAAGTGTGTCCCAGTTCCACACTGGTACTCACCGTGGGCCAGGAGAAATGCCAGCCTGCAGCAGTCTGGGAATAATTTGCCCACATGGTTATATGTGATGTGGGGTGCAATATATGTATCCTTGTATATATGAACATAAACATGCCTCCCACCACCCAAGGAGAGTGTATCAGAATCTGAAAGATACACTTTCCTTGTGTGGTGGGGGACATGCCAAGTCACACACCCATTCCTGTTACTGAGCATCCATCTCTCAAGCTGGTTTTTGTAACTTTTCCGTACCTGGAGCAGATACAGATTAATTCTTTACTTGAGTAGAAGTCACAGTGAAAGACAAGGAGCTCATATGCAGATAGAAATATATGTATTTGTATGCATATATACGCATGTTTATGTGCATACAGACAAGCATACATATATTGCACCCCTACATTACATATAACAAATACTGTTAGTGGTTTTAATTTTTCACGTCTACCTGGCACACTCCTCCACTGAGGTACTCCTCTTGTTTTTCTCTCTTCCTTCTTATCTCCTGCTCTCTCCTTATTTTTACTTCTGATTTGCTCTTTATCTTTCTAAAAAAAAACAAAAAACCTCCTTTACTTTTCACATATCTTAAAGTGTAAATATTCTTGAATCATGGTTGACTGATAGGGTTAGACTGTTGTGAGAAAACCGTTCAATTTCCTTCCCGACTCTCCTCACCCTCTTCCACTCCCACCCAGGGCAGGAGATTAGAAACAGAACATGCAAAGCAAATTCAAAACATAAAACATAGCGTGGGCAGGACGGTGCAGCGCAGCTCTAAGGAGACTGGCCTGACTGCAGCATTGGCCAACAGTGAGAAGTAATGGAGCTGAGTAAACCAAGGTCCAATTACTCCAAGGCCCTTGCATGTGTGCATGGGACCTGCCATTGCTGAGTGGGTGGATCAATAAAGGCAATACTCCGGATAAGTAGAGACTTTTATAGAACACCGTATGACTGTGATTTTTCAAGTTGTTAAGGGAAATAAGGTATTTCAAAATACCAAAGTAAGGTCAGTTCGAAGAGCAGCTTGTTTAAAAAAAGAGTTGAAAGTAGCTCATGCATTCGGTAAGAAATGCAGTCTCCTTCTCTTCCCTGTTCCCCAGTCATCGAGAAGCACTGTTCACAATTTTTTATATTCTTCCAGAGATCTTCTATGCATTTGTGAGCATGTTAACCACGTGTGTTTGTGAACCTATTTACCCACCATACAGAAATTATTTCTCTTTACAGAAATTAGGTCAAATACATATACCACGTTGAGCATCTTGCTCTGTTTCCCTGTAAGCGTGTCTTGGAGGTGGCTGCATATCGCTGCATTTGGATCTGATTCAGGTAAAATTCATCTATAGATGTCTCATAATCTATTTAATGCATTAGTAATGTTTTGAGGAGTAAATTCTATGCACATCTAGATCCAGGTCTTAGATTTGCATGTCCCCTCTGCTTTAGTGTACTTTGCTAGCTTAAATCTTCCCTTGTATTTTTCCCTCATCTCCATCTGTCGAAATCCCATGTGTCCTTCCGAAGTCCAACCAAAATCACCTTTTGTTCCTTGAATTCTGGCTGATTACTCAAGCCATACGTGATATTTCTGGCCTCCCAATTATTCTAGCATCTCATAATATCTTAGGGCGTAAGTAAAAACCAGCCTCAAATACCAGCAGTGTGTTTAGATCTTATTTTTCCTACTGGAATATAAGCCCCTCGAGGGTAAGATTATCAGACTTACTCATGTTTGTTTGCCTCATGTTCCCCATCCCTGACCTTGGCACAAAGCAGGCAGAAAAAAATACTCTCTGTTGAATGAGAAATGTGTGCTTCGTGGGTCCTGTGGGTTCAATTGTGTCCCCCAGAAAATATGGTGTCCTGACCACAGGAATCTGAGAATGTGAATACAGTTGGAAACAACGTTGTTATCACAGATGTAATTAGTTAAGAGAAGGTTGTACTGGGAGTAGGGTAGACCCTTAATCCAACATACGCCCTTTTAAGAGGAGGAGAAGGGACACAGAGATATAGAGGGAGAACACACATGATGACAGGGGCAGATACTGGAGGAATGTGCCTATAAGCCAAATAAAACTAAGGATTGCTGCCGACACCGGAAACTAAAAGAAAGGTACGTCTGTTCCAATACTGGTCTCTGACATCAACTGGGTGTCCTAAAATTCAACTCAACGCTGACACTAATTACCTAGACTTAACACAGACCCAGCAAGGACAGAATATTTCACAAAACTGCCCCATTTCAGATGTATACACAGTTGGCCTTTGAACAACACGGGCTGGAACTGTGCAGATCCACTTATACACAGACTTTTTCCAATAAAAGTTACACCAAATGTGCCTGCCTGTCCTGCCTCCTCTTCCACCTCCGCACCTCTTCTGCCTCTGCCACCCTTGAGACAGCAAGACCAACCCATCCTCTTCCTTCTCCTACTCAGCCTACTCAATGTGAAGACCAGGATGAAGACCTTTACGATGATCCACTTCCACTTAGTGAATGGTAAATATATTTTCTCTTTCTTATGATTTTCTTAATTACATTTTCTTTCCTCTAGATTACTTTATTGTAAAAATACAGTATATAATACATACAATATATAAAATATGTGCTAACTGATTGTCTGTGTTATGGTAACACTTCCAGTCAACCGGAGGCTATTGGTAGTTAAGTTTTGGGGGAGTCAAAAGTTATACCTGGATTTTCGACTGCACAAGGGGTTGGTCTCCCTAAATCCCTCCTTGTTCAAGGGTCAACTGTATATGATACAAGTGAGGATCAACCAAGTGAAAGAGATACATAGACAGGGAAAGGTCTGGGGTGGAGAGGAGGGGATTCCTCATGGAGTTATTGCAGGTGCATCACCCTCCTAGCACATCAATGTGCTCTCACCAACTGGAAAGCCCTACTGAGCTTCAATGTCCAGAGATCTCATCCCATATGCATGATTAATTAAGTCAGTGGCCACAGGACTGAGTGCGATCTCTATTTCTCCCCTCCCCAGAAGTTGGGGTGACTCAAAGTTCTAACCCATTTGTCACATGGTTGTCCTTTCTGGTGACCAGCCCTCAACCTCAAGCTTTCTATCCCCCCATTATGAGTCACCATATTAGCATAATAAAGACACTCCTATCACTGAAGATATTCCAAAGATGTCTGAAGCTTTGTGCCAGAAACTGGGAACCAAGATAAGATATTCCTTATCCTAAACCAGCATGGAAGAGATTCTCCCCTAGATTCTTCAGAGAGCACAGCCCTGGTGACACCTTGATTTCAAACTTCCATCCTGCAGAACTGTGCAAGAATAAACTTCTGCTGGTTTTAAGCCACCCAGTTTGTGGTGATTCGTTATGGCAGCTCTGGGAAACTAACACAGTGGGTCAAACAAGGATTTCCCTTATGGGTGACACTCTAAGCTAAATGGGAGCTACCAGTATTTTCCCTCTACTTCCACAACACCTAGTATTTTCTAATGCCCAACAGGCCATTCCTTAGCCCTCCTCTCTGCTCAGCACTGCCCTGATTAAACGCTTCAGTTCCACCCACCTGCTGATGATTCCTCACCATCATCCCCTAGATCTCCCTCCCAGGCTCCAGCCCCTCATCCCACCTGCCTGTTGGGTTTCTCTCCTTGCATTTCTCACAGGCTCCTTCTCAGTGACTGGCACAAGCACCCTTTGCCCAAGCACCAACCCCAGTAGCAGCTTTATCTCCCACTGCTCCCGCAAGTTCCACCATGGCCTTTATCTCTGAAACCCTTCCATGGCTCCTTTCCTCATTGCCACAAATCTGATCTAGATGACCATTATCTCACTTTGACTGTGTAACTAGTCTCCTGGTTGAGTGTATCACATCCTACCTAGTCACTCTGGCACCAGTCTTCTCCCCTGATATGGTTTGGCTGTGTCCTCACCCAAATCTCATCTTGAATTGTAGCTCCCATAATTCCCATGTGTCATGGGAGAAACCTGATGGGAGGTAACTGAATCATGGGGCGGGTCTTTCCCATGTTGTTCTTGTCATAGTGAATAAGTTTCATGAGGTCTGAGGAAATCATTTTATAGAGGGGAGTTCCCCGCCCAAGCGCTCTTGCCTGCTGCCATGTAAGACACGCTTTTGCTTCTCCTTTACCTTCCACAATGATTGTGAGGCCTCCCCAGTCAGGTGGAACTGTGAGTCAATTAAACCTCTTTCCTTTGGGTATGTCTTTATTAGCAGTGTGAGAACAGATTAATATAGTAAATTGGTACCGGGAGTGGGGCTCTGCTGTAAAGATACCTGAAAATGTGGAAGTGACTTTGGAACTGGGTAACAGGCAGAGCTGAAACAGTCTGGAGGACTCAGAAGAGGACAGGAAGATGTGGGAAAGTTTGGAACTTCCTAGAGACTTGTTGAATGGCTTTGACCAAATGCTGTTCATCTCAGATGGAGATGAAGAACTTGTTGGGAACTGGAATAAAGGTGACTCTTGCTGTGTTTTAGCAAAGAGACTCATAGCATTTTGCCCCTGCCCTAGAGATCTGTGAAACTTTGAACTTGATAGAGATGATTTCGTGCATCTGACAGAATAAATTTCTAAGCAGCAAAGCATTCAAGAGGTAACCTGGGTGCTCTTAAAAGCATTCAGTTTTATGTATTCACAAACATAAGACATGGTTTGGAATTGAAACTTACGTTTAAAAGAGAAGCAGAGCATAAAAGTTCAGAAAATTTGCAGCCTCATGATGCAAGAGAAAAGAAAAACACATTTTCTGAGGAGAAATTCAAGCCGCCTGCAGAAATTAGCAAAAGTAACGAGGAGCCAAATGTTAATCACCAAGACAATGGAGAAAATGTCTCCAGGGCATATCAGAGGTCTTCATGGCAGTCCCTCCTATCATGGGCGTGGAAGCCTAGGAGGAAAAAATGATTTTGTGAGCCAGACTCAGGTTCGTACTCCTTTGTGCAGTCTCGGGACTTGGTTCCCTGCATCCCATCCATGGCTAAAAGAGGCCAATGTACAGCTTGGGCTGTGGCTTCAGAGGATGCAAGCCCTATGCCTTGGCAGCCTCCACATGGTATTGAGCCTGTGGGTGGACAGAAGTCAAGAACTGACGTTTGAAAATCTCCTCCTAGATTTCAGAGGATGTATGGAAATGCCTGGATGTCCAGGCAGAAGTCTGCTGCAGTGACAGGGCATTCATAGAGAACCTCTGCTAGGGCAGTATGGAAGGGAAATGTGGGGTTGGAGCCCCACACAGAGTGCCCACTGGGGCACTGCCTAGTGGATCTGTGAGAAGAGGGCCACCATCATCCAGAACCCAGAATGGAAGATCCACTGACCACTTGTACCATGTGCTCGGAAAAGCTGCACTCAATGCTAGCCCATGAAAGCAGCCAGAAGCGGGGCTGTAGCCTGCAAATCCACAAGGGTGGAGCTGCTCCAGGCTGTGGGAGCCCACCTGTTGCATCAGTGTGCCCTGAATGTGAGACATGGAGTCAAAGGAAATCATTTTGGAACTTTAAGGTTTAATAACTGCCCTACTGGATTTCAGACTTGCATGAGGCCTGTAGCCTTTTTGTCTTGGTCAATTTCTCCCATGTGGAATGGGTATATTTACCCAATGCCTGTACCCACATTGTAACCATTGTATCTGGGAAGTAACTAACTTGATTTTGGTTTTACAGGCTCATAGGCAGAAGAGACTTGCCTTGTCTCAGATGAGACTTTAGACTGTGGACTTCTGAGTTAATGCTGAAATGAGTTAAGACTTTGGGGGACTGTTGGGAAGGCATGGTTGGTTTTGAAATGTGAGGACATGAGATTTGGGAGGGGTCAGGGGTGGAATAATATGGCTTGGCTGTGTCCCCACCCAAATCTCATCTTGAATTGTAGCTCCCATAATTCTCACATGTTGTGAGGGACCCGGTGTAGCAGGTAACTGAATTATGGGGGTGGGTCTTTCCCATGCTGTGCTTGTGATAGTGACTAAGTCTCACAAGATCTGATAGTTTTATGAAGAGGAATTGCCCTATACACACTCCCTTGCCTGCCACCATGTAAGACATGCCTTTGCTTCTCCTTTGCCTTCCGCCATGATTGTGAGGCCTCCCCAGCCACGTGGAACTGTAAGTCAATTAAATCTCTTTCCTTTATAAATTATCCAGTCTTGGGTGTGTGTTTAGTAACAGTGTGAGAACAGACTAATACATCCTCTACATCTGGTTCTCCCCTCTGGATGCTGGGTGATCACCCTAGAACCCAAGCCTGACCTTGCTATTCCCATTTAAAATAATAACAATGGCAATTCACAGTCACTAAGGACTTACTCTGTCCCAGGAACTATTCCTCAGCCCTCCTCTCTGCTCAGCACTGCTCTGATTCAATGCTTCAATTCCACTTTATGTGTATTAATGCACATAAGTGTCAATAAAATTAATTAGGAGGCCATTAGGCTGAGATAACATGGTTCCTGTGCATTGGGTTCCTACGTAAGCAAACTGAAACTCAACCCAATATAAGCTGCAAAATGAAACTTAAGCTCAACCAATCTGAAACCACCAACTAACCTCTAACTAGAGACTTTACCAAGCAAGAAACAGAAACTTACCTCTAACCAGACTTTCCACTTCAATCAATCAAATATTTTTTGTTTTGCTTCCACGACACCTTATAAAAGTTTCCCTCTTACCCCCTATCAACAGAGCCCTGAACCACTGGTAGTCTGGTGCTGCCCAATTCATGAATCCCTAAATGCTCAAATAAAGTCATAAAAATTTAAATGTGTCTAAGTTTATCTTTGAACATAAGATAGATTTATTGTTATCTGCATTTTGCAGATAAGAAAATTGAGGCTGACAAAACCTAAATGGGCTTGTCCACGGTTTTACAACTAGCAAAGGATAGAGCCTAAATATGCACCTATGGGAATGTGACATCAGAATCCATGCTCATAACCAAAAACTACGGGGAGAGGTCAAGTGGCCACTCAGTAATTTACCATTGGTTCTCAGATGGAAGCCAAATCTGCACAACCATGTCTTATAAGTAGGGTGACCATATAATTTGCCCAGGTTTTCACCTGCTGTCCCCAGCATTATTAATTCCATAATCACTCTCAGAAATGGCCCCAGTTTGTATAATACATTAGATGGTCATCCTATTTGCAAGCCTCACCCCAACTTCCAATGATATTCCCAACATGAAGAATTTATTTTACTTTCTTAAAAGAGACATACTCTATATCCCTTGGCAATCACACCTGCCATTCCCGCTTTCCTTAGCCTGCTAACATGCTTTCCCCTTCAGGTCTCAGTTCTAGGACTTTCTTCCAAGCCCCCACTACAACCAAACTCAATTATACTCTCATCATGCCATGAACACCTCATTTACCATCAAAGATACCACCTCAATTGTAAAGGCGTATATAATTGCTTCCTAACCACCCTCATACTTCTAGCACAGGACTTAGAACACAGCAGATATAGTGTACACCAGATTCCCCTTCAGGAATAAAGGACTTATACCCCCTCTGCTAGGTAGCAATGCTGTCAGATGGCCACCCTTGGTCATCTGTCCTTTGCCACTGCCTCTGCTGAAGGTCACACCACCTTTCAAGGGAAGCCCACATGCAGTGACTAATCAATGAAGAGGTGAAAAGGCTCAGTTCCCTTCTTCCCAACTCAGGATAACTCTGAACTCACCCCTCACATGTAACCAGCTGAAGCCTTTGTGGAGACTGCATCACAGCTCAACTCCCTCTGCCTAGTCCTGCTTCCTTTCACTCTCTTCCACAGGTACTGATGCTAAGAGCACTCCCTAGTAAACATGCTGCATGCTACTCCCAGTATCCGCTTTGCAGAGACCCAAGCTGTGACAGTTAAGTGGTCGGTAAATATCTGTTTAACGAAGGACCATCTGTTACTCAATAAGCTGCCATGTCTTACATACTCCTCTTAGCATATATGACTATGCAATTTATAGGTATGGCTTGAGAATGCTTCGGAGATAAAGACAATACACTAGGAACTACTAATAATTCTAATGCCAAAGTCAGATTCCGGTTAGTACAGAAAAATCTTGGAGATTATGAAGGCATGACTAGAAGCCAACAGACACATATTTAGCATGGAAAAACCTCAATTTAGGGGCCATAAAAATATCTATATTTGACACTTTATAGAAGAGCACATACAGTGTCTTCTTCACACTCTTGATAAAGACCTGCTTATGCTATTTGCAAAGCACTGTGGACACCAGTCAGGACACAGAGATGAGGAAACCCCAATCCCTGCAAAGACACACAGCTTCTAGTTGAGTAAGGAAAACAGAACCGACAGCAACTAAAAATCAAGGCAGGAAAAAATAAGTGGTGTAAGAAAATGAGCAGAGTGCTGTGGAAGCACCAAGAAAGAAACAATGCTTCCCCCTTCAGGTCTCAGTTCTAGGATCCTCTTCCAACCCTCTACTACAGCCAAACTCAATTATATTCTCATCATGCCATGAACACCTCATCTACCATCAAAGATACCACCTCTATTTTAGTGGCATATTTAATTGCTTTCTAACCACCCTCATACTTCTAGCAGAGAACTTAGAACATAGCAGATATAGTGGACACCAGATTCCCATTTAAGAATGAAGGAGGAGGCTAGGAAGCGGGGATGTCTGAATTGCACTCTGAGAATGAATCTGACAAACAGTTCTTGAGTCTCTTCTACGTCTACATTCCAGACACTGTGCTGGGGATTTGTAGATTAGTACCAGAGACAGATGTGTGCAGAAGTATAACTAGAATACAATACACCAAGTTTTATACCTCAGTGTGAACCAGCACTCTTGAATCTGAAAGAACAGTTTTGATAAATGGAAAGGAGAGGCAACAGCTTGATCAAAGGTCAAAGTGTTGAATGCTAAAGGGAAATACTTGAACTTCGTTGAAGAACAATCTCCATGACACATCCTACAAACTCTAGTTTGAAGAATGGGTATCCCATGAAAAACAGTATTCACACTCAAAATGCTGGCTTAAACCAAGTCACAGCGGATAGTGTAGGCTGTTTACTTGAATACTTTCCTCCTCCTTCCTTCCCATGAAAACTCTGATTTGCCCAGGTACCCATCCCTTCGCCATGAAGGTCTCCTGACTTAGGCAAGGCTATCCCCACGTCCAACTCCAGATGGGGTCTTGATGGATGTAAGCCAGTCATCATAATCCTACTTTCTGGCTTCAAAGACAGAAGCATGGGCGCCATCAGCCCTCTGCAACCTCTCCCTCCAGCATGTGTTAATGGGTCAATAGCAAACACGTGAAATAAATTGGCCTAGACTAGAGGAAAGCGCTCTTATTCCACGATCAGGACCACTGGGCTGCTTCTTTGTCTCCTCTTTGGTTTGTGAACATGGAAGCAAATCACCCTAATTGCTGCAAACACCTGTATTTTGACAGTGAAACAAGCCAAGACACAGATGAAGACAAAGCGAAGAAAAATGGAGAGAAAGACAGCAAGTGACTTAATCACAAGGCACCTGGACTTTTCCTACCTTTGGATGCCCTATCATCCCGGAATAAAAGTTCCCTTATTGTTTAAGCCACTCTGAATTATGACATCTGTTATTATAACCGAAAGCAATCCAAGAGATACAAATGATCACGAGTTTTCTTAACTGCAGAACTTCTTAGAGCCGTAAATACAAATATAGATTGTAAATTTCTAAGATAAATTTATAGTATGCAGTATTTCCAACAGTGCTAGGATTTTTTTCCCTACAGAACCGAAGGACATGAACAGACACTTCTCAAAAGAAGACATTTATGCAGCCAAAAAACACATGAAAAAATGCTCACCATCACTGGCCATCAGAGAAATGCAAATCAAAACCACAATGAGATACCATCTCACACCAGTTAGAATGGCAATCATCAAAAAGTCAGGAAACAACAGGTGCTGGAGAGGATGTGGAGAAACAGGAACACTTTTACACTGTTGGTGGGACTGTAAACTAGTTCAGCCCTTGTGGAAGTCAGTGTGGCGATTCCTCAGGGATCTAGAACTAGAAATTCCATTCGACCCAGCCATCCCATTACTGGGTATATACCCAAAGGACTATAAATCATGCTGCTATAAAGACACATGCACACGTATGTTTATTGCGGCATTATTCACAATAGCAAAGACTTGGAACCAACCCAAATGTCCAACAATGATAGACTGGATTAAGAAAATGTGGCACATATACACCATGGAATACTATGCAGCCATAAAAAATGATGAGTTCACGTCCTTTGTAGGGACATGGATGAAATTGGAAATCATCATTCTCAGTAAACTATCGCAAGAACAAAAAACCAAACACCGCATATTCTCACTCATAGGTGGGAATTGAACAATGAGAACACACGGACACAGGAAGGGGAACATCACACTCTGGGGACTGTTGTGGGGGTGGGGGGAGGGGGGAGGGATAGCATTGGAAGATATACCTAATGCTAGATGACGAGTTGGTGGGTGCAGCGCACCAGCATGGCACGTGTATACATATGTAACTTACCTGCACATTGCGCACATGTACCATAAAACCTAAAGTATAATAATAATAATAATAATAATAAAAAAAAAGAAAAAAAGGAAAATTACATTCTTCAGTCCATGTATTCAAAAATATGGTCTGGGCTGTGTTGTGTGAAGTCAGAGGAAAAAGAGATTCAGGGCAAGAATAAAAAGAAAGGAGTCCCTGCAAAAGTCAAGGCTAGAGAAGCAGACTATAATTAAGATACAGAAATTTAAAAAGAAAGAGGCCTAGATGGGAGGATCATTTGAGCCCAGGAAGTTGAGGATACAGTGAGCTATGGCCCACGCCGCTGCACTCCAGCCTGGGCAACAGAGTAAGACACTGTCTCTTAAATCAAATTTAAATAAACTAAAAAGGAGAAATAGATAAAATATAATTCAGGGATGGATTCATAGGAGCCAACTGGATAGGTAAGAGATAAAAATGGACTTCTCTGGGGCCAGGCACGGTGGCTCACGCCTGCGATTCCAGCACTTAGGGAGGCAGAGGCAGGCAGATTGCTTGAGGTCAAGAGTTCAAGACCAGTCTGGCCAACATGGTGAAACCCCATCTCTAGTAAAAATGCAAAAATTGGCTGGGCGCGGTAGCTCACGCTTGTAATCCCAGCACTTTGGGAGGCCGAAGTGGGTGGATCACCTGAGGTCAGGAGTTCGAGACCAGCCTGGCCAAAACAGTGAAATCCTGTCTCTACTAAAAATACAAAAATTAGCTGGGCTTGGTGGTGGGCACCTGTAATCCCAGCTACTCAGGAGGCTGAGGCAGGAGAATTGCTTGAACCCGGGAGGCGGAGGTTGCAGTGAGCCGAGATCGCGCCACCGCACTTCAGCCTGGGTGACAGAGCTAGACTCTGCCTCAAAAAAAAAAAAAAAATACATATATATACATATATATAAATTAGCCAGGTATGGTGGCACATGCCAGTAGTCCCAGCTATTTAGGATGCTAAGGCACAAGAATCACTTGAACCCGGGAGGCGGAGGTTGCAGTGGACCGAGCTCACGCCACTGCACTCCAGCCTGGGCGACAGAGGGAGACTTCGTATCAAAAAAAAAAAGAAAGAAAAAAGAATGGACTACTTTGAATGCCAGGAAACACACTAAATCAGTAAGTAGAACCCTGGCAAATTGATCAAGGTGGGGTCTTTGATGTCACTGATTAAAGAGCCTGGTCAACAACTGGGTATGTTAAACAGCATCGTCCCTTCCCTGTCCTCGGGCCAAGAGTCTGATTTTCCTTTTGCACTCTGCCTCTCCTCACTGCTGTCATTGTAGACTGTCAATCAAAAGAATTCCTATTCTCCCACTGTTTCCAAGTGAAGATCAGACTTAACGAACTAGACTGTCATATGTGAATCACCTGAGTGACCCAATGACAGAAAAGAATTTTGAAGCAACCCCTTTGCCAGTGGCCTCTGACGAGGCTGTCCTTTGCCCTGCAGCAGGGACACTCTGTGGTCACTCCCAGGCCGCACTGTCCAGCTCTTCCCTTTGATTTTTTAACCATCCCCACCCTTCCCAAACTCCTCTTTTGCTAAAATTAGCTAGAGTCTATTTCTGCTGCTGCACCCAGAGAACCCTAACTGATTATGGGGGAACCAGCAAATTTCAGCTATGTGCCATACAGACCAAGTCTCAAAATGTTATGTCTTTAAAATTAGTAGCAATGACCTAAAAGGCTATTAGCATATCATTTTCCAATGGCAGACTATTTTATCCTAGAAAATGAGATCTGACATCACGTCCCTTCCAGAACATTAAAGATAAGAGATTTCTCACATTTAAAACCAGGAGTCAAGGCAACTGGAAACATATTTGTACTTAGACTTTTTAGGGCCCCAAAGTTAAAATAAAATACCATTCTAAGAAATTCTGACTACAGTTGTCTACTTTGAGCCCTGGAAGCTTTTTTTTTCTCTCCCTCTTCAATAAAATACACGTTTATTTTAAGAAATTTGGAAGTTAAAAAAAAGCATAAGCAGCAGAAATCAAATCACTCATAATCCTGCCCAGAGATAACATTTTATGCTTAATCTTCTAGTCTTTCCTGATTTCCTTCCAGACTTTTCTATGCATTTTTTTAAATACTGTACAATCTTAACCCTGTATGCACTCGTACATCCTGTTCCTTTATTGTAAACATGTCTCTCAGCCCTTAGACATTTTTTGAATGTCATAAAAACACTAATAGTTACAATTGTGCAAATGTACCAGAATTTACTTAATCATTCCATTAATATTAGACATTTAATTTTTTATGCTTCTTTCCCTACTGCAGAGTCATTAAAGTACAGTGATGAAAAATATCAATGTCAGAGCCAGCATTTCTGGAAGCAAATCTCAAACCACTTCCGTCAGCAGCTATGCAACCAGCAGCAACAAGGCACTCACCTGCTCTGAGACTTGTGTAGAAAATGGGGGAGACACCAGGACCTAATCTTAAGAGTTGTTGGGAGGATAAAACAGGAAGGTCTTTGCCGTACTGCACAAGTGTCCGTCAGAGGACACACTTAAACAGCATCTAGGAAAACCAAGCCAGTGCGCACACACATCTGCAAAGGCAACAGTGTACACGAGATTCCTAGTGCTGGAAGCTCTGTGCACTTTTCACATTCCTTTCTCAGACTGTATGTTTTCAGGTCCTTGTTTGGTTAATGTGTTACATAGGAGTCTGTAGAAGCTTTTGCAGGTAAACTGCTGTCTCTCAGCATAGAGCTACAAAGAACTTTCTCTTACCTTTTCTGCTGAAATTGCAATAAAAAAACAAAGTGAAAGAATCTTCTATTGGCAGAAATTTCACTTTATGCTCCTTGTGGTTAAGGGCACATACAAGACACTCAATTATCTTAAATGAATGTGACATTTTTATTTTTATTCAAGTCAGGAGCAGTTAATTAGTATTTCTAAAACCACCTAAACTGAAGTAACTTCGAGGGACTCTGAGGCAGCACAAATAACAACATTAGGGAGAGAGGAGCAGGAGAGGCATTTGCCTATGATTGACCTACTTAGGCCCTGGTTCAAATCCGGCTCTGCCGCTTTTAGCCTCTATTTCCCCATCTGTGAAATGGGGCTGTAAATAGCCCCATTCACAGAGATGTTGCAATGAGTGAATTAAAATAATGCTTATAAACTACATAGCCTAGTTCCTGACAACAGATGACACAGATGTGGCTTCTGTGGCTCTATTCCTTTTGGCCAGTATCAGGATTGCCTTCTACTTTGAGAGTAGAAGTGGCAGGCGTCACTTCCAGAATATTCAGAGCCAGGATATAACTTATCACATCCTCATTTACTGCCTCTGCAATCATTGCACCATGTGTGGAACTGAGCCCACAGCAGCCTGGGTCTCAGAAGAGCTGCCTCTAACCCTCCACTGGCCAGTGCTGTAAGCAGCTGAGACTTGGGGGCTTTTGTTACAGCAGCTTAACCTAGACTTAAATTGAGTGATACAATAACTATTAGTCACAATGGGGATTCAATGAGTGAAGCCATTACAATTACTGATACCTCAAGGTACTGCCTTCAGGCATGCTCTTGGCTAAATACAGAAAAACTGGGCTTGATTTGGGAAAAGAAGACAAATGGGTATCAATTTCAAGTTGTAATTTTCAGGTAATGAGGAATACAAATGTAACAAAATAAATGCTTCATGTCAAAGACACTTTCAGCACAGCAAGGAATATTGGTAATAACTGTCATTTATTGAGTGCTTTTTACAACCAGGGGTTATTCTAAGGATATTATATTTATTATCTTACTTAACCTTGACAATAACCCCATAAAGTAGGTACCATTCCAGTACAGTAGGATAATTTCTGTTCTCTTCATTATTGCCCTCCCTATTGTAGAAAGGGCTCAAAACAAAAAATTAATTTTCTCTGGCCGGGCACGGTGGCTCACACCTGTAATCCCAGCACTTTGGGAGGCCAAGGTGGATGGATCTCCTGAGGTCAGGAGTTCAAGACCAGCCTGGCCAACATGGTGAACCCTGTCTTTACTAAAAATACAAAAATTAGCCTGGTGTGGTGGCAGCTGCCTGTAATCTCAGCTACTCAGGAGGCTGAGGCAGAAGAATCACTTGAACCCGGGAGGCAGAGTTTGCAGTGAGCATACCTGAATGTCGGAGGGTAGGGCGGGGCAGAGAGGACTGTAGATTCAAAAGACAGTCATGCGCAGTGGAAGCGGAGAGAAAGAAGACTGCTGGAGATTCAACAGGGGTGGAGGCTCCCTGTCTCCAGTCATATCCAGGAGACTAGTACTGGCCCATGAAAAGTGAACATAAGTGACATTTGTGAATTCCAGGCCCAGGCATCTAAGAGCCAGTATACCACTTCTGTTTTCTCTTTTACCTTTAGCACTGACTGAAAACCACATACTGAGATTTTGAGGTGGAGGGGAAGATGGATAGACTAGGTTCCAGAATCACACACGGAGGAGGAGAGCTGTCCATGGGAGTCCTGACTCACATCACATTCACATGAGCTTAAAGGAAGCTTTTGCTATGTTAAGCCCCTAAAATTCCAGAGCTCATGTGTTATCACAGCAGAGCTTAACCTATCCTAATATAACATGGAAGACTAAAGACCAGGAAAAGAACAAAGTAAACCCAGGGAAATCAGGAGGAAAGAATCTGAAAAAAGCAGAATTTACTAGAAAACGTTATGTGATGATCAAAAGCTAATGAGAAAGAAATCCAAATGAAAATCGCCTAAACCTAAGAGCTGACTGGGGTAGGGAGAGACTTCCTCTGGGGCAAAACTTGTCAAAGGGAAAAACAGAATTGTAAATTAGTAATGACAATGGAAATACAATGATAAAAAGTTTCTATTAAATTTTAAAATCATAGTACAATGAACGCTTTTCTATCAACTATGTTATTCAAACTGACTCAAGAAAAGATAGACAACATGAATAGTCCAATAACCATTCAAGAAATCTGGAAAACTGTCAAAGAACTACATCCAGAAAACACCCTTGGAAAGTTGTTTTTCTCTTCAAAGAATGAGTACTTCTCCATCTTACCATTCTATAGGAACAAAAAGAACATTGAACAACTCATTTTACACAATTAAAACATGACAGATATGGGGGAAAAAAATCAAATGCTTTCATTTATGAATGTTGAATGCCAACATCCTAAATAATAAATTAAATCAAGCAGTATCGAAAAATATGAACACACCATAGTCAAGATTAACTACAGGAAAGCAAGGAGAGCTCAATATTAGAAAATCTATTGAGGTTCAAACATCCAAAACACAAGCTCCTCATGGATACTGACTCTATCACTGATGTATCAATGATGCCTGGAACAGAAAAGTTTCCAATAAATATATATGGAATAAATTATTGAGTGATATCAAAATCAAAGAAAAAAACACATTGTGATTATCCACAAATGCTATGATAAATCAAATTTAACTTTGATGTCAAAGAAAACCTCAAAGTAAAATAAAATTATGCAATATGTAACAATTAAAAAACAAAATATCTCAAACCAATCATCATGTATTTTAATTGAGGTTAATAAGACATGAATGCCCACATATTGCCACGATATTTTAACACTGTTCTATAAGTCCTAGACAATGCAATTAGGTGAGAAAATAAAATAAGTATAAACCACCAGAGAGGAAAATACAAAATTATTATTTGCAGAAGATATGATTGTCTACCTGGAAAATCCTACAGACTCAATTTTTAAAAAAAAAGTATTTAAAAGTAATGAGATAGTTCATGAAGGCAGCTGTTAAGATAATTACATAAAAATCAACAACTTTGCTACATTCCAGCAACAAAGAGTAAGAAAAAATATATAATTTAACAAAAGATTCAAATCACTGAAGCTACAGTAACAACACTGACAAATTACCTATAAGTAAAAGCAAAATTGTATAGGAGTAAAATGGACAAAAACTACTTTATAGGATTATAAATAGATTGGAATAAACATGCCCTATTCCCAGATGAGAAGAATTCTCATTATACTCAATATTGTAAAAATGCCCATTTTTCTCCATCTTAACATACACTTTTAAAAAGTAATACTGAGAGACAATAAACAAATGAGCACAGTCAAGAAAACTGATCAGCTTTCTTTCATAATAGAGCAATTTGGAGGTTAACTGTGGTTAAGACACAGCATGATCATTAGGCAAAGGCTGTTGAGCTCTAAAGACCCAGGAACGGCCCAGGTTGAAGCTGAGCTGAGGAGTTCAGCCTGACTCCACTCCCACCCAATGGATGGGGTCTCATGATAAGGATTAACCCACCACTGCTTATCTGGGTAGCTGAGTCCGTCTTAAATTCCTGCCAGAGCCAACAGACAATAAAAAACAAACTAGAAATCACAGAAAAAGATAAAAGTAGATGAAATTTTTTAGTACATAATGATGATGATATTTCAATATGGTGGGTATGAATTACACTATTCAATAGCAGGGTAATCAATTTTAAAAAGCGTATTATACCTAAGCCATGTCATACATCAAAATCAATGACTGACATATTAGAGATCTAAAGGTAAAATGTAATTATTATAAACAGTAATAAAAATGTATGCATATTTATATCATCTGCGTCTGGGCAAAGTATCCCCAAACATAACACTGAAGAACAAACCACAAATAGACAGACTTAAGATCACAAAATGTTAAATTTATACATGGCCAAAAGAAAAAAGAGACATACAACAAAAATTTTTAAAACCTGTAGGGAGATGTGTGTGGCATATGACAAAGCATACATATGCTTAATATATTGAAAATTACCTTAACATCAATAAGAAAACAATTGTGAACATGACTTTAGAAAAATGGGGCAAAGACAAATGCAGGCAATTTAGAAAAGGCAACTAACGTCAAGAGAACTTTAAAAATGTTCAGCCTCAAGGCCAGGCGCAGTGGCTTACACCTGTAATCCCAGCACTTTGGGAGGCCGAGGCGGGCAGATCACAAGGTCAGGAGATTGAGACCATCCTGGCTAACATGGTGAAACCCTGTCTCCACTAAAAATTCAAAAAAAAAAAAAAAAATTAGCCAGGTGTGGTGGCGGGCGCCTGTAGTCCCAGCTACTCGGGAGGCTGAGGCAGTACAATGGCATGAATCCAGGAGGCAGAGCTTGCAGTAAGCCGAGATCATGCCACTGCACTCCAGGCTGGGTAACAGAGTGAGACTCCATCTCAAAAAAAAAAAAAAAAAAAAGTTCAGCCTCACTAGAAAATAAAAGAGGTGGGGCCAGCTATGGCATTGCACACCTGTAATCCCAGCACTTAGGGAGGCTGAGGATGGAGGATCACTTGAGCACAGGAGTTCAAGGCTGCAGTGAAAGTAGTGTGTATGTATATGTGTATAATATACACACTCACAGTCTTAAAAATCCACATATTCTTTGACCCAGCAATTACATTTCTAAGACTTCATCCTAAGAAGCTAAATTCATGAGAAATATTTGCTAAGTGAGTAGCAAAAGAAAATAAGTTAACTACAGTGGAATACTGTATAGCCTTGAAAAATTATGCTGGGGATTAACAGTTATTAACATGGGATCATATCCAAGATGCAATATGAAGGAAAAAAAACAGGTTACAAAACAGTGTACAGAGTATGGTCTGTACTCTTTTTAAAGAATATATATATATATACTTCTCAAAAACTGAAAGACTATATCCAAAATATTAACTATGGTCTCTGGGTAATGAGATTATAGGTGATTTTTTTTTCCTTTTAGCCCATCCATAAGTTTATGATTTTTCTACCATAAACAAATATTACTTATATAACTAAAATGAAGGTTAAAAAAAGTAAATTGAATTCTGTGGGAAAATAAACATTTATTCTAAAAATAAGCTCTAAAGTTGGAAAATGAAAGCAAAACATCTGCTTCCTGGACAGAAAGAAGAGTTTGAAATTGCTAGACAGCCACAAGCTTCCCAAAGGCGGTGGAGTTCCAGGTGCCAGCTCAATTGGATGCCCCACGCCCGAGGGAAGAGGCCTGACTCTCTGACTCTCCCCCCAACCTCCTGCCTGACCTACAACTACATCCACACAGAGCTGAAGCATAATTTTATTATTTGCTGTCTTTATCAAATAGCATTTGAAATAATCTGCTCTTGATTATTAATAAAAGGGATACTTACTAATCCTCTCTAAAAGGAATGACCATAAATTACCGGTATATTCGTATGGCTACTGATTCACTTTCTCTAGAGAAAAAAAAAAATGGTCCTTAATGCCATCATTAAAAAAAAAAAAAATCCTTGATAAATTTCTTTGATGGAGACAAAATGGGAAGGAAAATGATTAATTGCTATTTAAGAGCATGGCTTCCTCACGATGACTTGCAGGTCTGGGATAACGGAATTCTGCAGGAAATCTAGACAGCTTCAGGCTGACTGCTGACAGCAGCTCAGCAGAAGGTGAAACCCAGCAGACCCACACAGTAAGGATCTTAGAAGATAAGAGCAAAGAATATTCTCTCCAGATTTGCTAACCCAGTAATCAGTGGGTTAGTACACTCTGTTATCTCTCACATATATACAGCAGAACAGGCAGTAAGGCCTGGGCTTCCATAAAACTCTAATGAAAAACTTTGCTCTGAGACCCATTCAATGTGCACAGCGCTCCTTGGGGGACGGGTTTGGGTCCACCCAGCCCTGCTGGGCTAACAGGAAGCCCATGGCAGGGCCTGTGTTGGTCTGGCAGGTCTAACTCGCAGTAAGGGAAATAGAAGGGAAGGAACAAAGCAGTCCAAAGCCAAATTTGGAATTGGTTCTGATTTTCCTCTAATGTCCTATTGATTGGGTCATGGCTCTTAGAAGGCCTACTACAAGGCAGGGCAATGTCTCAGAGAAACCTTCAAGGAAAAGATCCTCACTGACTTTGGCAGCTTTGGCCCATACAAAAATGTCTGCAGCACCAGCGCTCCTAGAGGCTGCCGCAGCCTCAGCATCCAGTTCCCAGGCTCCCCACCACTGGCTAATGCCTGGGCCTCTGCAGCTGAATTCCAAGAGCTGCACAGCAGCAATGATACTTGCAAAGCTGTGCACCAGAAACCAAGCCTGCTTTGCAATGTACGCAAAGCAGTCAAGGAATAGAAAACAGGGCACCAGAGACAAAACTTTGTCTTCACTCCCCAACTCATAGCGTCTAAATCCACACAATTCAACCCGACCCAACCAGCCTTCTCCTTCCCACACACCCACAGTTCCTCACCTACTCCCAGACACTTTGAACATCACTCATTTTAAACAAGAGGACAAGCCCCACTTGGACCATCACTGGACAGTAGCTGTTGAAATCGTTTCTAAGAATCCTTTTCTACCTAGGAGGCCAACATTATTTTTGGAAGACATGAATGGGTGTTCAGCGACAACGAACCACCTCAACCATTTGTTGAGCACTTCAGTGGACCAGGCTCCCTCCAACCTCGTGACAGCCCTCTGAGGATGGGGCCACTGTGAACCCACTGTGCAGACTGGAAAAAAAACGTCCTCCCCACCAAATCAAGGTACCATTACTTCTTTCCTTTTCTTTCTCTTAGTGGGTCTCATGGGTGCCAAATTTTAGCTCAGGGCTTTCCTCCACCCAACACCAAGCAAATGTCACTCCCAAGAAAAATACTCTATGCCTTTCGGTATGCTTCTCACTCCAGCAACTACTAGACTCTCTTGAAGGTAAAAAGAAAAATGCTGCCATCAATCAGGCAAGAACCAAATTCTCCCTTAAATCTTGCTCTGTCCTTCCAATGCCCAGCAGTGCAGCTGTTCCTGTCTCCTCTGACCACCATCACAACGTTAAAGAAACATGGTATCAGGAGCTTTCCCCATCTTTGAACTACTTCAAAAGACTCCCCTATCTATAGCACATGGATCTTTTGTTCACTTACTCATTCCATTGCCAAAGAGTGACAGAGGACCTTCTATACAGGGCAGCATTAGGGCAGGCAGTTGTCCCTGCCTCCAAAGAGTTTAAAGTCTAGTGGGGAAAGTAAATGACGAAAGATAAAAATTATAACACAAGTGAGCCATTATAACCATAGCATGCTTTTAGAATGCAGGTTCCTTTTTTTTTTTTTTTTTGTGAGATGGAGTCTCACTCTGTCACCCAGGCTGGAGTACAGTGGCGCAATCTTGGCTCACTGCAACCTCCACCTCCCGGGTTCAAGCGATTCTCCCGCCTCAGCCTCCCCCGTAGCTGGGATTACAGGCGCCCGCCACCATGCCCAGCTAATTTTTGTATTTTTAGTAGAGACGGGGTTTCGCCATGTTGGTCAGGCTGGTCTCGAACTCCTGACCTCAGGTGATCCACCCTCCTTGGCCTCCCAAAGTGCTGGGACTACAGGCGTGAGCCACTGCACCCGGCCTAGAATGCAGGTTCCAGGCGAACAGGAATTTTGTTTCCCCTGTACTGCAATACTCCCTGAACCAGAGCAGTGTCTGGCACATGGTAGACATCTAATAAAGGTACATATGCCATAGTGCATATAATTCAGTAACAGTCATAACATTTGCCCAGAGATACTTGTAGCTACTATTTATTAAGCATTTCCTAGTGCTGAGCACTGCTAGGTACTTTTCACAGGTTATCTATGTTATCACTGCGGTTACCACATTACCACAGTGCAATCCTTATTACTCCCATTTTGCAAGTAAGAAAATTAATGTGCAGAGAATTAAGCTCAGGATTCCATAGTCAGCAACAAACTAAACCTTTCCCAGTGGGAAGCCTGTGCTCCTAACCATGAGGCACACAGTGGCCAGGGAGTGCTTCCCAAAGGACGGATTGAAGTGAAGGGACAGAAAGGGGAAAGTTCAAAGCAGAAGGAACACGTGCAGACTAAGGAAACAGACCAAGGAGGGGCTGAAACTTTTCTCAGTTAAATACAATGGGTTTTATCAAATCTTTTCATAGTTGCTGACGCCCTTAATATGCCTTGGATGTGAGCACTTCAAGAGAAAGTACTAGTAACCCAGCAGAGTATGTTTAAGTAGGGCAACTCCTACATTGTTAAAATGACTTGAAGTTTTATATTCAGAACTCCAGAACCTGCAACTTAGGGAAGGCAAGCCGTGAGGAAGGACTTTCAAGTCCTCTTAGTCCTCCCTTGGAAAGAGGAAAACTTTAGAAAAATACAAGGATAAAAATCAAGTGCTTTATAACTGCACACCTAAAGTCCAAATTCCAACCCTATTTGCTTCTACTGATTTAAGAAATTAACAAGCAACCGCGGGCTCTTTTACTCCAATACTCATAGGATCATGACCCAAAACATTCTCAATAATAGAGGAGATGCTGCCCCTCTCGCTGACCCTCATGGACCCTGGGGTAAACCGTTTTAATCTTGGCAATAAACATCGACTGAGAGTCAGTAGTCTAAACGGCATTGCACTACCTACACAGGCATACAACAGCAATCAATATATTCTGCTGGAAGCAGACAGACAAGAAAATAAAAAATAAAAGCGTTTCAATCAGTGACGAGTGCTGTCCAGAAATGAAAAAATGATGAGCTGGAGGTAACTAGGGGAGGAAGGGCCTCTTGAAGGCCTTGGAACCAAGATTGAAATGATGAGAAAAAGCTACTTGGAAGGAGCACATTCTCGGCCAAGCAAAAAAAAAAAAAAAGGGGAAAACAGTAAAAACAAAATCCTCAAGGTGGATATGAGCTCAGTGTGTTTGGGGCAAGAAAGGCCACATGGCTAGAGCTCCATGAATGTGGAGAGAGTGGAAGAGATGAGAATGGGGAGAAAAAGAGTTAAGAAAAAAGGCCAACCAAGGATGGTCCTGCAGAACCCTGGCAAGATATGAGATGCTAAGCACAATAAGATGTCGCTGGAAGCTTTTCAGCAGCAAGGTAACATGAACTGGTTTTTGCTTTAAAAGGCTTGCTCTGGATTTCATCAAAAGCGATACAGGCTGGCCCTCACCTGGCCCAGTGCACAACACAATGGCTACCAACGGAGAAAGGCAGAATTCATCCATATGCCAACATCCACCAGAGTCCCAACAAAGAAGAGGAAAGAACCTCTTGGTAACCAGCTGCTTGGACTTCCAAGAACGTGCTCTCAACACCTAAGACCACTTTTTCTGAAATCCAACCTCCCCTCACCATTTTGCATTCCCCCCATGGATGAGGCTGAAAAATAAGACATGATGCCATGGCGCAAAAATCTCCCCCATTTAAAAACAGGTCCTGAAAAAAAGAAGAATTGTGTTTCAGGAAAGCCAGGGAGGAGGTATAAACATGTTCTGAACATTTAGATTCTAGCACGGCACTGAAACCCCAAGACCAAGAGAAACCAGCAACCCAAGTCTAGTGTCAGGGGCCTCCTGGTCACTTGGCTTGTCTGAGGTGATGGCCAAAGTCCGCCTGCAGGGTGATGAAGAAGCCAAGACATGAAAGACGGGTCGTCTTGACTGTCATCTGCTAAACAACGAATACCAGGAAACACTATCTCGGCATCCAACACATCAAAAGGCAGTCCACGTGAGGCTATATCTGTGGCAATATCATGCCAGAAATCTGGGCTAATCTGACTCTGCTATTCATAAATTCCCCCTCATGTTAAAGCACATGTGTTTGGGAAGAAAAAATGAATCCAAGTCAATTTTAGACATTGTTACTTGGAAACCATCTGGAGTCCCTGGAAGCATAAGAAGCCACCGCATCCCCTGCCCTCAAATGCCCACTGTAACTAGGGCAGTATGCTTAGACGGGAGTTCAGATGTCCCCTATTCCCCAGGGATGTCCCCACCCCCATCCTACCAGGTGCCAGTTCAGGCTCCACTTCCCACCCAAGAAAGGTATTCGGTTTCTCGGTAAACCTAGTGGAGAGCCCTCGATGTGTTGAGCTTGCATTTGAACTGCACCCAAGGCTGGATTCTTTGCTTTCTGATTGCTTTAGAACTGCACACCTGAATTCCTTTGCCACCGCAGCAACGGAAATCCCTCCCCAGGAGTAGGGGTTCCAGGAAAAATCCCTTCTACCTAACGATCCTGTGTTCAAAGAATGTCTAGTCTTGGGAGCGACCCACCAGGATTTTTATGTAACCTTAATAGATGTTGGCACCCTGCAGAGCCGCTCCTGGAGTCCAGATGTAGCCCATTTTCACCGTGATGGCAGCAGGCGGGGTCTTGCAGCTTCCCGGGGCCTGACTCTTCTGACTGTGGGGCCTCTGTCCCCCTCCCCTACCTGGCTGCGATTCTCTGCTTATCTCATCTTCCCGAGGACTTGGGCCTCCTTTTTGCAGCCTCCCTCCCTCCACTGAAATCAGTCCTAACATCAAGCAGGCAGTAACGCCATTCCACCAGCACCTTCTTTCCTCTCCCACCCCTCACCCTTTCCCCCCACCAAACGCCTTAAGAAACCCGGCCAGGAAAGTGATCCAGAATCTCGTACAGTCATAGTCCCTGAAAACAAACACGGCGGGAGGGGCAGGCCGACCAGGCCCAGCACTTTCCCTGGACCCGGGAGCAGCCCTGAACTCGGCGCAGGGGAGGGAAGGGAAGAGATCTCCGGAGACCGACTGCGGTTCCGCTGCCTCCAGCACAATCAGAGCAAACACCTGTTTCCAGGAAGATACGCGGCCAGAGGGAGAAGGGAGTCCCGGGGAAAGGCAGGGAGGACGAAGCGAAGGGGCAGCCGGGGACGCAGGTAAAGGATGCGTCACACTTGGCGCTTGGCAACCGGAGCCCGGAGCAGAAGGCGGCGAGTGAGAAGGGCTCCGGGGTCTGGGAAGTTCAGGGAGGAGGGGTCGCGCCTGCGAGCGGCGCCTGGAGGGAGCTGGTGCAGTGGAAGGGACAGAAGCAAGGAGGACAGGAGGCCGGGCGGGCTCCATCACCTGCGCGCCCCGGCGGATGCAGCCTCGCGGGCACGCACCGGCACCGGTGCCCGCGGGTGACCTACCTGCCCACCGTCTGGTTGGCCAGCTGGCGCATGCGATTGAACTGCTTCTTCATCGTGGCCCCGCTGCCGCGCTAGCCCGGGAGCTGGGGAAGGACGGAGCAGCCCGGAGCCCGCCGCAGGGTTACATGGCTCCCGAGCGGAGCCTCCCGGGCGACGGCGGCAGCACTGCGGAGCCTCCAGCAGCCGTCTGGCCCGCGCGCAGCTCCCTCCCGAGGGCACTGCCGCCTACTCCTCCTCCCGCCGCGCCGCCTCCTGCCGCATCCCCCTCACGCGCGCCGCGCAATGCCCGGGGCAGAGCAATGCCCGGGGCCGTCCTCGGCACCGGCCCGCTCCGCCCGGGCTGCCTGCCTCCAGTCCCAGTCCGGCGCGGGGACCCGGGAGTCTCCGCAGGCTGGCCGGCCGGCTGGCCGGGCGGTCCCCGTGCGCCTGTGCGGAGAACGCCGTGCATGCCGGGACTTGTAGTTTCGCGCCCCGTGCCTACCTTTCCTCTGTCCAAAGTTTGCAAGGACAGTTGAGTGCGGAGGTGGGAGAAGGCAGCGTCACCAGCAGCTTTGCACTTTAGCGTTCGAGTAAGGGAAACGTTTTCCTGTTTTAAAAATGGCAAAGTGGGACCAAGAATACAACAGCAAATAAAGAAAGTGAGCATCTGTCTCTCATCGTATTTTTAGTGAATGTCAGGCATCAGTGTTCTGAATTCACAGAAGGGAGATTTATGCTAGCAGATACGTGGCTGATAAAACGGTCTAAGGTCACCTGATTAATGATGAGGTTCAAGGTTAAGCTTGAAACACAGGGGCTGACAGCAGATTTTGAACAGGCATAGCTTGCATCCCAGAAGTCTGATTCTTAATTTTTACCAAACCAAACCCATTAGGTAACCAGAAGCCAATATAGATAGTGACATTGTGCTTACTGGCCCAACCTGTCTGAGACAGCTTTTTTGTATGGCTTAGATGCCAGTCTCGTATCTAGTCCCATTTCCCTTCCACCACCAGGAGACCAAGGGGCATCAGCTGTAGCACCCCCCCCTCCCCCGAGTGTCCTGCACCACGGCATCCCATTGGCGTCAGTTGACCCCTTGAAAGGGGTTGTGGCTTCTTTGGTCTCTATCCTTAGAAAAAGATAGGTAAGCCGGGCGCGGTGGCTCACGCTTGTAATGCCAGCAGTTTGGGAGGCCGAGGAGGGTGGATCACGAGGTCAGGAGTTCAAGACCAGCCTGGCCAACACAGTGAAACCCTGTCTCTACTAAAGATACAAAAATTAACTGGGCGTGGTGGCGGGCACCTCTAATCCCAGCTACTTGGGAGGCTGAGGCAGGAGAATAGCTTGAACCCGGGAGGTGGAGGTTGCAGTGAGTGGAGATCGTGCCATTGCACTCCAGCCTGGGTGACAGAACTAGACTCCATCTGAAAAAAAAAGAAAGAAAGAAAGAAAGAAAAAAAGAAAGAAAAAGATTGGTGATTGTAGTTAGGTTTTATCATTACATATCAAGGTTTTATCATAATATATCAAGTAAGAGCAGTATTGTTGGGTGTGAGGCACTTTGGATTAAACAGATAGGAGTTCCTGCGTCAGAATTCCACATACCTGTTATATAACCTTAGGAAAACAGCTTAACCTCTCCAAACCTCTGTTTCCTCATCCCTAAATAAAGAAATGTGCTGCCTGATCTTCAGTAAGAGAACTATTTGTTAAATTACCAATAATCAAATTACATATAAATTTTCATATAGTACATTGCCATATTCATTTACTACAAAATGATTGTACTTAGCATAATAGAGAAAAATCTTATTCATACAACAGAATTACTAATCTTATAAAGGAAGGATCTTCTTCGAAATGGGATATTTTGCATATGTTGATTATAGTTGCAAGATGTCCTAAATATGGCTCTAAGTATCTTGCTGGCCAGCTGAACAAAAAATGGTTTGAGGCATGTCTTGGCTGAATGAACATGAAATCTTTAATTAATTGTGAATTTAGCCTCTGCTTATTAGGTCAGACAACTCCAGCCAGTGAATAAACGAAGGCATTATTTGCTTTTAACCAACTATGTTGTACCTATAATGTCAATATGATGTCTATATTAAGTGGAATTATTTCCATTTTGAGATTTTTAAAAAAGCAAAGTACAACATGCTTTTTATGTGTATAAACAGTAAGACATTAAGGTCACTGTATGACTTTTAGCAACACTATCTCTGGTAACTTCTAGCACTGCACCGTTGAATATAGTATCCCCTAGCCACATGTGGTTGTTGAAATTTAAGTTAATTAAAGTTCAAAATTTAGTTCCTCGCTTTTGCACTGTTGGTGGGAGTGTAATTAGTTCAACCATTGTGGAAGACAGTGTGGCAATTCCTCAAGGATCTAGAACTAGAAATACCATCTGACCCAGCAATCCCATTACTAGGTATATACCCAAAAGATTATAAATCATACCACTATAAAGACACACGCACGTGTATGTTTATTGTGGCACTGTTCACAATAGCAAAGACTTGGAAACAACCCTAATGCTCATCAATGATAGACTGGATTTAAAAAATGTGGTGCATATTCACCATGGAATACCATGCAGCCATAAAAAACGGTGAGTTCATGTCCTTTGCAGGGACATGGATACAGCTATAAAAAAGGATGAGTTCATGTCCTTTGCAGGGACATGGATGAAGCTGTAAACCATCATTCTCAGCAAAATAACACAGGAACAGAAAACCAAACACCGCATGTTCTCACTCATAAGTGGGAGTTGAACAAAAAGAAAACATGGACACAGGGAGGAGAACATCACACACCGGGGCCTGTCGCGGGTGGGGGTTAGGGGAGGGATAGCATTAGAAGATATACCTAATGTAGATGATGGGTTGATGGATGCAGCAAACCACCATGGCACGTGTATACCTATGTAACAAACCTGCACGTTCTGCACACATATCCCAGAACTTAAAGTATAATAAAAATAAAATAAAATAAAAACAGAATTTAGTTCCTCAGTCACCCAAGTCACATTCGAAGTGCTTAAGAGCCACATGTGGCTAAAGGCTACTGTATTGGACAGCACAGATAAAGAACATTCCTATCCTCTCAGAAAGTTCTACTTGTCAGCACTAATCCTCAAGAACTCTGGTAGACAACTCCAATATCATGCCAGCCCCTGCCTTCAATCCCAAGATTTTTCCGTTCCAAGGGGAAATCCCTTTGGCAGCCTCCCCTGCCAGAGTGTGGTCCAATAATGTTTTATTAACTTGTGGCTTCTCCACATATTTTCTGTCTTCCTTTGAATGCCTCCTCCACTCAGGAAGCAGCTAGTGCATTTTCTGCTTTCTACCCCGGGGAAGGGATAATAGTGCAGAAACAAGAGCTTCAGAAATGTGACAGAATAGAGTTCTTCAAGAAAAGAGTTTTGAGTTTCCAGAATACAGGCTTTGGAGCTTTAATAGTCTATGTCAGAAATAGTAGATTATAAAGCATGTATCATCCTGCTTAGTCTAAATAAAGAACCTACAGGCTGTGAGATGTTGAAGATGGTGATGGGGACTGGAAAGCGGGAGAGAAAGAGAGAAGAAAAGTAGATGATGCTTGTGCAGATACCATTAATGCCCAAAAAATTTCACTGCCAATCCCTGTGGGAAGGATTCTATTTTACCTTACTGTTGAGGTAAAGATCGGTCATGTGATTTTCTTTGAACAATGAATATGCACAGAAGTGACTTTTATGCTTCTTCTGAGGGCAGAAGTTTTAGGAGTCATTTTGTGATCCTGCCATCTTCTTCTTAATACTGGCAATGAACCAGTTAGGGGATGCTGTGGAACAGTGATGTGGCCCTCCAGCTGGAGTGAAAAAAGGTATCTTTGCTGTTTTAAATCAGAGGTTTGGGGATTGTTTGTTGCTGTAACATAATTGAGTCTAAGCTGACTGCTACAGTGGGTTTCTCTGAGAAAGTGGCACGCACCTTGCTTTTCCCCATGGTCAACAATTAGGTTGGGGGCAGACAGACTGGAGACAGATATATCATATCGTTTTGGGGCATCTGAGCACAGTGGAGAAACTGTACACCACTCCTGGAGTGAAGGCTAGGCATGGCCAAGCTTGCAGAGATCCTCTGCCTTCTAAGACACAGGACCAGTAAGACATCTACATGAAGTGTCTCAGGTACCCATACCACAGGCCAGTGGCAGCCCCAGAGCTCCCTGCACCCAAGCCATGTGCAATGATTTGGTGTCTGCATGTGTGCTGTGAGGATATACAAATGTACCTGAAAGAGCTGGATGTGAAAGCTATTGGGATCAAAGATGACGATCAGGAGGAGGAGGCAGCATTGGCCAAGACGGGGAATGAAGATGGAATTGCCTAAAACTTAATTTTTGCCACCTAGAAGAATAGACTTAATATAAAATTTAAATGTATTTGCAAAAGAAGAAGAGGAGGTGAGGAAGGAGGGTGGGAAGGGGAAAGAAGAGGAGGAAGAAGAGGAGAAAAGAAGAAAGAAGTTTCTATGTCTTATATACCTAGCTTTGACCTATGGGAAGATTACATTTCCCTGCTCCTGTTGACCTTGACTTTGACCTTGTCACTTGCTTTGGCCAACAATATATGGGCTTCTTACTTGCTTCAGCAACGTTGTAGTACTATTTGTCTGAGATATGTTTCCTTAGAAATCTGATACTCCATTTAGAAGCCCCCGAATTAGAATGGTTTTAACCTCTACTCTGAGAGCAAGCATTCACTACAGCTACCTGGCCAACATGGGAATCATTAGCTACATGTGGTTACTTAAATATTATTTTAAATTAGGTTAAATAAAACAAAAATCTCAGTTTTTCATTTCAAGTGCCCAATAACTACATGTGGTTAGTGGCTGCTGTAGCAGACAATGTAAAATAACATTTTCATCATCATAGAAAGCTCAATTGGACAGGGCTGGTCTACAGAACAGAATTCAGAATAACCTCATGTGTCACTTAACGACAGGGATACGTTCTGAGAAATACATTATTAGGTGATTTCGTTGTTGCACAAACATCATAGAAAGTACTTACACAGCCAGGCGTGGTGGCTCACGCCTGTAATTCCAGCACTTTGGGAGGCCAAGGCAGGTGGATCACCTGAGGTCAGGAGTTCGAAACCAGCCTGGCCAACATGGTGAAAACCCGTCTCTACTAGAAATACAAAATTTAGCTAGGTGGGGTGGTGGGCGCCTATAATCCCAGCTACTCGGGAGGCTGAGGCAGGAGAATCGCTTGAACCCAGGAGGAGGAGTTTGTAGTGAGCTGAGATCGCGCAACTGCACTCCAGCCTAGGTGACAGAGCGAGACTCCATTTCAAAAAAAAAGAAAGTACTTACACAGACCTAGATGGTATAGCCTACTGCACATCTAGGTTATAGGGTATAGCCTACTGCTCCTAGGCTACAAACCTGTATAGCATGTCACTGTACTGAATAGTGTAGGCAATTGTAACACAATGATAAGTGTTTGTGTTATCTGAACACATCTAAACATAGAAAAAGTACACTAAAAATACAGTGTTATAACCTTATGGGACCACTGTTGTATATGCAGTTCTTTGTTGACTGAAACATCCTATACATCATATGACTGTGTAGGGTCCACAGAAGAGAGAAAGCAGAACAGGAAGCTCGAGCTCATTCTAATTACGGCCAATCATCTTGCTGGACTTCTCCAGGACACTCTTTTCTTATCTACTATATGGGGGTTTATAGTACAAAATCTCTAAGTAATATGTTTTGGGGAATTAACTGGCCAGTCTATTTGCTCAATAAATTGCTGTTGGAGAAGATACACCTATGCCTTACAGTATTTGATATGTTGAAACAACATTCAGTGCTACAATACAACTAAAGGATATTACAGATTCCAATCACCTTTATACTTGCAGGTATCAAACTTGACTTGCACCATTAAAGTATATCTGTTAGTCCAAAATATTTTTTAAATAGGATGATAGATGTTCCCATCTTTGGGCATGGTATTAATAGATGTCATTAACTCCAATTTTCAGCCTTCCCTTAATATACCTTTGCATGGTCTCATCATAGGCAGAGTGTATTTTCCCATTTAATAACTTAGGACTTGACCAAGAGACTTCTTTGGCTAATGGCCTGTGGGTGGAAGCGATGTATGCCACTTCCAAGCTGTGCATTAAGAGGCTTTGTACATTTTGCTCTGGTCTTCTGGCACATTTACCACTGCCATAAGAAAAAACTTTCCCCCGATAGTTGCTTGTCTTCTTTCTTGGGCTCCAGAGGAACACTTGTACAGCAGGCCCAATACAGACCTTAGAATAAATTAAGGGTGTAATTGATCTATTAATTTCAGGACTGGTTATTTCAAAGAGATAGATAAAATGAATAGACAGAAAGGCAAAAGGAAGAAAAACACACAACTTTAGAAACAAGAAAAAGGATTTAATCACAGATGCAAAAAAAAGTATAAGAATACTTTTGCAATCTTATGTTTACTTATTTTAAAGTAAGCTCTTAATTTGCTTGGAGAATATGAACTGCTACAAGTGTTTCTTTTTTTTTTTTTTGAGATGGAGTCTTGCTCTGTCTCCCAGGCTGGAGTGCAGGGGTGTAATCTCGGCTCACTGCAACCTCCACCTCCTGGGTTCAAGCTATTCTCGTGCCTCAGCCTCCCTGAGTAGCTGGAATTACAGGCGCCTACCACCACGCCCAGATAATTTTTGTATTTTTAGTAAAGATGGAGTTTCACCATGTTGGCCAGGCTGTTTTCAAACTCCTGACCTCAGGTGATCTGCCCGCCTCTGCCTCCCAAAGTGCTGAGATTATAGGCATGAGCCACCGTGCCCCGCCTGCTACAGGTTTTTCAAAAATAGGTAGGAAGCATGAGGGGACCAGGAACACGGAAAAAACTTGGAAAACTTTTCAAGGAACAACACTCCCCAAAGTAGCCAGGCCCATATGGTTTTATGGGAAGCACTTTCAAAGCTTCAAAGAACAGATAATTCTTCTGCTATTTAAAGTGTTTCAGAGCACAGAAACAAAATGAAAGCATCCAAATTCACTTTATGAAATTGCCTTAACGCTGTTATCAAACCTGATGAAGATGGCACAAACACCAAAACAACAAACCAACATCGCCTACAAGAATAGATACAGGCCGGCCACGGTGGCCCACGCCTGTTATCCCAGCACTTTGGGATGCCGAGGCGGGTGGATCACCTGAGATCAGGAGTTCGAGACCAGCCTGCCCAACACGGAGAAACCCCATCTCTACTACAAGTACAAAATTAGCTGGGCGTGGTGGCACATGCCTGTATTTCCAGCTACTTGGGAGGCTGAGGCAGGAGAATTGCTGGAACCCGGGAGGCAGAAGCTGCAGTGAGCTGAGATCGTGCCACTGCACTCCAGCCTGGCGACAAAGTGAGACTCTGTCTCGGGAAACAAACAAACAAAAAAGAATAGATGTAAAAATTATTAATAAAATGTTAGTAAATAAAGTCCAACAGTATATGTGTTTATATATAAACATGTTATACATTTTAATGTTATTGAGGAAAAAATCGGAAAACTCAGATTCATTTAAAAAGTGAAAAATACCCATATTCTTACTAATCAAGATAACACTGGGAATTCATAAACGTGTTTCAAAAATAGGATCAGACTGTTGTTAGGACAATATGTTCTTTCTTATCTTCTGTTATTCTAAATATCTCTGTGATCAACATGTTAATGGTTAAAACTTTTTGCATATATTTATTTACTTAAGATCAAAATTAGATAATTAAAATTTCTGCATTGAAGTGTGTCATGTTTTAAAGCTTTTTATATGTATTGCCAAATTATCCCGTAGATAAATAATGGAAATTTTTGCAGTCCCAACTACAGCGTGTAAATATGCCATTTCCTCCATACCCTAACCTATGCTGAGTATTACCACTCTTAATGATCCTGCCAGATGAATAGATGAGAAATAGCATTATTACGCTGTTTTAATTTGCATTTGTTTTTACCACATTAAACATCTTCCCACATGTTTCATGGCCATTAGTATTACTTCTTTGGTTAATTAATTCTTCATGTCCTTAGCCCATTTTTCTGTTGTAGGTCTACATTTTCTTATCAATTTTTAAAAGCTTTTTAGTCGGCCGGGCACAATGGCTCACACCTGTAATCCCAGCACTTTGGGAGGCCAAGGCAGGTGGATCACGAGGTCAGGAGATCGAGACCATCCTGGCTAACATGGTGAAACCCCGTCTCTACTAAAAATACAAAAAAATTAGCCGGGCGTGGTGGCGGGCGCCTGTAGTCCCAGCTACTCCGGTGGCTGAGGCAGGAGAATAGCGTGAACCCAGGAGGCGGAGATTGCAGTGAGCTGAGATTGTGCCACTGCACTCCAGCCTGGGCAACAGAGTGAGATTCCATCTCAAAAAATAATAATAATAAAAGCTTTTTAGTCATATTAATTATACTAATGCTATTGTATCTTGTGGCAAATGTTTTCTCTAGTTTGGCCTTTCCTTTTCAACATCTGTAATGTTGATTTTTATCTTCCAGGAATTCTACTTTTTTTTTTCTCTGAGATGGAGTTTCACCCTTGTTGCCCAGGTTGGAGTGCAATAGCACAATTTCGGCTCACTGCAACCTCCATCTCCCAGGCTCAAGCGATTCTCCTACCTCAGCCTCCCAAGTAGTTGGGATTACAGGCATGAGCCACCACACCTGGCTAATTTTGTATTTTTAGTAGAGACAAGGTTTCAACATGTTGGTCAGGCTGCTCTCGAACTCCTGACCTCAGCTGATCCACCCGCCTCAGCCTCCCAAAGTGCTGGGATTACAGGCATGAGCCGCCATGCCCAGCCAAAATTCTACATTTTTAATGTGGTCAGATCCATCAATCTTTTCCTTTATGTTTTATGCCTTTGGTTTAATGCTTAGAAAGTCTCCCTCATCCCCAAAGGATAGAAATATTTACTATATTTTTACCTAAAACATTTATGTGTTAACTTTCTTTATTCTTAGTAAACTTTACATTCAACTTCTGGTAACAAAATGTTAACAAAAGCCAGTAGTTTTGACTCATTTCTCCCTCCAATATCCATTCAAAATAACTCATCAAACAGAATAGAGCAACTCTGTGTCACTCATGCGAATTAGAGAAAGGTCCCATTCACAATCTTGTCAAAAAATGGTACAGGTGATTTCTGAGTGAGGGAGTCCTGGCCAGGTAGATTTACTATGTGTAGTAACTTTTGGGGCAAATGAAACTAAGATCTGCACCATTTCTGACCTGACGCCTTTCTGTCCAACTCAGCTACCAAGTCTAAACTAACCAGACCTCTCTATGTGAGACTGACAAGCAGAAAAAAGACCTAGTATTAAAATGTAATAGTGATGAGAATGAAGAAGGTAATAATAATAAACTATACAGCCAAGTACTACTGTAAGTGCTATGACATACATTATCTTATTTAATCCTTAGAAGAACTCTACGATGAGGGTTTGACTATACCTATCAAATAAACCAAGCTCAGAGGGTTTAGGTGAACTGCCATTCAAGTGTCAGAACTAGGATTCAAACTTGGGTTTTTCTAGTTCAAATGCCTGCGCTTTTATTATTACCTCCATAAAACAGGGAGACTAATCTGAGAATCCAGAGAAAATAGCTTCTAGTGAAAGTTATGCAAGAAGTAAGGGAAATATATTTTTTCACTCTAATTTGTATTCTTAGTGAGAACTGAGAGAACGCTGCTTTAATATAACAAGAGCTGGTTGCCATGAAGAAGAGCCACATTAAACAAGAAAGGGTTCTTGGATAAGAAACACATGACTTCCAAACTAATGAAACTCCATAGAGGCAGGAAATAGCAGATCTGGCACTGCCCAAAATGGAATTACTGCATTAGAAGATGGGCTGGAAGAACGATCCCAAAATTCAGAGGGAAAAAGTAGGTAATGCAATGAAACGGTGAGGAAAGGAAAAATAGACATGGAATCTTTTTTCAAAACATTCAAACAAACATGTAATAGAATTTGCAGAGCAGATGATGAAGAAGAAATAAGCATAAAAAATACTAAAAAAGGCCGGGCGCGGTGGCTCACGCCTGTAATCCCAGCAGTTTGGGAGGCTGAGGCAGGCAGATCACCTGAGGTTAGGAGTTCGAGACCAGCCTGACCAACTTGGAGAAACCCCAGTCTCTACTAAAAATACAAAATTAGCCGGGCGTGGTGGCGCACGCCTGTAATCCCAGCCACTTGGAAGGCAGAGGTTGTGGTGAGCCGAGATCGTGCTATTGCACTACAGCCTGGGCAATAAGAGCAAAACTCTGTCTCAAAGAAACAAACAAACAAACAAATAAATAAAAACATTTTGCAGAGCTGAAGAAAGGCCCAAGTCAAAATTAAAATAATTCACTAAGTGCTAGAAAATATTACTGCACAGGAAAAACAAAATCCCTAGACATATCTTGATTAAATTTCTGAATTTGGAAGATAGACACACACACACACCAGAAAAAAAGAAGTTTTTCTCTGAAAAGAGAAGCTGGTTTGCCTCATGCTTCACATCTGCAATGCTCAATGCCAATAAAATTTGGAACAAGATTACAGGGCACCCATGAAAATAGGTCATAACTCAAATGCAACTCAAAAGTCTACATCTGGCCTAACATTCACAAATGAGGGCAAAAGGAAGTCACTTTTAGACATGTAATGACTGAAAAAGTTTATTAACTACCCATTTTTTCTGGGAAAAAGAAACCTCAAAAATTATTGTTTTTCAAAAGAAAAATCAAAATAAAAAACAGGAGAAAAATTTCTTCATGATCTTGTGGTAGACAATGATTTCTTAAACATGACACCAAATATTCTAATCTTAAAGGAAACATTGGCAAATTGGACTACTTAACAATTAAGAACTTTGGTTCTTAATGGTTCATCTGATGACACCATTAAGAGAACGAAAAAGGCCAAGCCCTATGGTACATGCCTGTTATCCCAGCACTTTGAAAGGCTGAGGCAGGGGGATCACTTGAGCTCAAGAGTTCGAGACTAGCCTGGGCAACTCCAAAACTCCATTTCTACAAAAAAAAAAAAAAAAAAAAAAAATTCAATAATTAGCCATACCTGGTGGCAGTGCCTGTAGTCTCAGCTACTCTGAAGGCTGAGGTGGGAGGATCACTTGAGCCTGGGAGGGCGGAGGCTGAATTGAGCGGAGATTGCACCACTGAACTTCAGCCTTGGGAACAGAGTGAGGCCCTGTCTCAAAAAATAAAAAACAGAATGAAAAAGAAATCATCATAGTGAGACGAATTATTTGCAATACATTCAACCTTCATAAAACAGGGAGAGAGAGAACTCAACTCCAAAGTATATAAATAATCCAGATGGGTATGGTGGCTCATGCCTGTAATCTTGGCAATTTGGGAAACTGAAGCGGGCAGATCACTTGAGCCCAGGAGTTCAAGACCAGCCTAGGCAACATCTCTACTGAAAAAAAGCAAAAATTAGCCAGGCCTGGTGGCGCATGCCTGTAGTCCCAGCTACCCGGGAGGCTAAGGTAGGAGAATCACCTGAGCCCAGGGAGTTGAGGCTGCAGTAAGCCGAGATCAGGCCACTGCACTCCAACCTGGGCAACAGAGCAACAGTATGAGACCCTGTCTCAAAGAAAAATAGATAATAGATAGATAGATAGATAGATAGATAGATAGATAGATAGATAGATGTGTGTATATATATGTTATACATGTGTGCGTGTATTTGGCGGGGTGTGTGTGTGTGTGTACATATATAGACTCCGGGGCCAGGAGTGGTGGCTCACGCCTGTAATCCCAGCCCTTTGGGAAGCCGAGGCGGGTAGATTGCCTGAGGTCAGGAGTTCAAGACCAGCCTGGCCAACATGGTAAAACCCCTGTCTCTACTAAAAATACAAAAAAATTTAGCTGGGCATGCTGGTGGGTACCTATAATCCCAGCTACTCTGGGGGTTGAGGCAGGAGAATCACTTGAACCCGGGAGACGGAGGTTGCAGTGAGCCAAGATTGCACCACTGCACTCCAGCCCGGGTGACAGAGCAAGACCCCATCTCAAAAAAAAAGAAAAAAGAAGGAAAGAAAGAAAGAAGGAAGGAAGGAAGGAAGGAAGGAGAATCTTACAAATCAATGGGAAAAAGGAAGAAATCTTCAGGAGAAATTGACAAGAGATCAAGAGATTTGAATAGTCACTTTACCACAGCGACTATCCAAATGGCCCAAGAACATGAAAAGTTGCTCAACCTTGTTAATCATCCAATATATGCCATTGATATGACAATGAAATACCACCACACACCCGTGGAAGAGCTAAAATGGAAAGAGACTGGCTAAACCGGTGCTGGTGAGGATGCAGAGCCAGTGGGACGGTCATATAATGCATTTTGGTGGGAGGGAAACCAGTACAGTACTTTAGAGAGCTCTGTTTGCAGTATGCACTAAGGCTGAACAGTATGTACACTTCATGACCCAGCAATTTCACTTGTTCAACAGAAATGTGGACATATTTACCACAAAAGGCATGCACTAGAATGTTTGTATTGGCAACATTTGTAATAGTCAAAAATTGGAACCACCTGAAGTCTCCATTGACAACATAGTGGATAAATAAAAAGGTGGTGTATTCACACAATACAATGAATTGTATGAAATCATAATCATACAAAGGTGGTGTATACATGGAAAAAAAAAGGAATGTATTCATGCTTCATCTAACAATGGATGAAAATGTGGATGAATCTCACAATGGAGGCTGAGCAAAAAAGGCCAGATACAGAACAGTATATACTGTATGATTTCATTTACATTAAGTTTAAAAACAAGCAAAGTGAATCAATGGTAATAGAAGTCAGTATGGAATTTATCTTGGGGGAGCTGGGAAAGGGTGCTGTAGTACCGGGGAGGTGGCACACAGAGGACTTCTATAGTTCTGCTAACAGAAATGTCCAATTTCTTGATTTAAGTGGTGGTTACATTGAGAATACTCATTTTATAAAAATTTATCAAGCTCTACACTTGATGGTGCACTTCTTTGTATCATATTTTAAAAGTCAATGTTTATATATAAATTAACAAATATAAGCTTAAACACTTGGAAATTATAAGGCAGTCTTCTAAGTTATCTCTTAGATCAAAAAGGAAATCAAGAATGTAATTACAGAATATATAGAAACATACTACTATGTAAATATTGCATAAACACTCATAGTTTCACCCCAAAACTGCACTCAAAAGAAATTCATAGAGATAAATATTTTTAATGTTATCAGAAAGAAAGAAATTATGCTTTTATCTCAAAAAGCCCAAAAAGAGGAAAAATAGATAATCAATATCAGTCAGGCACAGTGGTTCATGCCTGTAATCCCAGCACTTTGAGAGACTGAGGCAGGCGGATCACTTGAGGTTGGGAGTTTGAGACCAGCCCGACCAACATGGAGAAACTCCTTCTTTACTAAAAATACAAAAATTAGCCGGGCGTGGTGGCACATGCCTGTAATCCCAGCTACTCGGGAGGCTGAGGCAGGAGAATCGCTTGAACTGGGGAGGCAGAGTTTGCCAGTGAGCCGAGATAGTCCTATTGCACTCTAGCCTGGGCAACAAGAGTCAAACTCTGTCTCAAAAAAAAAAAAAGAAAAGAAAAGAAAAGAAAATCAATATCAAGCAACATGGAGGAATACATTCATAAAGGTAGTAGAAGAATATGGATAAAAACAAAAATTGATTAATAAATATAAAAATTACTGTTATGATAAAACAATAAAAGAAATATATGATGAGTCCAAGACAGAAAACATAGATATGCAACATTAAGAATGAGAAGAGGGCAGTAGGTTCGGATTCCGATTCACAAACTCAGGTGTATTTTCCATGACTGGACTTTGTGTTTTCAGACCCATTCTATAGAGTAGCAGAAACAATTTTAGGCATTGAAGTTATCTCCTTTTTCCTGCATTTGCACTCGTTTTTCTCAGGGGAAGATGGTGTGCCATATGTAGTACCATGACTGGAGGGTGGAGGAGGGGTTGTTGAGCTTCAGCCTTGGGTTATTATTCTTACTTGCCATCATCTGCTCAGAAGCCTGTATGCATCCAATTTCTGGATGTCAGTTTAGGTCGCTGTTGAATATATCCTCATTACAGACCACAGGGCTTTTTCGTGAACCTATCTCTCTTCCACCTAACTCCAATGCCTACTTCTTATAAGTGCTAGGAGAAAATTCTACAGCTTTCATGCCACTCTAGATGATAAGCAACTCATTTGCACCTCTCCAAGATGCTTGGGTTCCCAGAAAACCCCCTATTGCAGTGGACCAAACCTCCAAGCTAGGTCAGGTCTGTCTGTCTGCTTGCCTGCCTGGACCTAGCAGAGCCCTTTCCATTGTAACAGTCCATGCATTGCTTGCATGTTAACCTTAGATATCTTTCTTCTCTTTGGGGTTTTGATGGTAGAGGTAGGGTGGGTGCCAAGTGCAAAAATTAAAAATACCTAGGAAGTAGAGGAGCAAGGGGAGTCATCTGTTGGTTGATCATCAGAATCTCAGGTGACAACACGCAGATGTAGAGTCCAGAAGAATAATTTTAAGAGAACGTTATGTATTCTGTTTAATCTTGATTGAGTATTCACAGTTGGGAAGGCACTGTGGTAAAGGCAGGGCTACAGAAGTAAAGATAGACAAGAATTACTCTTGAATCTTCCATTTCTCTCCTCTCTTCCGATCCCACATTTTCTATTCTATCAATTTCTAAGTCCTTTTATTTCTACTAATGCTTATGAATATTTGCTGGATCTGCCCAGCTTCCTCCACTTTTTTTTTTTTTTTTTTTTTTTTTTTGAGACAGAATTTCGTTGTTGTTGCCCAGGCTGGAGTACAATGGTGCAATCTCGGCTCACTGCAACCTCCGCCTCCTGGGTTCAAGTGATTCTCCTGCCTTGGCCTCCCCAGTAGCTAGGATTACAGGCATATGCCACCACACCTGGCTAATTTTGTATTTTTAGTCGAGATGGGGTTTCTACATGTTGGCCAGGCTGGTCTTGAACTCCCGACCTCAGGTGACCCACCCGCCTCAGCCTCCCAATGTGCTGTGATTACAGGCATGAGCCACCATGCCCATCCAGCTTCCTCCACTTTTGTGGTCATCACTCTGGCCTTCTGTCTGGGTATTCCAGCAGTTCTTCCCGGTCTTCCCCTCCCTCCACCCTAGCTGTGCGACTGTCCTCTTTCCAACTGTTCTGAAATTCACCCAGCTTTTTGCAATGCAACTTATTTATTTTGCCTGTAAGTCCTCACACATGTGAATTCCTCTAGTGGGAGTACTTTTGACTCCTTTGTGGCTTTTTATTTTTTCTACAATTTCATCTTTTATTTTAGGTTCAAGGAATACATGTGCAGGTTTGCTACATGAGTATATTGTGTAATGCTGAGGTTCCGGGTACGATTGATCCCATCACCCAGGTACTGAGCATAATACCCAATAGGTAGTTTTTCAAGCCTTGAAAAGCTCCCTCCCTCACCCTTTTCATAGTCCCCATTGTCTATTCTTGTCATATTTATAGCTGTGAGTACCCAATGTTTAGCTCCCACTTATAAGTGAGAAAATGCAGTATCTGGTTTTCTGTTTCTGCCTTAATTCACTTAGGATAATGGCCTCCAGCTGCATCCATGTTGCTGCAAAGGACATGATTTCATTCTTTTTTATGGCTGTGTAGTATTCCATGGTACATACGTACCACACTTGCTTTATCCAATCCATTGTTGATGGGCACCAAGGCTGATTTCACGTCTTTGCCATTGCTCATGCTGCGATGAACATACGAGTTCATGTCATTCTGGTAGAACAATTTATTTTGCTTTTGATATATACCCAGTAATGGGATTGCTGGATCGAATGGTATCTATTTTAAATTCTTTGAGAAATATCCAAACTGTTTCCCACAGTGGCTGAACTAATGTACATTCCCACCAACACTGTATGTGTTCCCTTTTCTCTGCAGCCTCACCAGCATCTGTTGTTTTTACACCTTTTTTATTTATTTATTTATTTATTTATTTATTTTTTGAGATGGAGTCGCTGTCTGTTGCCAGGCTGGAGTGCAGTGCCACGATCTCGGCTCACTGCAACCTCCGCCTCCCGGGTGCAAGCGATTCTCCTGCCTCAGCCTCCCGAGTGGCTGGGATTACAGGTGTGCACCACTGTACCTGGCTAATTTTTTGTATTTTTAGTAGAGACAGGGTTTCACTTTGGGAGGCTGAGGCGAATCACCTGAGGTCAGGCAATTGTTACCTGAAATCTTCTTGTTATTAAATAAAATGAACACTTTTCAGTCCTTATCATTCCTACTAAACTGTGAACATGGGTACCTATTTACATTATGATCACAATGATGGCAATATAATTACATGATTAGTAGTATTGCATCAATACTTAGTCCACTTCTAATTTTTGATTGTACCACTTTCTGACTCCTATCTTCACTTTTAGCATAATACTTTGCATATTCCATAGTTCACTATTTTACTTCCTCTATAGTCATATACTGAGCCCCCATTTCTGTTTTCTTGCTTTCATACCCATTTCTAAAGCAGCCTCAACTTGACTCAACCTGCCTCTCTGCCTTCTCTGCTTCCACTTTTGGGTGGTTGATGCTGTTGATGAAAAGTCCTACCATTGTGCAGAGGGCATGATCTCCAGTCAAGTTTTCCAACTCTTCCCAGGTATCCTTCTATGTCTCCCAATCAGTTCTCTCTCCCATTCTCCACAGCTCTTAATTCAGACATTATCCATTTTTATTAAAACTCCCACTTCATTCATCTTCTGCCCCATAGGTGAGTGTTATCTCTCCATCTTGTTTCAAGTATCAAATGGAAGCCATCCTCTGAAAATTTCCTCATTGTCCTCCCACCACACCTGTATGACCTGCACACGGACCTGCATCTCCACCCACCCTCCTCTTTCTCTCCTGCCTCAACATCCCAAAGGCAGCCTAACCTGGATCTCATTATCTGCCTCCTTTTCTCTATCTTATACTACCTAATTCTCATTAGCTTTGAAATCAGCTCATATCTCTCTCCTCTTGAAAATCAATCCTTTAAATGTCTGACTGTCTGCTATGGTCTTGTGTGTCTTCTTCTTACATTGCCACACTTCTTGAGAGAAACACCTGGATTCACTGTCTCCACTTACTGACCTCCTTTTAATTCCTCAGTTTGTACCCACCTGGCCTCGCCACTACATCCAAATTGCTCTCATCTTGATTATAAACCACCTTCTTATTATTAAATCAAATGAACACTTTTCATTCCTTATCTTAGTGGAACACCGTAGCATTAAAAGGAATTAAAGAGCCCCCCTCTTTTCTGGAATTTTCTCCAGCCTTAGTGATAGGAATACCAGCCCTTCCTGGTTTTCTAGCCACTCCCTCTCATTCTCCTTTGCCAATACCTTAAATGTTGGCATTCCTCAGGATCCTCTTTTATTCTCACTCCACATACTGTATAGGTCATATCTATTCTCATGATTTCAGTTAACATCTGAATGCTGACCCCTTTCATATCTATATCTCCATTGAAGGCACTCTGAGCTCCAGACCTCTCTAGTGAAGACTTTCGGCTTGAGTGTCCCTCAGACACCAACTGATCAAAAATCAAATTCATTATTTTTCCTATCGAGTAACTCTTGCTTATCCTGGTCTTTACTTCTGTGAATGGCACTAACATACGCTCAAAATTGAGCTCTTCCTCCTCCAAATCCAGAATCTCTCTCTCCTTCACCATCCACATCCAATGATCAAGTCCCATATTTTCCATTCTATTAATACGTTTCAAACCTACCTTCATCTCTCCATTTCCACTACCATCTGCCCTTTGGTTGGGTTATTGCCATGAGCTAAGTTGCTACCTTTACTTTTGCCTGCCTCCCAAACCCATCATTCTTTTTTTTTTTTTTTTTTTGAGACTGAGTCTCGCTCTGTCACCCAGGCTGGAGTGCAGTGGCATGATCTTGGCTCACTGCAACCTCTGCTTCCCGGGTTCAAGAGATTCTCCTCTCTCAGCCTCCCAAGTAGCTGGGACTACAGGCACGTGCCACCAAGCCCGGCTAATTTTTGCATTTTTAGTAGAGATGGGATTTCACCATGTTGGCCAGGCTGGTCTCGAACTCCTGACCTCAGGTGATCCCCCCGCCTCGACCTCCCAAAGTGCTGGGATTACAGGCATGAGCCACCGCACTTGGCCACCCCATCATTCTTTATGTCCTAAATTCGATATGTTGGGTTACTCATCATTTCTCATGTCTGTAGAATAAGGAGGGTACAGCAATTTATCAGATGAATTCACACAAATGTACTATGCTGCCCTTCCCGTGTCCTTGACACTCCAATCCACTCCGTAGCTGGAATCATCTTTCTAAGGTGAAAGGGTTATGACAGCACTGTCTTGCTTAAAACTCTTCAGTGATGCCCCGCTGTCTTCAAAACAAGTCTAGACTCCTCAATGTGTCTTGTGAGTCCTTTCATGGTCTGGCCCCCATCTTGCCCCATGTTATGGGTTGAACTGTGTTCCCTCAAAATTCCTACATTGAAGTCCTAACCCTCAGCACCTCAGAATGTGAGCTTACTTGGAGCTAGGGCCTTTACAGAGGTAATCAAGTTAAAATGAGGTCATTAGGCTGGGCACGGTGGCTCACGCCTGTAATCCCAGCACTCTGGGAGGCCGAGGCGGGTGGATCACCTGACGTCGCAAGTTCAAGACCAGCCTGACCAATATGGAGAAGCCCATCTCTACTAAAAATACAAAATTAGCTGGATATGGTGGCAGGCACCTGTAATCCCAGCTACTTGGGAGGCTGAGGCAGGAGAATTTCTTGAACCTGGGAGGCAGAGGTTGCGGTGAGCTGAGATTGTGCCATTGCACTCCAGCCTAGACAACAAGAGTGAAACTCTGTCTCAAATAAATAAATAAATAAAATGAAGTCATTAGGATGGACTCTAATCCTAGACAGCTGGAGTCCTTATAAAAATGAGAAATTTGGACACAGAGATAGACACACACAGAGAGAAAATGATGCAGAGATACAGGGAGAATGCAATGTGGACATGAACATGGCCGTCTGTAAGCCAAGGAGAGAGAACGGGAGCAGCTCCTTCCCTCACAGCCTCAGAGGGAACCAACCCCACTGACGCCTTGATTCCAAACATCTGGGCTCCAGAATTGTGAGGCCACCCTGTTTGTAGTTCTTTTTTTTTTTTTAAACGGAGTTTCGCTCTTTCACCTAGGCTGGAGTGCAGTGGTGTGATCTTGGCTCACTGCAACCTCTGCCTCCCGGGTTCAAGCGATTCTCCTGCCTCAGCCTCCCGAGCCCACCATCACGCTGGGCTAATTTTCGTATTTTTAGTAGAGACGGGGTTTCACCATGTTGGCCAGGCTGGTCTCGAACTCCTGACCTCATGATCCGCCTGCCCCGGCCTCCCAAAATGCTGGGATTACAGGCGGTAGCCGCCATGCCCGGCCACTGTGGTACTTTCTTCTGACAGCCCTGGCCCTCTTTTCTTTCCTACACTTCGGCCAGCAGCACCCCTGCCCCCTTGTTCTACTATCCACATCCCCTGAATACGGTCAATTCTCTTAAATCTTCAGGCCTTTGCACAGGCTATTTCCTCAGTTTGGAATGCTCCTTTCCTTAGCAGTTTGCCTGCCTAATTCCTGTGTCATTTAATGTCTTGGCTTAGTGGCTTCCTCCTCTGGAGAGTTCTTCCTGGCCATCCACCCTTCCTCCACCTCCACCTACCAAGACTTTATTAAATGCCCTTCTGGTAGCACATAGCATGCAATTATCAGACTATGCATTATTCCCTATTTTCTTGTCTCCTTGCTAGATGGCAAACTTCCTGAAAGTAGGAATTATGTCATAGAAATCTACTATTTCTGCTTTTTCAGCACCCTTTGGTACTAGCACCCCAACTTTCCCTTAGAAAAACTCACCTTCCCTACTGCCAGCCCATGAGATTCAAATGATCCCACTTCATATCTCAGGGCTGAGCAGGGTATCCAGCCCCTGTGCATGTATTTATATCCGTTTCTCATGGCCATAGATATGGATTCAGGGATGACCATGACCTGCTGAGACCACTGAGAGCAAGCTCTGAGATTTCTGCTAGGACTCTCAGGACTGAGAAACTCTCTCGTTGCTGGAATTGCTACATGTGGGGCTGCTGGCCACCCATGGCCTTGTTGATTTTACATAGGAGAGCCCACCAGGAAGTAAGGCTGACGCAGGGGCAGAGAGAGCTGTGGTAGGGAGAAAGATCAGTTCTTAGCTAAACCAGGGCTTGGGACATTTGTCCATTCCAGGGCTCTCTTCACAGTCTGATATTTCCCCTATGTGGTTTATAGGTTCACCAATGACAAAATAATAGGCAGGAATAAATTTAAGAGGAAAAAGTAGATTAAAAACTAGGTCTTATTCAGGGAGTCTGTACATATAGGCCTCTTGATACCCAATTTATCCTGTGTTATTATTCAATTTGCTCGGTTACTAAACTGATGAAAACATTGAATTGGCTAAGTTGTATATGTATGTATGCATCTTAATGGGCATATACATAGCTTGAGAATCTGTTTTGCAAAAGTTCTGATTTTATTAGTATGATCCATAGTAAGTATCAGTCCAGGCAGTTTGTGCAGTGCTTAAGATCCGGGCTTTGGAGGCGGGCAAATCACAGTCTGACTCTTGGCTCTGCCATTTCTCAGTCGTGTAACTTCAGGCAATTTATGTAGCCTCTGAGCCTGGTTTCTTTATTTGCAAAAATGAGGATAATAATGGTACTACTTCATGGGGCCATTGTGGGAATGAAAGGAAATAACACATATAAACAGTACATAGCACAAGGCCTGGGTACATCACACAGCCACGAAAAAAAAAAAAGTTTTACATTTCTTTTTAAAATAAACATTTTATTTAAAAATATATGCATTTTTTAAAAAAAAGAACACATGCCAACTTTGGTATTTTAGCCACTGCTTTTTGTCTCTTCCCAGTAACCCACATTTCTTTCTGATTATGCATAATTGAGCCAAAGAGACCAACGTGAAAGCACCACTCCACAAGGTCCCACAGAGAACCTATGCTTGCTCTTTTTTTCTTTACAAAGTGTCTCTGTGCTTCACTGAGGGAGGATTTTAAGCACCCAGCAATACATTGTCCTCCGTTCCTACTGCAGGGCCATTGGAAAGAAACTCTGGGGAGCAGTGTGGGTTCCTTTCCTTTGGAAAACATTAAAATAGCTTCCAGGATCCCCATCATTATACTCCCCTTTTCCATGAACACACAGGAGCTATGAAACCGCCTCTAGGAAATGCGTGCTCCAGTGTTCATGATGGGAGCAGATGGTTAAAATAAGCACAGGAGAACTTCAGGCGTTGGTTTGTCTTAATCCACAGGGAAAATCGCTGATTCCCAGAATCAAAAGGGAACTTACTCACATGTTATTGCATTCAATGAGTCCTATGATAATTTCCCTGGCAGATGACAACAAAATTCTTCCCAGATCTCATCCTGTGTTGAAATCATCTCCCCATGGGTAGGCTCAATCTAGCCAGGGTTTCTCTATAAACCTGGACTCTAGAATCAAACTCAGCTCCTTAACACAACTGACCAGATCTTGGCACTATAGGATTGTCTTGTTCCAGGACCTGGGCTCTGTGTGTCTATCAGCATCGTCTGTCTAATAAAGCACTGGCAATTTTGACCCTGAACCAACCTACCAGTTTATATTGGATTTATGAGAAAACCAGGAACCCAGACTCTTTTCACTACAGGTTTTCTCATATCTGATATTTGATAGCAAACTGTGTACCAGCAATTGGGAACTTCCTTCTGTGAGGAAGGAAGCTGAGGGCTGTAGGGGGAAATCAAGTTGCTTCATATTCTTAGATGATTTTCTTTTAAGGGCCAGAGGCTCACCAGGAAGTGTCCCTTTTGTCTATAGAGATGCTATGATAAATAGGGATAGGACGCAAAAATGCTTCCTCCACCCTTTCCTTATTTTCAAGGGGCTTCTGTATCTGGCAATCAAAACAAACCTTCAAACTCTCGTGGATGTTTTAAATGATGGGAGATATTAAAAGATCTCCAAGTGATAGACTACTGGTGTTTGTCCACAAAGAAAAAGACAAGAATTTTGAAGTGAGAGATAGCTTTTAGCTAAAAAGTGATCCACACCTCCACCCTCCCTTTTGGAAAAATGAAGACCCTTTTTTTTTTTTTTTTTTTTTTTTTTTTTTATCATAGCTAAAAGGTTTCTAGTTTAAGGACTGGGAGATTCTCAGTGTTCTCGCGTGTAGCAAATACAACTCCCTGGTCGTTCAAATCTGAACAATCTGTGCTGAATCAATTCAGTATTGTTTATCTGAAGATTTGTGTGCTCTGCCCATGGTGGGCATTAAATATTAGCCACTGGATAAGTAAATTTGATATGGGAGTTTTCAGCCAGACCAGAATCTGTTTCTAAAAGAGCTGATTGACTTTAAAATAAATAATATTTGGAAAGGACTATTTTGAATGCTTGGGATAGGTTTTATTGATGCTTTTTTTTCAGGTTGGACATAAATGTTTTTGAACGGCAAAAGGCTGACAGTTCTCAGACCCTCTATTATTCAGGTGAAGATTGTCCTGGTTTCCTCAATTACTGGTACAATTATTGTAGTGCTAAGAATGACTTCTCCTTAAAAAAATTCTGATTTACTTCTCATAATGTGACAGCTGAACTGAGAAGTTCATAGATCAGAAAGTTTGGCCCTTTTTTCTTCCCTCCTTTCTTTCCTCTCTTCTTTCCTTCCTTCCCTTCTCCCTCCTTCTCTCTTTACCCCCTTTCCCATCTCCTGTCTTCCCTTCCTCTTTCCCTCCCTCTTCTTCCTCCCTCCCTCCCTCTCTTCCTCCCTCTTTCTCCCTTAGAATAGAATATGTGTTGTCTCAATAACGTTGATAGAAGCAGGGTCACTACTAATAAGCACTGGCTTCCTGCAAGCACTTGCACAAATAAATTTTTTGACTTCTTTAGATAAGTATGAATCTACCAGACTGCAGCAGATAGCTGTAAATGTCTTCAAGTCTTCATCACCACGGGGGTTCAGAGGTCTTAAGAAAACTACACGTTAATCTTCGGGTTCTAAGAGCATTAGGGAACTTGAACGTGACCATCTTCGTAAGTCTGTGTACATCTTTTAGTCATGCCTGATTTGTCATCACAAAAGACACAACGAAGAGTTCAAAAGAATTTAAAATAAAATTCTCAATGGGAGACAAATTCATGGATTATCTGATCTACTGGAAGCAGCCAACTTCATCAATTTTCTCCCAATTATCTCCAGTTTTCTCCCTCAAATTTCATGTCTGAGCTATGAAGAGAGAGAGTGAATGTGGTTTGTGGAGATTGTGGAAGGAGGTTGAGAGCAGTTATCCAGAGATCTGCTCTTTTAACTGTGTTGGTTTGCATTAGGATATGGGAACCATTTTATCTTTTGTCTACTGTAAGGCATATCTATCAGTCCTGGGTCATAGCCTCAAAGATCCCCATAAAAAGGTACAATCTGGAGAAGCACAGAGGCCTCCTAACGAGGTCTAGTCTCTCAGATAGAAATACCCAAGGAAAAAAATAATTAACCCTCAGTCCCAGGTCTCAGAGTAGGGGCACTGTGTGAGTTTGTTTCCCAAAGGAAGTAAGGGGAAGAAAAAGAACATACAAACAGCAAAACATGACACCTGAAAAGTGCACTGACCAGCAAGCTTTGTCAAGACCCCAAGAAAACATCAACAGCTGAGGAATGAACAAATGTGTAGAGTGTATTAATAAGGTTTTCTTCCCCAGTAGCTTCATCTTCAAAGGAAACACTGGCAATTTTTTCTTCTGGATTTTTTTGGTTCTGATGACTGACATAAAAGCAAAATAAAAAATTTACCACGTGGATTTTTTAAAGCACAATACAGATAAAGGAATGTAAAATGATTTTCATGTTCCTTTCATATTCCTCTATAAGAGACTGTGATACCATTTCCAGCTACTAATGGTGAAGCCGTTCTGTCTTTTCACATCCATATTCATTGCCAAGATGAGCTTGTTCATGATAAGCAAGTAGCTGTGAGTCATCGGGTTGGAGCCATTAGTCATACACAGAGAGGCAACGTGTAGTCTGGTTGACTAATCAGAAATTCATAGTGAGAAAGGCCAGGTATCATTCACAGCAGATTAAGGGTTAAAGGCTTTTGGTGTAGAACTCTGTAGTGCCGCTTTTGAAGATACATGCACACACAGATATAATATACACATATGTATATATCTATTATACATACATGTATGTTTGTGTGTGTATGTGTATTCCTCCACATCCCACCCCCAGAATAAGATCTGGCAGCTTTCAGAGTAGTAATCACCAAAAACTCTCTGTGTTCACACATTTTTACAAGTTAACAATGGAATGACTTCTAAATCTTTGGTTTATCAAAAAGAGAGCTTCTAAAATCACAACATTTTTGATTATTTTTTCTATAAGTGCACAGTGAACAACTTTTTTTTTTTTACAAAAGATAAAAACAGTGCCTTAGTGATTTAAATAAAAAACAAAACAACAGCAATAGCTCCTTTCTACAGCATGCAACAATATAAAATGGTGAACTGGAGCCACAGTGAGCCTTACAGAGACTGTCCTGAAATTTTAGCTTTTTCCAACTCCCAGCCAAAGCCACGAGAGGTAATGAGGAATGCACATTAGACCATTGTCTTTTTCCTTCCATCGTTTTTAATGTGCAATTCTGTTTTCTTTCAAAAACCCAAATCTGAAATTCTCTCCTGTAAATATCATCCATATTTGTCTTTACAATGTGATGATTTCCAATTTCCCCAGAGCAACACAAACCAATAATTTCTTGAAAACTAAATGAGAATAGAAAGAACTTCGTGACTGATGGACCAAGTCACCGGTTTCTTCCTCAAGAAATTCTTGCGACTTCCTTTTGCAGCAAACTGTGCGTGTGGAGAATGAGTTCTCCAGAAGAACCTGGATTGTTAAATTTTTCAAAAATGGCTTTGTTAGGAGTATGGCAGCTTGTTAGAACTGAGAAGTCTTCCCCTCCCAATGTTGGGACAGAAAAAGAAAGATGGCCAAACGAGGAACAGGAAAGGATTGGTACCTTGAAGGAAAAGTGGAGTGGGAGAAAGATAAACTGATAATAACAAAACAAAAGGAGAAGCTGGACTCCCATAAGTAATAGTCCTTTTATAGGAACCCAGGGTGTTTATCCCAGGGTATGTGAAATGATGTTATTCTCTAGTCCTGTCTGAATTATCCCTGGTACGGCTTCCTTCCTGTGCCTCGAGATATATTTCTACCAATGTGATCATCTCTAGTCTTTAGAACTAAAGGGGGCTGTGTTGGGGAGCTTGTGGCATCTCCTTCGGGGGAAGAAGGTCTGCATCCTTCAGGGTTCTCACCTAGGACACGTACTTATCAGCACAGAGATGGTGGGAATGATTGGGCCACTGGTTAAAAAAGAAGAAAGTTCTGGGTGGAGTTCTGTGGACTCAGTTCAGGATAACTGTTGTTAGTGACCACATAGAGTCCTGGGTACAGGTTCAGAACCACTCCAGCGGGGCAGTTTTGTGGTAGAGGGACAATAGAGTTGATTTAGCTTCCCTGGAAATAGATTGGTGTTGTTCCTCTGTCTCAAGAACTTTCGATCTGAAGCTGGGTCTGGCTTCTCTTTTGAAAGATAGTAATGCAGACATTGGGCAACAGCTTCCATCACAGTTATGTCTTCCATAAGCTTTGAGGGGCTGGCTTCCCTGTACTCCCAAAAGACGATGTCTTCCTTCCACGTTATGTCTAGTGAATTTATGAGAAAAGCTTACAGTGTGAGCTTATGCCCCAACAATGCCTGAGAAAAATTATGGGCTAGAAAATGTACTGGTTTTTGAAAAGGCAGTGAAATATCTTTTTTGGCATCCTTAATCTGAGAAAGCACATTTTTGAATGCATTGTTGAAATCATTAACAGTTACTGAATGTTGGTAAATATTACAGTATATATATTTCTAAAAATGACTTCTGTTTGTTCTTGTTGATTGGCACAGAACTCATTGCTTCTTTTTAATTCTCTTCTTCTTCTTCTTCTTCTTCTGTTTTTGGGCAGTAAAGTATGTATGGCTGTGTGCTTTCCCCCATGGAACTCCTATTGGTCTTCCATAGCACTGGTGCATTGGGCATTCTACCATTGTTGTAAGTGAAGGTCCATGGAAGAATTCAAATTGAGATCAGTGACATCCAAGAAATCGATGTTGAAGATGCTGGGGCTGCTGGTGGTGAGGGCGCTAAAGCCCGCTGTGGAACTTGGCGGAGTGAGGTCCAGCCACTCCATGGTTTCCCAAGGAGATTCAGTGAAGCTTAACTGCAGCCCATTGCTGTCCACAGAAGAGGGTGAACACTGTGTCTGCATTGGAGAGAGGGGCCCTGGCAAGATCTCATGTGCACTGAAGAGGTCTTCTGCAGCCTTCCCAGAGAATCCATCCATTATCCCATCAAAGTGAGGCTCTTCGCTCCCAATTTTTAGAAGGGTGACATCACTCACCTTTCCTAGGGGGCTCTGGGAATTTAATAAGACTTCAAGATGCTCATCACTGTCGGTGGCATAGGGATCAAAGGGGATCTGGCTGCCTGAAGAAGCTTGTTCAAAGGAAGCCGAGGGCTTGGTGAGGACAGCAGTTGGACTTCGGGAAGATCTGGGTATCTTTGGGACTTTTTGAAGACATGAGTGATCCTCTCTAGCGTCTGCTGGCATTTCTGTGGGCAATACACGATGTGACTTGTTAAATCACTTCAAATTGAGCATGCCACGCAATATGAGTGAGTTACACTTAGATACAGAAGATGGCCACGCTTCCCTGGTCACCGCTCACCACCCAGTCTCATCTCTAAGCTGCTCTATCAATCTCCAATTCATCTTCCCTCTGGTTTTTCCCAAACCCTTTCCTCTTGGGAATTCCACTCTGTGATTATTCAACTCTCTTCTCTGAAGGTTCCTGTGCCTACTCCTCTGACCCTGGTAGTCCCTTGAGGACACTGAGTCCATCCCGACACCATCAGTGAGGGCCTGAAGATGAGGGACCAGGCGCCATGCCATTGCCACTTTCTGATTGCTACTCCCCCCCGCCTTCTGATGACAACTCAGCAGTTTTGGGTTTTGAGGGTGACACCAATGCCTCACCCCTAGCCTCCTGGTCACTCCCCCTCATCCACTGAAAACTCTACTTCCTACTCCATTGCCTTTTCCCCATTTGAACCCTTCTCATTCTGTAACCTGAGCATCCTTGGAAATCAGTGTTCATGCTGGCCTCTCAGCTCCCGACTTCCTCCTCAACTCCAGTGATTCCCCCATTGCCACCCTGTCAGACACACCTTGGATTGTGTCATCTCCAAATACTGCATCCCTCTGAAAGCTCACTTTCAAGCTCTCCCATCCTCTCCCAACCCTCCAAGCCACTTATTAAGTACCTTGTAACAGTAATTTCCCAACCATTTCCCAACCATTCACACCAATCCATAGATTCTACTATGTTATCACTGTCCACCAGGCCCTCTGGTCTTCACTTCTTTCCTTGTCTAGCCTGTATTTTTGGCAGAACCCCATACCTGAGGAACCTGATCATCTGCCTTTGCTGAGCATGCTCTGGATCAGCAGAACATTGCAAGAGAAAAATTAAACAACTAAGCTGACTTGGTTTCACTTTAGATTTCTGAGGTCAGACCAACAATTGGCATTTAAGACTGCAAAACAACCCTGCTGTGTTTCTCCAGAAAATTCAATTCATTCATGATTAAGTCATAACTGCTCTTCTTCCCCTGAATCTTCCACACTCCCCTTCTGCATCCTCACGCTTTTCTAGCCTTGCCACATATTTCATTAAAAATATACAAGGGCAGGCTGGGCGCGGTGGCTCATGCCTGTAATCCCAACACTTTGGGAGGCCTAGGTGGGCAGATCACGAGGTCAAGAGATTGAGACCATCCTGGCCAACATGGTGAAACCCCGTCTCTACTAAACATACAAAAAATTAGCTGGGCGTGGTGGCACGTGCCTGTAGTCCCACCTACTCGGGAGGCTGAGGCAGGAGAATTGCTTGATCCCAGGAGGTGGAGGTTGCAGTGACCCGAGATTCCGCCACTGCACTCCAGCCTGGCGACAGAGTGAGACTCTGTCTCAAAAATATGTGTGTGTGTGTGTGTGTGTGTGTGTGTGTATGGGCATCTGATATGAACTCTTCTCATCTTTCCATTACAGAACCCATTTACATACATATGTTTGTACCCATCTCTTTCTTCTTCCCTGTTGTTACAATGGAGGAAAGGTCTGTTCACTTGCTTGTTGTCTGTCTCCCTTACCAGACTGTAAACTCCACAGAAATCAGGATTTTGTCTGATGCAGCACTGAGGCCATGACAACGCCTGGCTACCCCTTCTCTGAGTCCTTTGCTACCTCCATCTCTGAAATTTTAAATGTTTTTGGCTTAAGGATTCCTCCCTGAGTGCTTTTATTTTGATCTACACATCCTCCTTAGGTCATCTTATTCATTTGTGTGGTTTAAAATTCTAGGTACACACTCCATAATTTTTTAAGTAAATAAATGAACAAATTAAAAGGTGACAAAAAGGACATGTTGATTATGTTTTATTGCTAGCATGAATAACATTAAAGCATGAATGAACCATCCAGTGGAAGGTTGCTAATTGAATTTCACTTTGAGTAGGTAGCACAAAACGTTCATTATCTGCTTTTTTCTTTTATTATAATTGAGAAGGCAGGGACATTGAGATTAGAACATAGAAAGAAGTAGTGCAGCAAGAGAAAACGCTTAAGGAGACAAGGATTAGGCTGAAACATGAAAACTATTAAAATGATTGCTGAAAAATGCTCCTAGGACAAAGGCAGTGAGGAATCATCCACTAAGCCTTCTTTTATCAGCTCTAAAAATGTGCGAGAAGCTCAAAGGAAATGGCTCTCCCTGAGGACTACCTGGTACATCCAACTCACAGTGTGCATCTGATCTTGGTACCGAGAGTTCATTCCTTAGAGTTCATGTGGGCTCAGAATGTCCTAATGGACAGGACACAGGCAGTCTTACCTCCGCTTTCAATAAGCACGTCCAGGAGTTCATCCATCTGCTGACTCCGGGTCATTTGCTATTACAAATTAACCAAAGGAAGACAGACAATTTAGAAGGTGGTTATCTCCGTAGGAAATCATTAGAAGCAGCACTGCAAGATTTTCAACTAGGTTTGGTCAAGGTATTTTTTTTTTTCCAATTGTGGTAAAATACACATAACTTTAAATTTACTATCAACCATTTTTAAGTGTACAGTTAAGGGGCATTAAGTACATTCACACTATTGTGTGACCATCACCACCATCTGTCTTCAGAATTCTTTTCATCTTGCAAGACTAAAATTGTGTACCCATTAAACCATAATTTCCCACGCCCCATCCTTTAGCCCCTGGCAACCACCATTTTCCTTTCTGCCTTTACGAATTTGACTATTCTATCTAAGTCCCTCATATAAGTGAATCATACAGTATTTGTTCTTTTGCAACTAGCTTATTTCCCGAAGTGTAATGTCCTTAAGGTTGATCCATGTTGTGACATGTGTCAGAATTTCTTTTTTTTAAAGACTGATTGAAATTCCATTGTATAGATATAACACATGTTGTTTATCCATTCATTTGTCAATGAACATTTGGGTTGTTTCTACCTTTGGGCTACAGTGAATAATGCTGCTATGAACATGGGTCTATGGCCTAAAGGTTTTTTAACCATGTTTGATTAAGCTTCAGTAGTAATTTTAGGCAGATAAACTACTGAATGAAACAGTCTACTACAACAGGAGAAGGGAAAAAGAAGGCAGAATGCTTCCTAGCACGGGGTACTTTAGAGTCAGTTCAGTTGTTTGAGAGGTTTTCATTCCAGGAGCAGGACATCTTAATATATAGAAAATGTCTTTTTAGGCTCTTACTTTGAAGTGACCTGAATCTACCTCTTGCTTGGTTGCTGCAATGTGGCCCAAGAACTTGGCTCATATTTTGTTGGTTCCTCATTGCAGTAGCTTGAGGAACCTGTAGACACTAGTAGGGTATGACCCCTCCTCTCTGGCTCATCTCTGGATGAGTCTTATTTCTGGATGTCCACTTTGCCTGGCCCTTTTCTTTTGAAACTGAAGAATCGGCTGATGTTTATAGAAACCAGGGGAGAGGAATGGAGAGAACAAAGGCATATAACCATCTCACTCCTCTGAGAGCCCAGACTCAATAAACACAGGTATCAGTAATCAATATGGATGGGAGCACTGACCAAAAAATGAGTCATTTATCAGTTCAAAAGGTACCAGATGCCTAAGGGTCTGGCAGATAATGGAAATGAACTGAATATAGAATAAGAAAAAGAGGCAGAGAGCAGAGCATAGCTGTGGCTCAAAGCAGCAAAAGAACCTTGGTTTAGGCAATTGTTGTCTCGCAGCAGTGTGGCTCCTGGTTTGCCAGATCCTCTAATTTTTTAGAAATGAGAAAGCCCACTCTGCATACCATCTCCTGTTATTTAAAACATTCTTTAAGCCAAACAAAACTTAACTGCAGGCTGACTTTGATCTGTGGGATACCCGTATGCAGCAACTGATGTAAATGTTCTTCTCTGGGTTGAGCACATACGAAGGGCTATCGAATACCTCATCCAAGCTCAGACTATTTGAAATAGGGGATCATTAATTGTTTCTCTTTTTCTTTCTTTTTTTTTTTTGAGATGGAGTTTTGCTTTTGTCACCCGGGCTGGAGTACAGTGCTACGAACTCGGCTCACTGCAACCTCCACTTCCCAGGTTCAAGCAATTCTCCTGCCTCAGCCTCCTGAGTAGCTGGGATTACAGGCACACACCACCACACCCAGCTAATTTTTGTATTTTTAGTAGAGACGGGTCTCACCATGTTGGTCAGGCTGGTCTCAAACTCCTGACCTCAGGTGATCCACTCACCTTGGCCTCCCAAAGTGCTAGGATTACAGGTGTGAGCCACCAGACCCAGCCTTGTTTTTTCTTTTTCTTACTTTTTAATTTTGAGACTTTCCAAATCCAAATGAAAGTAGAGGATACAGTGAACCTCCTTGCACTTATTATCCAGCTTCAATACCCGTCAATGTTTTGCCAGGGTCATTGAATTTTAAAGCCAGGGAGAACCTTAGAAAGTATTACTCTGACCATCACTGTCATCTATTTGAGAAGCTATTATGTGCTTGAACAATGTGGTAAGTGCGAGGTTATCTAGAACCCTTACCAAGTAAATATTATCCCTATTTTGTATAAGAGAGGTGAAGTATTCACCTTAGTGACAGTGGCAGCTGGCAGACGGCAGAGCTGGTACCAAAGCCAGACAGGTGACTCTCTTCTCTCCCTGCCTCACACAGCTACACATGCAACACTGTTTTCCAATTATTGTCTAGATAATTTGCTTATTTTGGTGGTGTGGCACATGACACACTCAATGTCAGAATTTACAGACTGCATGAAGTTTAATCATATCAAACAATGTCTGTTCATTGAGTCAGTCTATTCTTCCATAAAGAACAAATCACATGGTTACCTGCTTTACGGCATCTTCATAGGATGGAGGCTGTGTTACCTCTGAAATTGCTGAACTTGACTTAGAAAAAGTTGGGGATGGAATTGAAAACTTTGGCCCCACCTTATCAGAAGAGTGTAAACCAGCCATCTGCATGGGTAAAATACGGAGAAAGGCATTGAATTCATGGATCTGAAATGATATTGTTTCTGTTCTAGAAACGACAGGCTAAATTTTGGAAAAATTGATCTAAGAGGAAAAAAGAAAAATCCAGGGCTTAGAAAATAACTCCCATATATTAACAGTAGTGAATGCTACTGTGGGTTTATTGGTGGTGGCGTCTTAGAATGGGAACCTTGCAGATCTATCTTCCTCCTTAAGGTGCACCCTCTTTTAGGGGAAAATAAGTAAGAGTCCAATTCAATACAAAAAAGATCAGGCTGGGCGCGGTGGCTCATGGCTGTAATACTAGCACTTTGGGAGGCCGAGGTGGGCAGATCACCTGAGGTCAGGAGTTCAAGAGCAGCCTGGCCAACATGGTGAAACCCCGTCTCACTAAAAATAAAAAAATTAGCCAAGCGTGGTGGTGCGCCTGGAATCCCAGCTACTTGGGAGGCTGAGGCGGGAGAATCGCTTGAACCTAGGAGGTGGAGGTTGCAGTGAGCTGAGATCGCGCCACTGCACTCCAGTCTGGGCGACAGAGTGAGACCGTGTCTCAATCAATCAATCAGTAAAAAATAATCAACCCAGGAATTTCCAGAGTATTATCCCACAGGTCATTTATTTCAAACTGGGTATTTTGCAGAGAACTGGAGGCATTGCTGAGGTCTCTTTATGAACCAGCTTTGTTTATTGTGAGTGTGTTCTCCTGTGGAGTGCCTGGCCCACTTCAGGGTCTCTGCCCCTTCCCTGACTTGTGGTATGTGGCACTTTTATGTCATGCTTATCTTGTTTGTCTCCTTTCTGCCACCTCTTCTTTGCCCCTAGAGACTCTCCATACCCTGGATCCTTCATACCCCTGACTTCTTCCACCAGCTGAAGGGTGACATCTCTTCCTTTTCCATAAAGGTATTGCACTGTGACTCCTGCTTCGCACATCTCTCCAATCCTGTCCATGGATCTGTGTCCCTCTCTCTTCCTCCAACGTTGTTTCCCACACACCCTGATCCCAATCTTTAACTTCACAGAAATTGGTTTATTGTTCACGTTGTTTTGCAAACTTATGGCCATTTTAGTCATCATGATTTCTGGGATGACCCCAGGAAATGACTCCCTGGGAAAACTTCTAACTCATATTTGTACATCCTTTTAGATGCATTTGGAGTGGATTAGTTTCTCTCTAAAATGACATTTACTTCTGCCATTAAGGGAACTTCATTATTGTTCACTTTGGAGGACCTTTCCAGCCCTTTATAATCAATGTGTCCCTCCCTCCCACCAGCATTTAATGTTGTAAGCATAGATCAGTCCTTGTTAACCTATATTGTTCTTTATTTTTTTATTTTATTCATTTTTTTTTTTTTTTTGAGATGGAGTCTCGCTCTGTCGCCCGAGCTGGAGTGCAGTGGCGCGATCTCAGCTCACTGCAACCTCTGCCTCCTGGGTTACAGAAGAGAGAAGAGGCAAAGTGAATCCCAGGTTGAAGCTTTTTTTCAGGTGCCTACCTTTTGCTGTACACATGGGCTTTTGGGACAAGGGTTGCCCCCGGCACCATGACCGCTGTCTGCTTGGGCTCCAGAGAAGGGCGGGTGGAGGCTGGAAGAATGGGGAGAGAAGCTTGGAGGATGGCCATCGTGTGCTCCTGAGTTCTGTAAAGGAAGAAGTGACAAATTACATGGCCGGCAGCAGCTCACTTGAGTGTGACCTTTGCTGACAATTCTGGTTCCTGCCCTGTGTCCCCTGGTGTCATTTTTGCAAACCTTCCTAAATTCCATTACCAGATGAACTTGCCTAAAATCTGGCTTTTTAGACATCACCTACTGCTCAGAAACTTCCAGTGGCTCCAGGTATCCAGATCATAGGATTTCCACTTTCAAACCGGATGGGTGTTCAAGACTCTACACTTTGGTGCTATTTACTTCTGCAAGCTTAAGTTCTACTATTCCTGCCACAGACCTCCAGCAGCATGCCCTGTACATTCCATCCCCCTACCTTGTCCGTTTCCTGGCCCTCTACTTTTTAACATGACACTTTCTGTCAAGTCCAACCCCTTCATGAAAGCTTCCTGCACCTTTCCAGCCCTTTATAATCAATGTGTCCCTCCCTCCCACCAGCATTTAATGTTGTAAGCATAGATCAGTCATTGTTAACCTATATCGTTCTTTATTTTTTTATTTTATTCATTTTTTTTTGAGACGGAGTCTCGCTCTGTCGCCCAGAGTGGAGTGCAGTGGTGCAATCTCGGCTCACTGCAACCTCTGCCTCCCAGGTTCAAGCTATTCTCCTGCCTCAGCATCCCGAGTAGCTGGGACTACAGGCACGCGCCACCACGCCTGGCTAATTTTGTACTTTTAGTAGAGATGAGGTCTCACCATATTGTCCAGGCTGGTCTCTATCTCCTGACCTCGTGATCCACCCGCCTCGGCCTCCCAAAGTGCTGGGATTACAGGCATGAACCACTGCGCTTGGCCTAATTTTTGTATTTTTAGTAGAGATGGGGTTTCAACATATTGGCCAGGCTGGTCTTGAACTCCTGACTTTGTGATCCACCCACTCGGCCTCCCACAGTGCTGGGATTACAGGCATGAGCCACCGTGCATAGCCTAATTTTTGTATTTTTGGTAGAGATGGGGTTTCCCTGTGTTGGCCAGGCTGGTCTCGAACTCCTGACCTTGTGATCTGCCCACCTTGGCCTCCCAAAGTGCTAGGATTACAGATGTGAGCCAGCGTGCCTGGCCTGTTCTTTATCGTTTTCTCATGAAATTTTTAATGTCTTCAAAGAGTCTTTGTGAACCATAAATCACTGTACAATGTTAGCAGCAATATCATCAGTACTGAAATTTTTGGTCCAGAGCTGTGTCTCAAGAGCTATTTTTACCTTTGTTTCCCAGGAGAGTACACACTCAATAAATGTTTGTTAATTATGACAATACTTTATTTAGGTCCTAACTTCTCCCAGAGTGCCCCTCAGGGGTAGACATCATTCGTTGGAATGCATTGTTCCTGTAGGTTTGTAAAAATTAATTCTCATTACCTTTTGCCACACTTCACACTCTTGGGGTGGAGATATTCCACTTGAATAGGGCATGTACTTAGAATTAACAAATCTTGGGTTCATGTGATCCTGGGTACTAATTTAAGCTCTCTCCGCCTCACTTTCCTCAATGACAAATAAAGAAGAATACATTGGAGCTCATAGGTTTCTTATGGCGATAACTGAGATTACTTATAGACATGCCTCTTAATGCTTGGCACTTAGCAGGTATTCAATTAATGTGAGTTTTCTTCCGATTCCTTTTCTAATAATGGTGATGTCAGAACCTTTTGATAATGCAACCTTTCTCAACTTGACTTATATAGGCTTTCCTAGTAATTCTTCAGCTCATGAGCATAAAGTCTTTGTCATTCACCTTTGCCTAGTCTTTGAATTAGTGAGTCTTCTAAGCCATCTCCTATGACCACTTCCATTCTGCTGCAGCCACTGGCCCTCTTTCTGATCCTTGAACAGTCCCTACAAGCGCCAACCTCAGGGCCTCTGCATGTGCTATTTCTCATTTGCCTTCAATGCCTTCACCCCAAATATGCACAACATTTTCTTTTCACTGCTTTCAAGGTTTTGCTAAATGTCCCTGGCCCTTCTATTTAAAGTTGCAAATTTCTGGCTGGGCGTGGTGGCTCACGCCTGTAACCCCAGCACTTTGGGAGGCCAAGGCGGGTGGATCACGAGGTCAGGAGTTTGAGACCAGCCTGGCCAATATGGTGAAACTCTGTCTCTACTAAAAATACAAAAATAACCAGGCATGGTGGTGTGCGCCTGTAGTCCCAGCTACTCAGGAGGCTGACACAGAAAAATCGCTTGAACCCGGGAGGCAGAGGTTGCAGTGAGCCAAGATCACGCCACTGCACTCTAGCCTGGGCGACAGAGCGAGACTCTATCTCAAAAAAACAGTTGCAAACTTCCAAACTACACACACACACACACACACACACATACACACACACACACACCCCTTTGCTTTTCTCCATAAGATGTGTCATCTTCTAATATTGTACATAATTTACTTTGAAATGGTTTAATTTGCTTTTAAACTGTCTCTGTTCCCATGAGAATAGAAATTTTTGTTTGGCTAGTTCAGCACTAATTCCCAGAGATGAGAATGGGGCCTGGCACATAGTAGGTGCTCAGTAAATGTTTGCACTATGCAGACCATTACATGTGTAATGTAATGTAAGATCTGATGATTTCCCCATTAAACCTTTGAGGCATTGGTTTGGCCTATGATAAGGCTGGACACCAAGGAATCCTGGGAATCCTGAGAGCAGTGGTCCGCAAACTGCAGCCCACAAGCCAAGTCTTGCTCACTGACTACTTTTTAAAATAAAGTTTTATTGGGACAGAGCCATGTGCATTTGCTTACATGATATCTATGGCTGCTTTTGTGAAACAAAGGCAAAATTGGGTAGGTATGACACAGACAGTGTGACCTGCAAAGCAAAAAATTTTACTATCTGGCCCTTTACAGAGTAAGTTTGCCAACCCCTGCCTTAGAGGATGAGTGAGTTTGGTCTACCATGAAGGTTCAAGGATTGTAGTGTCTGGGAGATTCTGCTATGCTTTTGGTAAACCCTTCCCATTGAAAGTTCTGACATTAGCTCTTTAGCAGTTGAAAATTTGTAACCCACTTCCAGAAAGAAGTGTGCACCAGGCATGGCGCAAAGTGCTCTTACCTGTGCAGTGCACACCTGGCTGCTGATGGGCGAGGAGACCCTGTGCCCTTCTCCCTGGGCCCCGGAGGATGAGGGCAGAAAGTGAGGGTTGTTGGGTGATGGGGGCAAACTGATGTGCTGTGGGCTTTTCACAGCCCCCAGCGGTGAATGCTGAGGGGAACACTGGGGGCTGAGAAATGTGGAAGAAAGTACATTGGTTTGATCTGAGGACTCCACACAATGAGCATTTCCAAGGGGCTGGAGTTGAGCAGCTTCACAAGCCGGCGGGTGACACTCTGAGCTGCTGCTTTGTCTTTTCACAGGTACTTGGGATGCAAAAGGACAGCTGGAGACAGCCTCTTCCTGCTTGATGGAGGCAGCCAGGAAAGGCAGCGGCTTCTTCTCTGAACAGTTATTCCTTTTCTGCTTCTGAAGCTGCATCCTCAGCTCCTCCACCTGCCTCTGCTCTTGCTGGAGTTTCCAGGTGAGTTCATTGATCACCTTCTGCTTCTCCACCAGCATCTTGTCCTTCTCGGAGTCCAGCCCGTCCAGCTCAGAAGGAATAGAGCCCCCATTCAGGCTGCTCATGAGACTTTCCTCCGTGCACACGTGGACTGGGGACGGGTGCAGGCCGAAGGAGGGGGAGGCATCATTGAAGGTGTCCGGCAGGGACCCAGCGACTGACAGGTCAGAGGAGGCTGGGGAGATCGGGGGGCTGGAGCTGGTGCTGCCAAAGTGGTAGAAGCCGTTGGACAGGGCACTGGTGGAAGAGGAAGACTGGTAATTGGGCAGCGTGTTGGGTGTGACAGGAAAAGTGACAGTCGTTATATCCCCAAAGTTCGGCACTGGGTTACCAGAGCAGTCCTGGAAGGGTCGAAGCCGGTCCATGAGGGCCGTTTTGGTGCCTGACACAGGCAAGCCCCGAATTCGAAGCTGTTGTCTTAATTCAGAGACCTAAAGAAATCAGAATGTGGTTAGTGTGCTGTTTAACAATATTTTTAAAAGTGTATTCATTAAAAAATTAGCTTCAAAACATCACAAATGGAATTCTACAATACCCACCTCTTTTTTATACTTCTTTCTGATTTCCTCTCCTACCCCTGATATAAATCAGTTTTGCACAATTTTAACAATTATTTTTAACTTTAATCATATATGGTGTTTTCATGGCCTTAGAGTCATAGAAATGTAGAGCTTGAATGAATGGTAGAAGTCATCTAATCTACTGCCCGTCATCCCTCATGGCGATCTGTGTCCCCATTTTATAGATGAGAAAACATATCTGCCTGGGTTTAGACACAAGCCCTCCAACAATAGTCTTGAAGTACAGCGAAGTCTGCAGCTTTCTGGCTTCCTTGGTGAGGGCTCTTCTTACCACGTTCTCTTCCTCAAACCTGAGCATGCACCAGAACCACTGGAGGGTGTGTTACAAAGCAGACTGCAGGGCCCCACTGTGGGGTTTCTGACCCAGTTGATACGCATTTCTAACAAGTCCTCAGGTGGTGCCCAGACCTGACTTTGAGAACCACGGCTCCATATAAACCTTTATGTCCTAAATTTTAATGACCAGCTGGATAATAGTCGTATACTGAGAGAGGATGTGGTGATAAGACCATCAGTTCAACTCCTAGCCCTGTCTGTTACTAACTCAGTGATCAATCACTCCGTGCCTCAGTTTCCCTTCTGGGAAATGGAGGAAATAATACTTTATGCATTTTTGTGAGGGTTAAAATGGCTTAAAATGTATAAAGCACTTGGAATAGTGCCTGGCAAATTGTTGTGCACTATAAAGTTTTACTAATATTATTATGTTAATTCACATGTAATTATCTTATCCCTGTATTTTTTATAATGTTCATAAACTGGAAACTCTAAATATCTACAAATATGAGAACTGGTTAGGTAAATGATAGTGTATGCAAATGATGGGACACTACAGATCCATTAAAGCTGATGCTATAAATATTTGCTGACATTGGATGATTGTTGTGGTACAGGAGTAAGTGAACAAAGTTTGAATTGATTGTATTTTTCTAAAAATTATATAAACAATGTATGTATATATATACATATATATATTTAAACCTATGTTTGCATATGAAAAATCCAGATAAAAATATGTTAAAATGTTAACAATGGTTCTCCTTATCTTATGTTCTAAATATGTCACATAAATGTATTACGTTTGTAATTAAAACAGGAAGCATATTAAATACCTAAATTTCAATAATTTCATAAAACAGAAGACTATAGGAAAATATTCTGATACTCTGTACGAAAAGATTGTTTGAGAAAAATATTGAAAACAAAATTAAAACTTCTGTAAGTCAAGAAACTACAAAGCGCAAATACAAATAGCTATCTTGGGAAAAATGAATTGTGACACAAATAATAAAGTGTTAAAAAGCTCAATGTATCAAGTGTGCTAATTGATTAAAAAGAAGATTGATACCAAGCATAAAAATGAGCAAGGGATACATGATCCAGCTTTTCAGAAACAAAAATAAAATTTAAAATATGGACAGTAATGTATGTATATGATCATTAGCAGTCCAAGAAATGAAAATCGAATGAATATATATATCTATTTGTATTTATTAAGTTGGCAAATGAATAAGAAGACTTTGTGTTAGTTAAGTAGCAGCAAAAATTAAACAAAATTAGTTTTTTTTGAGGCGGGGTCTTGCTCTGTTGGTCAGGCTGGAGTGCAGCGGCATAATCTCGGCTCACTGCAACCACCACCTCCCGGGTTCAAGCAATTCTCCCGCCTCAGCCTCCTGAGTAGCTGGGATTACAGGCACGCACCACCACACCGGGCTAATTTTTGTATTTTAAGTAGAGATGGGGTTTCACCATGTTGGCCAGGCTGGTCCGGAACTCCTGACCTTAGATGATCCACTGGCCTCAGCCTCCCAAAGTGCTGGGATTACAGGCGTGAGCCATAGCGCCCGGCCCAAAATTACAATGTGTTTGTAAAGCTCTTTATTACATTGCTATTCAAAGTATGGTCCTTAGACAAGCAACATCAGCATCGCCCGGGAGCTAGTTGGAAATGCAGAATCTTGGGCCCCTCTCCAGACCTGAATCAGAATCTTCATGCTACCAAGAGCCCAGGTGATTCAGTTCACACATTAATGTTTGAGAAGTGCTGCTTTGACTTTCTGCTTCTGGGAACAGACTGACATAAATGTTCAGGGCAGAAATTTTAATATGTATCAAAAACTTTAGCCAGGCGCCGTGGCTCACTCCTGTAATCCCAGAACTTTGGGAGGCCGAGGCGGGCGGATCACGAGGTCAGGAGATCGAGACCATCCAGGCTAACACGGTGAAACCCCGTCTCTACTAAAAATACAAAAAATTAGCTGGGCATGGTGGCGGGCACCTGTAGTCCGAGCTACTCGGGAGGCTGAGGCAGGAGAAAGGTGTGAACCCGGGAGGCGGAGCTTGCAGTGAGCCGAGATCATGCCACTGCACTCCAGCCTGGGCAACAGAGCGAGCTCCGTCTCAAAAACAAACAAACAAACAAAAAAACTTTAAACAATATTAATATATTTAATTCAGGAATTTTATTCTAGCCTGAGGAAATAATCAGAGAAACTAATAAATGTAGGCACAAAGGTCACTGAAATCATATATACATATATACACACACATACATATACATACGTATATATACACACATACATATACATACGTATATATACACATATACATATACATACGTATATATACACACATACATATACATATGTATATATACACATATACATATACATATGTATATATACATATGTGTATATATGTGTGTATATATATGTGTATATATATACACACATATATAGGTTTTGAGACAGATATATATATGTGTCTCATCTGTTTTGAGACAGATATATATATGTGTATATATACACATATATATAGGTTTTGTATATATACATATACATATATACATATACATATGTATATACGTATATACATATGTGTATATACGTATATACATATACATATGCATATATACATATGTGTATATATGTGTATATATATACACAAATATATATGTTTTGAGACACATATATATGTGTATATATATATATATACACATATATAGGTTTTGTATATATACATATACATATATACATATACATATGTATATATATACACATATGTATATATATACATATGTGTATATATATGTGTGTGATATATATACACACACATATACATATATATAGGTTTTCAGACAGAGTCTCGCTCTGTCACCCAGGCTGGAGTGCAGTGGCGCGATCTCAGCTCACTGCAACCTCCACCTCCTGCGTTCAAGCAATTCCCCTGCCTCAGCCTCCTGAGTAGCCGGGATTACAGGTGTGCACCACCACACCCAGCTAATTTTTTGTATTTTTAGTAGAGATGGGGTTTCACCATGTTGGCCATGCTGGTTTTGAACACCTGCCCTCAAGCGATCCGCCCACCTTGGCCTCCCAAACTCTAGGATTACAGGCGTAAGCCACTGCGCCCAGCCTGAAATCACATTTTGAATAGCAAAAATCTGGTAGCTAGTTAAGTGTCCAGCAGTGGAATGTTAACTAGGTGGTGAAGTGATATGCTGCTATTAAAAATAAAAAATTTATTGAATATTAACAGTTATGAAAAATGTTCACGATGTGTTAAGAAAAGAAGTATGCCAGTAATTTATGTACACGTAATTTTTTCAAGACAATTATTTTAAAACAAAATGTTTATATGCATTTTAAACCTAGAAGGAAATATAATCTGCTTTCTGTTAGTCTTAATTATCTTTCAAAATACTGTTTACTTTTCTACACACTATCATATTTCAACAGTCAATATATGTTACTTTATAATCAGCTAAAAGTTATAGAAAGGATTGAATTAACTTACATTAGCAATTATTTATTTACCCTACAGTCTTGCTGGAATTGTTTTATCATTTTCTTTTAGATTTGCTGGTTTGAAAAAGTACAAAATGGCAACTCATTATTGTTTTAATTTTGAATTACTTAAAATTGATGAGTTCTACATTTATTTTTAGAATCTGTCTTACCACTGAATAATTTAACTACATTATTAAATAATGTAGCTCATATTCTAAAAATGAATACGGTTGAGTTTAATTTACCTTAAACTTCAGAATATTACACTGTATGGGCTTGTTCAGGACAAAGGTTTGTATACACCTCTTTTCTACATTCACTAGTGTTTTCATCACTAATAACTTTTTAAACTATTATGGAAAAATTCACACATACACAAAAGTAGATAGAAAGTCTAATGAACCTCATATACTCATCAACAAACTTCAACAATTATCACTCATGCCCAATCTTGTTTCTTTTATACTCCAACCCACTTCTCCTACCTTTCCTGAATTATTTTGAAGCAAAGCATATATAATTTCATCCAAATAATTTGGTCTCTATCTCTACATCTCTAAAAGATAAGTACTCTTAAAAAGCCATAATATAACATTATCACACCTTAAAATATGAATTATTATTTCTTAATATCAATAAGGTATTCTCTCAGTTTTTTAAACTTTCAGTCTCTCTCTCTCTTTCTTTCTCTCTCTGTTTCTCTGGTATGCTCTCTCTCTCTCTAGTTTTTTTGTTTGTTTGTTTTTTTGACACGGAGTCTCACTCTGTCGTCAGGCTAGAGTGCAGTGGCGTGATCTTGGCTCACTGCAACCTCCACCTCCCGGGTTCAAGCGATTCTCCCGCCTCAGCCTCCCGAGTAGCTGGATTACAGGTGTGCACCACCACGCCTGGCTAATTTTTGTATTTTTGGTAGAGATGGGGTTTCACCATGTTGGTCAGGCTGGTCTTGATCTCTTGACTTCATGATCCGCCTGCCTTGGCCTCCCAAAGTGCTGGGATTATAGGCGTGAGCCACCGCGCCCAGCCAGTTGTTTTTTTTTTTTTAAATAGGATGCAAAAAATTATCCACATACTGTGATATATAACCATGAACTTTTCAAAAAGAAATCAAATACTTTCCTCTCAGTGTTCTTTTCCTTTTATGTAGCAAAACATGAAAATTGCTTGCAAATGTCACCTTCATTATATGACCTTTCTGATTACTATTAGCGGGGTCACCTTCATCCATTCCTCTTATTTCTTCCTTTCCCCAATTGTGGTTGCATCATATGCCTCCTTCATTCCTCTTCTCTCTTTCCTTCTCACTCTTTCCATTTTGTTCTTCATTAATCTCATTCACCCTTCTAGGTTCAATGCTCCACACATTGCACATGATGCTGAAATTTCTTTTCCCACCCCTGACAACACAGCCTGACTAATTCTTACTGATGGAAACGGATGACTTTTCTCTCGGTTGTCCCGCTGGTACCTGCGACTTGACTTTCCCAAACTGAATGAACTTGCCACTGTCCCTTCACATCAACTCCTCATTCTACTCTCCCTCTTTCTGTCATTGATGTCACTCTCCCAGGACTCAGATGGCGTCTCTCCCCATGCACACAGTGAGTGGTCAAGTCCAGCGACGTTCTCTCCTACCCATCTCTCTCTTTCCACTCATCTCTCATACAATAGCAAAGCCCTTGAAATAAGTTACTTAGCTTCAAGCCTCAGTTTTGTCATTCATAAGCTGGTTAAACTGTCTATCATTTGACCTCTTTATGATTCTAGTTTTTATTTTCACTTTTTAAATTGGGGAGACAAAACTTATCTTGCAGGGTGAAAATTAAAGCAAATCTACACAGAATGAATGACGGATGGTTTATATTTAAAAAAAAAATTGGTAGGGGCTGGGCAGGGTGGCTCATGCCTGTAATCCCAGCACTTTGGGAGGCCAAGGCTGGTGGATCACCTGAGGTCAGGAGTTCGAGACCAGCCTGGCCAACTTGGTGAAACCCCATCTCTACTAAAAATACAAAAATTAGCTGGGTGTAGTGGTAGGTGCCTGTAGTCCCAGCTACTAGGGAAGCTAAGGCAGGAGAATAGCTTGAAGCCAGGAAGCAGAGCTTGCAGTGAGCTGAGATTGTGCCACTGCATTCCAGCCTGGATGACAGAGTGAGACTCCATCTCAAAAAATAAAAAAAATAAAAAAAAAAGGTAGGCACCATTGTCATCATCATCATCTCCTTATACCTATACTAATTATCATAACTCTCACCAGCCAATGATTCTGAACATGTGTATCTAGAGGGATCCACCTGCCTCAGCCTCCCAAAAGTGGGTTTTGAGGGGTCTGACAGATGGCACTATCATATCTGGATCATGTTTCTCTTTGGCTAAATCATCTCCTGTCTCACTTGTCTCCTGTCTTACTCTTATCTGGAAATAGCCTACTTAAAAATTATTTTTTGCTATGGTAAAATAAACATAAAGTTTGTCTTTTCCCTCTGTCTCGAAAGAAAGGGCTCTTGCCCTTTCTTGCCCTTCCACCTTCTGCCCTTCTACCATGGGATGGCATTTGCCAGATACTGGTGCCATGTCCTTGGGCTTCTCAGTTCTAGAACTGTGAGAAATAAATTCCTTTTCTTTTCAAATTTCCCAGTTTCCAGCATCCTGTTACGGCTGCATAAAATGGACTAGACAACTGGGGTGTCCAACCACAGCAGGATAAATTCTGTCACCTCCTTCAGTGTTTCCTATAGTCTTCTTCCCCTCCCACTCTTACTCCAGATATCAGTTGGTCGTGGTGATGTTAACAACATACTGTTGTATTTGTTTAAAAAAAGAAAGAAACTCATGTCAAATCCTATACCTTCAGATCATCCAGGTTAGGTGGGAGTGGGCCTGGTTTGAAAGAAGAGACACCAGTTTGTCCAGAAAAACTGTTTTTGACAGGAGACAAGGGGGTATTGCTCAGTGGCGTTGAAGAAGAGTTTGGATTTCTGACCATCTGTTCATTTGGTTCCCTAAAAAACAAACAAAGAGGCATTTCAAGTACAATCAAATATTGGTGGCATAACTTGCATTTAGATCGGATCCCAAAGTGATTGCCTGTAAGGGTCAGGCATGTAATAAACCAGCAGAAGAGACCAGGGTGAGGAAAAACAACACTGCCGGCTAGATGGTAAGTGGTGCGTGACATCTGAACTTTGTTTAGGGAGATAAGAGGGAGTGGCGGGGACTTTGGCATATGAGAGAGGACACATCCACCTGTGATTCAGCTGATGCTCTGTCCTGGGGAGGCCAAATACACCTGGTGAAGCTTGGTTGTGTTTAGTGCTCAGAGTAATTGCTAGCATAGTCTGAGGATGATGCAGGAGGAATCCACATCTCAACTTTATATGTGGGGATATTGACGATTTAAAAGGTGACCTGGCCAGGCATGGGGGCTCATGCCTGTAATCCCAGCACTTTGGGAGGCCAAGGCAGGCAGATCACCTGAGGTTGGGAGTTTGAGACCAGCCTGACCAACGTGGAGAAACCCTGTCACTACTAAAAATACAAAATTAGTCAGGCGTGGTGGCGCATGTCTGTAATTCTAGCTACTAGGGAGGCTGAGGCAGGAGAATCGCTTGAACCTGGGAGGCGGAGGTTGCCGTGAGCTGAGATGGTGCCATTGCACTCCAGCCTGGGCAACAAGAGCGAAACTCCGTCTCAAAAAAATTAAAGAATAAAAAAAATATTAAAAAAAAATAAAAGGTGACCTAGCAATGTGGTCACACAACCTGGGCTCAGGAGTCAATCTTTGAGGGTGTCTCTCAGCTGCTCAGCTCTGTTCCTTCCAAAAGCAGAAGTGCATCAGAATTGCTCATAATTCCAATATCACATTCTTAGACATTCCATAGTCCAACCTGAAAGTGCTAATATTTTCCTTTTTCCCAAAGGGGCCTCTTATCAAGGGCATTGATTTATAGTAGTCCCCCCTCATTGGCGGTTTCACTTTACAAGATTTCAGTTACCTGAGGTCAGCTGCAGTTCAAAAATAGATGCGTCCAGTACAAGAAGTTATTTTGAGAGAGAAACCACCATATCCCCATACCTTTTATTACAGTATCTTGCTATAATTGTTCTATATTATTGCTAGCTATTATTGTTATTCTCTCACTGTGCCCAATTTATAAGTGAAACCTTATCATAGGTATATATGCCTAAGAAAAATACAGTATATGTAGAGTTCAGTACTATCTGAGGTTTTAGGGATCCACTGAGGGTTTGGAACACATGTGCAGATAAACAGGCCCTGTATTTGCTTCCTCCCAGTCTTATGGTTCTGAAAAGGTGTGCATAGTTTCTAAATTGAGTCACCTTCCAAACATACTGGATGAGGAAATGGTGCAATATAGGACTTGCTAGGCCCCATGGTGCTGGCAGATAGATATTAATAGACACCCTTCCCAACCTCTGCCCATAGCCACCCTCCCAGGCTTGCCGGACTTACTTAAGCTGAGCTTGGTGCATCCCTGGGTAGCTGAATCGGTGTTGCTGCTGCTGCTGCTGCTGGCTGAGGATTTGGAGCTGCAGGAACAGCTGCTGTTGCTGGAGCAGCCGAGCGTAGGCTGAGTCCATAGGTGGAGGGGACTTCTCTGCCTTCTGGTCTGGGGGAATGTACTGGTGGTATTTAAGCTTCTTCACCTTTGGCTTGGGGTCCTTGGGCTTTTTGTGGCGGTTCTTACTGTCACCCAAGGATTTGGACTGCAAAGAGGATGAGGAAATGGCATGTGCTTTAGGCGATGGCGGAGAATGACTTTGCATCACACATTGTGAGGCAGTTTTGTCTGATGGCCATTCTTGGATCTCAGAAATATAATATAGCAAAGGCATGATGTACAAAGAGTGCCTAGGACACTAACGTTGCTAATGAACAAATTCATTGCAAATGTATCACACTGGAAGGACACTCCTTAGACGGGGAATGTTGAATCTTAGAAGCAGCTCCAGAGTTTTTCCTTTCTGGAGTACAGCAAAATGTAATCCTGTGTTTCAATGGGTACATTCTCCTAACCTAAAACCAACTGATGACCTAACAAAGGCTGCATTCTGATCTTGAGACTACCTGTAGAAAGTTCTTTCATGGCTGGGCGCAATGGCTCACACCTGTAATGCCAACACTTTGGGAGGCAGAGGCGGGTGGATCACCTGAGTTCATGAGTTCGAGACTAGCCTGACCAACATGGTGAAACCCCTTCTCTACAAAAAATACAAAAAGTAGCCGGGTGTGGTGTCGGGCGCCTGTAATCCCAGCTACTCGGGAAACTGAGGCAGGGGAATCGCTTGAACCCGGGAGGCAGATGTTGCAGTGAGCCAAGATCGTGCTATTGCACTCCAGCCTGGGCAACTAGAGCAAAACTCCATCTTAAAAAAAAAAAAAAAAAAAGAACTTTCATATGCATATGTGCAGTCACCTTTAGTTAAACACTTAATAAGTTGACTTATTAATGACATAAACTTAGATAAAACTAAGATTTTCTTTGAAAATCTAGAATGTGGTTATTTGTTGCTTTGGGCTGAAAGTAAGATAAACCCTGCCTATCTGCCTGCTGAACACCCTCTCGCCTGCCTGCCAAATACCGATGAAAGATCAGGAAGTAACACCTTTTGAAATAAGGATACTTTACTTATTATGGGAAGGGTTATCCACCTACTGGAACATTTCCCAGAGCTGGAACCCAAAGCATGTATTGCATGATTTGGACACACTGAATCAGGAAGTTAAAGGTATAGTCTTGAAAGATAAGACAAATTGTTGAAAGTGGTACAATTACTTAATACATCTCAGTTTTCTCATCTGCAAGTTGGAGAAAATATTCTTTACTTTTTCTCTCACTAATCAATATAAAGACTATAAAAGATAATATTGAAATAATAACAGGTAGTCAATGAACAGGTAATTATGTCTATAACCTGCTCCTGAAATAAAAGACCTTCGTATATTAGGAAGGAATGGGTCCATCCTGTTATCAGGTTAAAAAAAAGTAATTTTCAGGCCGGGCGCGGTGGCTCATGCCTGTAATCCCAGCACTTTGGGAGGAGGAGGTGGACGGATACCTTGAGGTCAGGAGTTCGAGACCAGCCTGGCCAGCATGGTGAAACCCTGTCTCTGGTAAAAATACAAAAAATTAGCTGGACTTGGTGGTAGATGCCTGTAGTCTCAGCTTCTTGAGAGGGTGAGGCAGTAGAATAGCTTGAACCCAGGAGGCAGAGGTTGCAGTAAGCCAAGATTGCGCCACTATACTCCAGCTTGGGTGATAGAGCGAGACTCTGCCTCAAAAAAAAAAAAAAAAGAATTTTCAAACCCTGACTTTATTACAGAAGGTTGAAATGAAGAACATGGATGTCATGACCCCAAGTGAGCTAGGATTTGGGGGAACATTGGAAGGAAAGTGTGTTTCCACCGGTGTCCAGAAGAGGGGGCTCCTGAACAGCTGGCAGGCATATTCTGACTTGGCAGGTTTCCCACTTGAACCACAAACTACACATCTGAATGTGACCTTATCCAAAGGAGCTTACAACTTACTTGGACTCAGCGCAATGCACCCCCAAAGGCTCTTTTGTTTTCTAAAGAGACTTCTTCCTGGCGACTAACGAATAATGAACACAAGTATTTGGGTGTGTTTGGTGGCTCCATTTCTCTCTGCTTACTAATCGATTAGCATTCTAGTTAATTAATCAGTCTTCTGTCCTTGGAGAGTTTCTGCAGGGCTCCCGAAACCAGCTCTGCCCTGGTCTGCTCCAGATCAGCTGCTGTTGTCGCCTCATTCTGAGGCTTGCCTTGTCTGGGGAGGATGGGAGCTGCAGCCCTGGCAGGGTGGCGCAGCTAAGTCGGAGGTCCAGGAGCTTTTTTTCTCTATGTTGCCTTAGCACATTCCAGAAGATACTGAAATCGGACCATTTACTCTGGATAGTCTGGGGTAAAGGCTACTATTACTATTCTCTTTTTGAGCCCAGGGGACACTAAGATTTCTGTGTTTGTTGACCAAGCAGAAGAAATGATGGCTCTTCTACAAACAACCAGCCTGCCAGGACCAGCTGGGTGTCTGTAAGAATCGCCCTTTTCACTGAAAGTGATCTGTTCATCTCCTGGGCTTCTATCATACTTTCTACTACAGTGAGGTTGAAGCCTTTGCTAATTTTTTTTTTTATATATATACAGAGTCTCGCTCTGTCGACCAGGCTAGAGTGCAGTGACTGCGATCTCGGGTCACTGCCACCACCACCTCCTGGGTTCAAGCGATTCTCCTGCCTCAGCCTCCCGAGTAGCTGGGATTACAGGCACATGCCACCAGGTCTGGCTAATTTTTGTATTTTTAGTAGAGATGGGGTTTCACCATGTCGGCCAGGCTGGTCTCGAACTCCTGACCTCAGGTGATCTGCCCGCCTTGGCCTCCCAAAGTGCTGGGATTACAGGCGTGAGCCACCGTGCTCCGCTGCTAACTTGAATTATGCAAAATTTAAATACTGTGATAGAAATATGAATAACATTTCTCTTTATATTTAGCTTTAGAAATAACGGGACTCATCTCCTCCTCCTTCCCCTGCAATGAACAAAATGCACTGATAGTCATATAATTTCAAACCTGTTGAGCTGAGTGAATTGACAGCTGGGTTTAAGCTCTTGTGGTTTGGTGGCGGAGGCTTACTGGGAAACTGAAGTGTCTATCATCCACTAGACCATAAAACTGTTCCTATATCATTGATTTTTACTTCAATTTACAATCTTTTTTAAATCCCGTAAGAGTCATTTTAACATTCATTAAGTGGTGGCACTTGAGCTGAGAAAACGTTTTCCCAAATCAGTTGGAAGTTATTTGGGATAGGCCAGGCACGGTGGCTTACGCCTGTAATCCCAGCACTCTGGGAGGCCGAGGCAGGCGGATCACCTGAGGTCAGGAGTTCAAGATCAGCCTGACCAATATGGAGAAACCCCGTCTTTACTAAAAATACAAAATTTGCCAGGCATGGTGGTGTGCACCTATAATCCCAGCTACTGGGGAGGCTGAGGCAGGAGAATCACTTGAACCTGGGAGGCGGAGGTTGCGACGAGCTGAGATTGCGCCACTGCACTCCAGGCTGGGCAACAACAGTGAAACTCCGCCTCAAAAGAAAAAAAAAAGGAACACAAAGAGAAATTATTTGGGATAAAACATTATAAAGAAGGCCACATGATTACCAGGCAATTAACTGAAGAGAGAGCAGCCTGTGTACTGTGAGATGTGACGCTGGTGTTTATAGAAGCACAATTCACAAGTGCAAAGATATGGACCCAACCTAAGTGCCCATCAACCAATAAGTGGATAAAGAAAATGTGGTACATATACAACATGGAATGCTACTCAGCCATAAAAAGGAATGAAATAATGTCTTTTGCAGTCACTTGGATGAAGCTGCAGGCCATTATTCTAAGTGAGGTAACTCAGGAATGGAAAACCAAGTATCATGTGTTCTCACTTATAAGTGGGAGCTAAGCTATGAGGATGCAGAGGCGTAAGAACTATGTAATGGAATTTGGGGATTGGGGGAAGATTGGGAGTGGGGTGAGGGATAAAAGATTACATATTGTGTACAATGTACACTGCTCAGGTGGCGGGTGCACTACAATCTCAGAAATCACCACTAAAGGGCCGGGCGCGGTGGCTCACGCCTGTAATCCCAGCACTTTGGGAGGCCAAGGCGGGCGGATCATGAGGTCAGGAGATGAAGACCAGCCTGGCTAATACAGTGAAACCCCATCTCTATTAAAAATACAAAAAATTAGCTGGGCATGGTGGCGGGCGCCTGTAGTCCCAGATACTCGGGAGGCTGAGGCAGGAGAATCACTTGAACCTGGGAGGCGGAGGTTGCAGTAAGCTGAGATCGCACCACTGTATTCCAACCTGGGCAACAGAGAGAGACTCCGTCTCAAAAAAAAAAAAAAAAAAAAGAAAGAAAGAAAAGAAAAAAGAAAAAAAAGAAAGAAAGAAAGAAAAAATCACCACTAAAAACCACCTGCACCCCTAAAACTATTGAAATAAAAATAAAAATTAACAAAAAGATATAATGCTGAGAAAACTAAACATTTGCTATAATGATTCTAGCTACCTGCCTACTATGAATGAAACCCCGTGTTTATTTCCATTGGAAGACTGGCTTGAATGATGTAAGTTTTACATTATGCAAGCTTTTCAGGGCTACTTCCCTTGCGTAAAATTCAACTGCTCTATACCTATTTTACGAAACTTGTAAATCCTGCCTTACAATCAGCTGTGTCTACCTCAAGGGTGAGCTTATGAAATATTTTAAGTGGGGAACATGCTGGCTGGGCTGTGATCCCAAAGAAATGCAAATCCACAGCCTTCTCCGTGGCAGAGGTGATGTCTGCTGTGCTGCATGGATAATGAAATCTTGGTCCATATACACTGGTGACCCATTTCTCATTTCCTGTTTTGTGACCCCCCCTAGTGAGCTGAACCTCTGCATGGGTCCTCCGTGTAACTCTCCTCGTGTTGTCAGACCTAACTCAGAAAGTTCTGCTCCAAGTTGGCTCTGTGAGCTGAGCGCTCAGGCAGGGCTCGGAGGCTGATGTGTCCGTACCTTTACGGCAGCTTGCACGGCTATGGGGGTGCTGGGGGGGCCAAGCCCCTGCTTCCCCACATCTGACTGGTGGCTGGGCTGTGAGGCTGAGTCATTTCTGTCATTCTCTGAGCCAGAAGCAAGATCCTGAAACCCAAATGTTACCGATATTAGGAAGATACAGGAATAAGTTGTGTGACACAGAAATGTTAGAGTCCGTATATATACCTCTGCTGCTTTCATCCTAGCTTCTCACTCAAGTAAATATCAGCCTACTCCCCCACGGGGAGGAGTCACATACGTATATGTGTGTATATATGTGTGTGTGTATATATATGTATATGTGTATATACATATATATATGTTTATGTGTATATATATATATAAACTTATCATCCAGCTGAGAACACTTTTGAGAGAGAAAGGGAATCATTCTAAGTAATGATTCCAAAAGACAGGTATAAAAATGGTCTGTTCTAGGCAAACTGGGACATCTGGTCTCGGTGTGTGGGCGTTCCACCTGTGTGTGACAAGGTCCACCTGTCTTGATAATGCAATTGAAAAAGAGCAGCAGGGAAGAGTGGGTGTAGGAATCTGGGGGGAAAGTAGGACAACGAACAAGGTAGATAAAAGGGATGTTAGCAGAAAAAGGGAAAGTGTGTTTGCAAGTGTGTGTGTGTGCATCTCCAAGTGTGTGAGTGTTTATATGTGCATGTATGTGTGTACGTGCATGTGTGCTTATGTGCATGTGTGTATATATATGTGTGCGCATGTTAGGTGTATACATGTATGTGCACATGCGTGCACACAGGCATGTATATGAACATGTGGTTCTGCGTGTATACATATGTGAGTCTGTGTGTGTGTTTGTGTGTGCGTGCACATGCGTGTGTATAAAGTCATAAGAAACCTTTATCAGAGGCAGAGTCTGTAAAGGGAAAAATTATTTTCTCTTTCTCTGCTACATTCCTCTGTTTCAACTCTGACAAAAAGGAGCCAGGGCTGCCCATGATCTCTCCATGGGGGGTTAGGAATGAGCTTTGCAGTTCTTCCCTGAGCCCTGCCTGGCACCTGTCAAAGGCCCGAAGGATTCTTTTCTCTTGGAGCCTCAGTGTCCTCATCTATCAAACATGATTGCCAGGAGAAATGACAAACAATGATTTTCGCATCTTGCCTGGCATTGTTTGGTGCTTGTTCTCTTCTTCCCCTCTCCTAAGGTGAAGCAGAAAAGAACTTGCCTTTTCCTCAAACCATTCTTAAATCAGAAGCTGAGGAATTTACTGTCAGAATAATGTGTACAAATGATCTGATATACCGTTTGATGTTATCAAAGAAATTTGGCTGCAAAGACCAGCTGTGACACACAGGGGAAGGAAAAATGCTTTGATTATACACTTTTGCACAATAAACACACGAGTATCTCAGCTCAGCTTTTCATGCCTCCCTTTTTCCTCCCATTTCACTTTTTCTTCTTGGCAGCTTTAGGTTTGCTCTGATGGGGTGAAGATAGGCATGACGGTGATCAGTAACTGGCATGGTTTTGGGAAATGAGGCACTGAATGATAATTATTTTAACTGTCCCTAATATCTGTATGGTACTTTTCAGTGGGAAAAAAATAACCCAGCTTTCAAATGTGTCTAATTTCAGTTCCTTGCACAATTTCTGTGAGGCCAGGAGTGGTAAACGCTTCCTAAAGGGAAGGGGCTGAGGGTCTGAAGGGCTCTCCGGATAGAGGCAGAGTTGGAAGAGCTCACATCTGGCTTTCACACTTACGCATCTCCTTCCCCTCATATGTGGATGCCCGCGTGCATCTCTCTTAAGGGCTCCATGCCTCTGGCTGGATTTCCCTGGCGTGGCAGACACTCTGCCATATTTCTAGAGCCCACCCAGTTGCTCGGCCTCACAGAGCTTTAGTTCCTCCTCTGTCAGAATGAACCTTGATGATACCTACTTGGAGGGGTCTCTGATTTCAAATGAGGAAACTTTTGTGATGCATTTGGCACTGCCCCTGGCCCAGAGTGAGCACTTAATATGTAGCAGGAGCTGTTGTTCATAATCATCATTATTCTTTTTTTTTTTTTCCTTTTGAGACGGAGTTTCACTCTTGTTGCCCAGGCTGGAGTGCAGTGGCATGATCTCAGCTCACTGCAACCTCTGCCTTCCGGTTTCAAGTGATTCTCCTGCCTCAGCCTCCCAAGTAGCTGGGATTACAGGCGCACACCACCATGTCCGGCTAATTTTTGTATTTTTAGTAGAGACGGGGTTTCACCGTGTTGGCCAGGCTGGTCTTGCACTCCTGATCTCAGGTGATCCACCCGTCTCAGCCTCCCAAAGTGCTGGGATTGCAGGCGTGAGCCACCGTGCCCAGCCCATAATCATCATTATTCTTTATAAATGTGCTTTAAGAGTATTCTCAATACATGTTCCTCATGCTCAAGGGTTTGTAGATTTGTCCAGAAAGAGGTGAATGTTATGGTTGGGTTGGGGCTGAATTTTGCAGCAGCTTGCTAGGTAGAAACCTGCTAAAAGTAGAAGCAACGTGGGCCTCCCTGCCTTGGAGAGAGCCAGCATTTCCTTCTCTCCACTCCCTGGAGCCCTGTAGTGAGTCCTCAGTGCACAGAGAGATGGTGAACTTTGAATCAGTCCTTCTCTGGCACTTTCTAGCTGGGAGATTGTTGGCGAGTCATCCAATCTCACTGAGCCTTAGCTAGTTTGTCCATAAAAATGGAGATAAAAGGTATCTGCTTGGCAGAGCAGATGCTTAATGGATAAGTTAAAGGGTGTAGTTATGGAGGTTCTCTTTCAGTGTTTTCTGGAGCTTTTGTCACCCCACACAGAGGCCTGTGCTGAATAGAGTGAGAAGAGGTATCAAAATGCTGTGGTGTGGCAGCCAGGGACATCTCTGGCTTCTCTAAGCAAAACCAGCTGTAACAGTGTTGATGTTAAGACCGAAACGATAATACTCTGAGATGCTGTTTTCCTTTTTTTTTTTTTACCTGGTTTGTCCCCAGAGAACCTGTCGAAGGGGTATCTGATGCTTTAGCGTCTGGCGGGGATCCCGCTGAGTTTTGGGGGTCTTCACTTCGAGTCTGATCCGGAGAAAGCCCATCGCTGCTGCTGTCCTCTTCAAAGGCAAAAGCATCCGTGGATTTGGAGAAACTCACCTGGTTACCTGAGGGGGTGAAATCCAGGAACTTGGTCAGTGGCTTAGGAGCATCAACGGGCATTTTTGGAAATGCTTCGATGTGTCATTTCTATTAAAAGTACACCTCTCTCTCTCCAGTTTGTTTTAAGTTTAGTTAAGAGTGAAGCTATACTTTAAATTATTTGGTTTATAAAAAGCGGTTTGTTCGGCGTGGAGGAAACAGTGCTGTATCAAAGGTCTATCATCATTTGTTAAACTTTATTTTCACGTTTCTGCATTTCTTCCCGTTTTCTTTGGGAACCCATATGTTTTTGAAACTAAACTGGGGAAGGTAAAGGAAAGAACAGGGAATGCTGGGTGCACAATGAGGCCAGAGGAAAACGTGGTAGGAGCATGCGCCCGTGTCCCTCGGGTTTTACGATGAGAGATGGAATCGAGATGACAGCCTGCCATTTGCATCATCTTCAAACATAAAGCAGGGCGCACAGCACACAATGTTTAGCAAACTTTGTTAATAAGGATAAGCTAGGACAGCTACTAAGTTTAAATTCCTAAATGTCAGAATTAGCTAATGTCACCAGTGCATCCCAAAGAGCCATTCAACGAATGCATGACTGTTTACAAAAGCCATAAATGTGTCTCAGAAACCTCAGCTTGATCCTCATTTTTTATTATTTGGCATTTCTTTGTATTCCTCATATCTTTGTGTCTATTTTGGAATTCCTCAATGGCTCACACAAGCAGAGACTCTTCCTCAGCCGCCTGCATGGTTTTGCTAAGGGAACAGACAAATTGGTGTGGGAGAGGAGTTATCACACCAGATGGGACTAGAATGACATCCTTATATGTCCCTTACGATTTTATTTGCCAAATTTCATCTGGTTTATTATCCAGCTGCACAGTACACAATGTGCTGAAGCCACATAGCTCTCCTGACCCGAGTCCAGGGACTGCTCTGCTAAAGGAATTTAGGTATTATCAGGAAGTTTTCCAGCCTGATATTCTGCAATCACACTGACAAGAACTTTTGACTCTTGCCTTGTGCAGATAAGAAAAAGGAGCTCTCACTGCAGGGATTGCAAAGGCAACGAGGAGCTGGAAGTAATGGAACAAATGTGGCTTTGGGCTTGTCATCGCCACCACTGCTGGCATCTGTCACAGGCCCTCTCACAGGCATCCAAGTGTCACATCAGGAAGGAGGCCGTGCAAGGACAGGGCAGGGGGAAACTCCAGTCACAGGCCCATGGGGCGGCCCACTAACTGGGAAGGGTTTGGGGCTGAGCATTTCTGCTCCACGGGTTATTTATAAAAGTCATTATCGCTTTACCACGAATATAAAAGTAATACATGTTCATCATAGAAATTCACACCTTAGAAAAATGCCTAATGTGGCTGGGCACGGTGGCTCATGCCTGTAATCCCAGCACTTTGGGAGGCCGAGGCAGGTGGATCATGAGGTCAGGAATTCGAGACCAGCCTGGCCAACATGGTGAAACCCCATCTCTACTAAAAATACAAAAATTAGCCGGACACAGTGGTGGGCACCTGTAATCCCAGCTACTCGGGAGGCTGAGGCAGGAGAATCGCTTGAACCCGGGAAGCAGTGGTTGCAGTCAGCAGAGACCACAACACTGAACTCTAGCCCGGGCGACAGAACAAGACCATGTCTCAAAAAAAAAAAAAAAAAAAAAAAAAAAAAAAAAGGATTATGTGTATCACTGAGGGCCAGGTAGGCAGGCAGTAGGTGGGTGGGTGGATGGGGATTAGGGGGTTAAGTGTTCCGCACTCCAGAAGTCACTGCATTTTCTTGGGATCCACATGGCACGTGCCCCAGGCCAGTGCCATTAACACTCTCAGAGACCCTGCATGTGACTTTGTCAGCCTCTCAGGGCAGCCAGTCTTCTCTGCCCAGCAGGACCCTCGGTCTGAGAGCTTCGTCGTGTCACCTCCTCTGCCCACTTCCTTCAGTCTAAATGCATGTGGACCTTCTCTGATCTGATACTTCTCATGAAAAAGACTCCTCCTCTCTCCACACAGGGTATCACCTCCCAGATGTGTACAAATTAGAGGAAATTAACCAAATTGCAAAATCTTCTACATATGCTAACATGAGTGGAAATGTTAAGAGAAGGGGAGAGAGAGTGGTTTCTCCTCTTATGCCCCCAAAACCCTAATTTCATTGTTTCAAGTAGAGAGAGAGCAAATAATAAAAATAGCAGGTGGCTGAGTAGTTTACCTAGCAGTGGCAGCAATAGCAAAAACAGCCAACTTTGTTAGACTTCATAATAGTTCAGGAAGGGGGCACATTTTCTCATTTCTTTCTCTTTTTTTTTTTTTTGAGACGGAGTCTTGCTCTGTCACACAGGCTGGAGTGCAGTGACATGATCTCGACTCACTGAAACCTCCGCCTCCGAGGTTTAAGTGATTCTCTGTACTCAGCCTCCCAAGTAGCTGGGACTACAGGCATGTGCCACCATGCCCAGCTAATTTTTGTATTTTTGTGGAGACAGGGTTTCACCATGTTAGCCAGGCTGGTCTCGAACTCCTGACCTCAGGTGATCCACCCACCTCGGCCTCCCAAAGTACTGGGATTACAGGCGTGAGCCACTGCACCCAGCCTTCTCATTTCTTTTTAATAAATGAACACATTGTAAGGTCAGGTCTACCCAGTTATTTTGAGACTGAACTAGGACCACAGTACCAGCCTTTGGAATCTCAGACTCACCTGGTAGAGGGGATGGCAGAATTAGTCATCCTTCCTGGAAGTCAGCAGGTGAAGCCATTGTGTGGTTTATGGTACATCATCAACCTGCCTGATTCATTGGCGGATAGGTAGGGCAGGGGTACCACAGAAAATGACCAACATCTCTACTTTTTTTTTTTTTTTTTTTGAGATGGAGTCTCGCTCTGTTGCCCAGGCTGGAGTGCAGTGGCACAATCTCGACTCACTGCAACCTCCACCTCCCGGGTTCAAGTAATTCTCCTGTCTCAACCTCCCAAGTAGCTGGTACTACAGGCACGTGCCACCACATCTGGCTAATTTTTTGTATTTTTAGTAGAGACAGGGTTTCACTGTGTTAGCCAGGATGGTTTCGATCTCCTGACCTCGTGATCCACCTGCCGTAGCCTCCCAAAGTGCTGGGATTACAGGCGTGAGCCACTGCACCCGGCCTACTTTGTATACATAGGTCATATATGCTAAGGGTGTCTCCAGAATTCCACAAAATAGCTGAATTTTTGAGATCTGAGGGACTGACGGTGACATCTTGCTTTTGAGGAACAAAGAAGGCAGGAGATTCTGGGAAGGGAGAGTCCCGATGAATTTAATTTGGACTTGCCTCAGTAAAGGGGTGGAAAGATTGTTGGAGCCCTGAAGTTACTACCAGTGAATCAGCCCTTTCCACTCTGACACCTGGCGTTTGGTGACCTCAGGTCGAAGCACTAGAATGACGTGGAAAAGTCTAGAAGTTGAGTATCCGGAATAAAGGTGTAGGTAATCAATCCCCCTTTCCCCAGGGCTGGACGGAGCATTCCTAAGTTGTTGCGTTTAACTCCAGCCTTCCCATTTTAAGAGGAGTAGAGACAAGCTGAGGTGTGATCAGATAAGATATGTCTAAGAGAAGAGACAGAAAACCATGAGAAAGGAGATCCTTGTATCTCGATGGGACACAATCAGAGAATCTGTCATGGGCCAGACTGCCTGGTGAGTGCTGGTGGTGGTTACAGGGAGGAGACAGCGATGCAAAGTTGTCCAAGAAGCCTCCCGGAGGACGTGGGATTGAATGGAGCCTGAAGTGACTGTCAGCGGTGGACAGGACAGCAGAAAGGGAGAGGGGCACGTCTGACAATGAAAGGATGGGACGCGTGGACGAGAAATGATAGAGTGGTCATTAGCATGCTTGGGTTGGGGAGGATGACAAAGAAGTGCTTTCAGCCAGGGGAGAGGGCTATTTTAGGAGCCAACCCCTGGAGAGACATTGCTTGTAGGAGTCTCCCTTGCTTAAGTCAATGAAATGAGGAAACCACGAGTGCATGGAACTACATCCCGAGTACAGGTTTACACCTGCGTAAACAACCAGGATGAGTGCCAAGGCCCCAAATATGACTCCTCTCCAGTATCTAAAAAGCATGATGTGCCAAGCTAGAATGCACTGACAGCTGCACTGAGGACCACTGGTCGCTGTCCAGGCCACAAGATCTCACCATGGGGGCCCCTGTCAATCACCACTCCTTCAGGGCTACAAGTGACTGGTTTAGATTTGCCAGTGCCAGGGCAGAAGATGAGGGAAAGGGCAGGGAGCCCACACACAGCTATAGACTTAGCTCATTGCTGTCGATGGGAAAACCTTAACAGTGGAGGGGCTCCTGTAAGTACATAGCAGTGGCTTCCTTTTGGCATGAACACCTCCTATGGTGTTCGGTGTGGTCCACAAGGCGCTGGGTTCTGGAGTCAGATGCATTTGAGTTTGCTTTTTGGTTCTACCAGTTCAGGGATAGCATGACGGTTGGCAAGTTACTTGACCTTTCTGAGCCTCAGTTTCCCCATCTATAAAATGGGAATCATCATCATAATAGCTAGCTCTCAGGGTTTCGAGGATTAGGTAACAACATATGGAAAGCACTGGGCCCAGTTCCTGACGTGTAAGTGATGAATAATTTCTTGCTGTTATTGTTGCTATTGTTTTTGGTAGGAGCATCTGTTTGTCTCAAGTTTAACATCATCAAAAATAAACAGACCACCCGGGAGGCAGTTTATCCTCTGGTCAGCTTTGCAAAGGTCAGCACAACTCCAGAACCAGAAAAACTGGTTGGTCCTGAGAGGTTCCTTCTGGGAAAGCCAAGGCGGACCTTCCTCAGAGTAGGAGGAGTGTGGGTGGAAAGGCTGGCATGCCACTCCCTCTCCTTCTTGGTTCAAGCCAAGCCCATGCAGAGAGGGACAAAGGTCACCTTATCTGACTGCCTCTGGAACGACCAAGTCTACTGGCTCCTTGGTGTGACCCTGGGCCTCCGCTCCAATCTCCCCCAGCATGAGGCTGGCTGGGAGCTGATGGAGAGCGGTGTGCTGGCTATTGTCCCTGCAGACACGTCAGGGGTGTGATGACAAGGACCTGCTTTGGGAGGCCCTGACATCATCCTCTGGCTATGCTCGCAGGGCTGGCTCTGGGCACTGGCCCCTTGGGGATCTTGGGCTGGTGACTCGAGCCTTTCCTCTCCCTCTTGGAAGTCATCAGATGAATGAATCAGTTGTACTTTCTTTGCATAAACATTTAAAATGCCAAGATTAAAGCAAGATAATTGGAGTCCTAGTTACCTTTCTGTGAGGACCCACACCAAGGGCAGGAAACCATGAAGTGGAATGTGAAAATGCGCCTCCTTCCTTATCAACCTGTGAGCTGGCCCGGTCCACTGCAATAGAAGCTATTTTAAATCATGGACAGACTACCTCCTAACATCCTGGAAGAGACTGAAGCAAAATTTGTGTCCCAAGGGAGAAAGTCGCACATAGAAAGGTAGCTATTGTTTCAGTGTAGCTGTTGCCTAAAGATATTTGCATAGATTTAGCATGTCATAGTCTACAGGCTGATTGGACTATCTAACCAAAGTCAGAACTCACTGCTCTGGAAGGGGATCAGATGCTTTTATTATGGAAATGGCATAATAGGCAGATGTTGGAATGAATAATTTTTTTTTACTCAGATCCTTGGCACTTTAGAAATTTGCCTTATGTCTTTTTTTTTTTTTTTTGAGATGGAGTTTCGCTCTTGTCGCCCAAGCTGGAGTGCAATGGCGCGATCTTGGCTCACTGCAACCTCCCAGGTTCAAGCGATTTTCCTGCCTCAGCCTCCCGAGTAGCTGGGATTATAGATGCCTGTCACCATGCCCAGCTAATTTTGTATTTTTAGTAGAGATTGGATTTCTCCATGTTGGTCAGGTTGGTCTCGAACTTCTGACCCCAGGTGATCCACCCCCTCTCGGCCTCCCAAAGTGCTGGGATTGCAGGCATGAGTCACCACACCTGGCCTTTTTTTTTTTTCCTTTTTTTGAGAGACAGGGTCTCACTCTGTCACCCAGGCTGGAGTGCCATGGTTTGATCATAGCTTACTGCAGCCTCAAACTCCTGGGTTCAAGTGATCCTCCTGCCTCAGCCTCCCGAGTAACTAGGACTACAGGCACGCACCACTATGCCTGGCTAGTTTTAAATTTTTTTGTAAAGATGAGGTGTCACTACGCTGCCCAGGATGATCTTCATGTCTTTTGATACACCTGATCCTAGGGCCACACAAGTCAGGAAAAGCAGTTAACCTGTGTAAATATCTGCCCTGCGTTGCTCTTGAGGTGAATCCTCTAGGGATGAAAAATAACATTAGGCAAGGCAGGCAGATCACGAGGTCAGGAGTTCGAGACCAGCCTGGCCAACATGGTGAAACCCCGTCTCTACTAAAAATACAAAAATCAGCTGGGTGTGGTGCCGCACACCTGTAATCCCAGCTACTTGGAAGGCTGAGGCAGGAGAATCGTTTGAACCTGGGAGGCGGAGGTTGCAGTGAGCAGAGATTGCGCCATTGCACTCCAGCCTGGGCGACAAGAGTGAAAACTCCATCTCAAAAAAAAAAAAAAAAAAAAAGTGCTTTATCCTGTCTCCCTATTCTCTTTTATAGGATGCTCCTCAGCCCCTCCCAGAGCCTCAAGCTGTCCTCAGATTTCTAGAGGCCTCTCACCAACTTCAGCTCCCACCTGGACATGCCCTTCCCACCTCCCAGTGATGCCTGAGATGGCTTCCACGGAGGCAAAGCCCTTACTTCACGGGGCGGCAGAGGCAGACTCCAGGCACTTCTTTTCTCTCTCAGTGCTCACCCTTTCCTCCCGCCACTCCCACATGCCCCAACACTCCCAGCTTCCCGATTCTCTTGCCCAACTCTTTCCCAGAACCATCCTCAGCAAAGTATTTGTCATGTATGCCTTAGTGCGTTTCTTTACCCCAAGGGTCGTTTACTCTTTGGAACTGATTTCTCATGATGGAATGATAGATTTTATTCATGAGAAAGTTATGCCAAAGCAAAATTTCCTTTTTTATGCCAAAGCAAACAGCCCTACCACCTCACTTAGGGCCATGGTTATTATCTAGCTGCCTTCAAAATGAACGATCAGAGAGGGTGAAGACTTTTGGCACCTCTGAAGAATGACTAGATTCTTAGTGAATAGGAGGGTTTTGTTATGAAGTCTAAGCGTGGGGCACACTGGTTAGCAGTGACTAGCATAGGATCTTTTATAAATGTGATAGAAATGGGTGGCTTCTGGACCAGCCCTGGAGGGGCTGAATTATTGCTTTCTACATGAAAGGGCCATGGTGATGAAAAGAACAAATTTAGTTTTGACAATGGGGCTATATATTCTAAATCATGGGTCCTTTTTTAAAAAAGACTGGCTGGGCACGGTGGCTCATGCCTGCAATCCCAGCACTTTGGGAGGCCAAGGCGGGTGGATCACCTGAGGTGGGGAGTTCGAGACAAGCCTGACCAATGTGGAGAAACCCCATCTCTACTAAAAATACAGAATTAGCTGGGTGTGGTGGCGGATGCCTGTCATTCCAGCTACTTGGGAGGCTGAGGCAGGAGAATCACTTGAACCCGGGAGGCGGAGGTTGCGGTGAGCTGAAATCATGCCATTGCACTCCAGCCTGAGCAACAAGAGCGAAATTCTGTCTTAAAAAAACAACAACAGAAAAACTTGACTCAGGTGGGAAGACTGACCCAGTCCCATGAAAAGGTGAGAACACTTTAGGAGAAGATGCTTGTCTTTTGGAGCTGAAAACCTGGGCCCTTCTACTATTGGTAAAGCTGGGAAGGCCAGCCTGGGTTCTGTTTTACTCAAGCCAGGAGTCAGACATCTGGACAATATACAACTTTCGTGGGAGCTAAGGGATGTTCACGTTAAGTGAAGAAAATGCTCTGATGACCAGTGAGAGAAGTAACAAGCTAGAAGTGAGCCTGTAGGGGTCTCAACACAGAAGGATATTTCAGTAATAATGACCACTCATAAACTGAGCAAGACCATGCTAAACTCCAGGATATGATTTCTGTTCTCATGAATCATCGCTTTCATGTAACACAATGCTTTTGGTATTCAGTGTTCTGGCCTGATAAGCGGTTTTCTACGAAGGGGAAATAGGCAATGAGGTGCATGCTCTCAGATACGGCCCCGAGGAGGACCAAGTCTCCTATTCCCCCACAGAATGTCATTTTAGGGTGATGAACCTGTTTTTTTCCCTCCATCTGGAAACTGTAAGACTCTATGAATTCAGAAAGTCAACTTGCAGGCTGGGAGTGGGATCAGAAACTGGTACTCAAGAGGAGAGGGGAAGAGACGTGGTACTTTCATCCAGCTGACTGCAAGAGGGATGATGTCTGGGAGTAAGAAGGAAAATCCCAGGGTAGGGACAGTCCTCTGTCAAAAATGTCCTTCCCTGTGTTGGGAAAGGTTCTAGATTCTAGAGTTTCTATTGCAGGGTTGGAGAATTGTTGGTCCTTAATGAAGTTTGGAGGGAGGGAGACAATGAGTAAATGATCCTCTCAGAGCCTGGCAGAAACTCAGAAACACAGCTGCAGAGAGAGCTGGAAAATGTAAACACATCTGGAAAGGCACGTGGAAAGGGGAGGGAAAATATACAGAGGCTGGAAGAATGATACACAGTGCAACCACAACCAAGGGCGAAGATATGATCACAAGAAGTGACACACAGAATAGTGAGCTGGGTCACCTTCGCCATTGGAAGGACTATAGCTGTCTCTATAGCTGTCTCTAAATGCGCTCTCTATA